>NC_092149.1:83677079-83752079 GCF_045791955.1 Oncorhynchus clarkii lewisi
GACATGTGCAGGTTGATTGTTCTGTCAGACACTGTCCCTCATCTTATGGCAGGCAGCAATGTAGTGCGCTGCCAACCCACCGCTCTCTGCGTCCTCCCCCAACAGGACGGGTAGCCTATCCTCATCAGAGAGGTCTTATCCTCATCAGAGAGGTCTTTGAAACCTTGAATAAGGGTTTGAAAATTGGGGAAATGACACTCTAATTGTTTTATATTTTTGAAATGTTGTCAGGAAATGCAGCTCCGTCTCAGGTTCTGCTGTTGTGCAGTGGTTACACAGCCTTTCCTCTACAAGGAGCCAGGTTTTCCTGTGTCTACCCTTCTCAATGGCAAGGTCGTGCTCACTGAGCCTGTACTTTTGTCAAGGTTTTTCTAAGGTTTTGATCAGTAACCATGGTCAAATAGATAGCCAAGGTGTACTGTTGATTTAGTGCCAGATAGCACTGCATTTTGCTTTGTGGTTGTGCTTGTGTTTCCCAATAAGCAATGTAGTTTTGTTTTGACTGTGGTGAAATTGGGTTTGTTCTGATTGATTGGATGTTCTGGTCCTGAGGCTGGATGAGGGGACTCTTCTCTTTGCTCAGCTCTTGACATTGCAGGGCTTGACAGGGGTTCGCTGTATTTTTGAGTTTTTATTATTAGTGGATTTTGGCCTAATTCTGCTCTGCATGCATTGTTTGTAGTTTTCCTCTGGGCATGTGGGAGAATCTTACAGAACTCTGCATGCAGGGTTTCAATGGGGTGTTTGTCCCTTTGATGAAATGTTGATTTGCAAGTGGACCCCACACCTCGCTGCCATAAAGAGCAATTGGTTCAATGACACATTAATTTAGTTTTAGTCAAATTTTAAGAGGCATTTCAATTTGAATGTGTTTTTTAATGGCGTAGAATGCCCTGCGTGCTTTCTCTCTCAGTTCATTCACTGCATCACTGAGGTGTCCAGTTGAGCTTATTTTTAAACCTAAGTTATTGTAGTGTGTGCAGTACTCTATATATTTTCTACCAATTGAGAACGTTGGTCTTATTCCCTGAGATCTGGATCTTCTCTGGAAAATCATTATTTTAGTATTTTTGGGGTTTACTGCCAGGGCCCAGGTCTGGCAGTACTGCTCTAGCAGGTCCAGGCTCTGCTGTAGGCCATGTGCTGTGGGTGACAGCAGGCACAGGTCATCTCCGAAGAGTAGGCATTTAACCTCTGAATTGTGGAGACTAACACCAGGGGTTTAAGATTTTTCTAGAACAGATTGCAACCCTGGCGCAGGCCTGGTTAAATAATTATTTTCTTGCCAATTTTAATGCTGCATGTATTGCCAGTATACATTGATTTAATTATGTCTTATGTTTTACCCAATAACTTTGTAGAACAGTATGCCAAATAGAATCAAATGCTTTTTGGAAGTTGATAAAGCAAGCTCATATTTTAGTGTTATTTTGGTGGACATGTTTATCTATCAGGGTGTTTAGGGTGTAAATATGATCAGTCGTGAGATTTTTTGATATAAATCAAATTTGGTTTTTACTCAAGACATTGTGCTTATTTCAAACTCTTTTCAAACTCTTAAATTTATAATACCACAGAAAACTTTCCCCGGGTCACAAATGCCTCTGTAATTGTTGTGGTCAAATTTGTCTCTGTTCTTAAAGATTGGGCTCATGAATCCTTGATTCCAGATGTCAGGGAAATAACCTACACTCAGGATCAAATTAAACAGTTTTAATATAGCCAATTGAAGTGTTGCACTAGTGAGTTTGAGCATCTCATTCAGGATGCCATCAGGTCCGCAGGCGTTTTTAAATGTGATGGCCTGAAGTTTCTTATAGAGCTCCTGGTCAGTAATAGTTTAGTTTCTTATAGAGCTCCTGGTCAGTAATAGTTTAGTTTCTTATAGAGCTCCTGGTCAGTAATAGTTTAGTTTCTTATAGAGCTCCTGGTCAGTAATAGTTTAGTTTCTTATAGAGCTCCTGGTCAGTAATAGTTTAGTTTCTTATAGAGCTCCTGGTCAGTAATAGTTTAGTTTCTTATAGAGCTCCTGGTCAGTAATAGTTTAGTTTCTTATAGAGCTCCTGGTCAGTAATAGTTTAGTTTCTTATAGAGCTGCTGGTCAGTAATAGTTTAGTTTCTTATAGAGCTCCTGGTCAGTAATAGTTTAGTTTTTTATAGAGCTCCTGGTCAGTAATAGTTTAGTGTCTTATAGAGCTCCTGGTCAGTAATAGTTTAGTTTCTTATAGAGCTCCTGGTCAGTAATAGTTTAGTGTCGTATAGAGCTCCTGGTCAGTAATAGTTTAGTTTCGTACAGAGCTCCTGGTCAGTAATAGTTTAGTTTCTTATAGAGCTCCTGGTCAGTAATAGTTTAGTTTCTTATAGAGCTCCTGGTCAGTAATAGTTTAGTGTCGTATTGAGCTCCTGGTCAGTAATAGTTTAGTGTCTTATAGAGCTCCTGGTCAGTAATGGTTTAGTTTCTTATAGAGCTCCTGGTCAGTAATAGTTTAGTGTCTTATAGAGCTCCTGGTCAGTAATTGTTTAGTTTCTTATAGAGCTCCTGGTCAGTAATAGTTTAGTTTCTGATAGAGCTCCTGGTCAGTAATAGTTTAGTTTCTTATAGAGCTCCTGGTCAGTAATAGTTTAGTTTCTTATAGAGCTCCTGGTCAGTAATAGTTTAGTTTCTTATAGAGCTCCTGGTCAGTAATAGTTTAGTTTCTTATAGAGCTCCTGGTCAGTAATAGTTTAGTTTCGTATAGAGCTCCTGGTCAGTAATAGTTTAGTGTCGTATTGAGCTCCTGGTCAGTAATAGTTTAGTGTCTTATAGAGCTCCTGGTCAGTAATAGTTTAGTGTCGTATTGAGCTCCTGGTCAGTAATAGTTTAGTGTCTTATAGAGCTCCTGGTCAGTAATAGTTTAGTGTCGTATTGCGCTCCTGGTCAGTAATAGTTTAGTGTCTTATAGAGCTCCTGGTCAGTAATTGTTTAGTTTCTTATAGAGCTCCTGGTCAGTAATAGTTTAGTTTCTTATAGAGCTCCTGGTCAGTAATAGTTTAGTTTCTTATAGAGCTCCTGGTCAGTAATAGTTTAGTTTCTTATAGAGCTCCTGGTCAGTAATAGTTTAGTTTCTTATAGAGCTCCTGGTCAGTAATAGTTTAGTTTCTTGTAGAGCTCCTGGTCAGTAATAGTTTAGTTTCTTATAGAGCTCCTGGTCAGTAATAGTTTAGTTTTGTATAGAGCTCCTGGTCAGTAATAGTTTAGTGTCTTATAGAGCTCCTGGTCAGAAATAGTTTAGTTTCTTGTGGAGCTCCTGGTCAGTAATAGTTTAGTTTCTTATAGAGCTCCTGGTCAGTAATAGTTTAGTTTCTTATAGAGCTCCTGGTCATTAATAGTTTAATGTCTTATAGAGCTCCTGGTCAGTAATAGTTTAGTTTCTTATAGAGCTCCTGGTCAGTAATAGTTTAGTGTCTTATAGAGCTCCTGGTCAGTAATAGTTTAGTGTCTTATAGAGCTCCTCGTCAGTAATAGTTTAGTTTCGTATAGATTTCCTGGTCAGTAATAGTTTAGTTTCTTATAGAGCTCCTGGTCAGTAATAGTTTAGTTTCTTATAGAGCTCCTGGTCAGTAATAGTTTAGTTTCTTATAGAGCTCCTGGTCAGTAATAGTTTAGTTTCTTATAGAGCTCCTGGTCAGTAATAGTTTAGTTTCTTATAGAGCTCCTGGTCAGTAATAGTTTAGTTTCTGATAGAGCTCCTGGTCAGTAATAGTGTAGTTTCTTATAGAGCTCCTGGTCAGTAATAGTTTAGTTTCTTATAGAGCTCCTGGTCAGTAATAGTTTAGTTTCTTATAGAGCTCCTGGTCAGTAATAGTTTAGTTTGTTATAGAGCTCCTGGTCAGTAATAGTTTAGTTTCTTATAGAGCTCCTGGTCAGTAATAGTTTAGTATCTTATAGAGCGCCTGGTCAGTAATAGTTTAGTTTCTTATAGAGCTTCTGGTCAGTAATAGTTTAGTTTCTTATAGAGCTCCTGGTAAGTAATAGTTTAGTTTCGTATAGAGCTCCTGGTCAGTAATAGTTTAGTTTCTTATAGAGCTCCTGGTCAGTAATAGTTTAGTTTCTTATAGAGCTCCTGGTCAGTAATAGTTTAGTTTCTTATAGAGCTCCTGGTCAGTAATAGTTTAGTTTCTTATAGAGCTCCTGGTCAGTAATAGTTTAGTGTCTTATAGAGCTCCTGGTCAGTACTAGTTTAGTTTCTTATTGAGCTCCTGGTCGGTAATAGTGTAGTTTCGTATAGAGCTCCTGGTCAGTAATAGTTTAGTTTCTTATAGAGCTCCTGGTCAGTAATAGTTTAGTTTCTTATAGAGCTCCTGGTCAGTAATAGTTTAGTTTCTTATTGAGCTCCTGGTCAGTAATAGTTTAGTTTCTTATAGAGCTCCTGGTCAGTAATAGTTTAGTTTCTTATAGAGCTCCTGATCAGTAATAGTTTAGTTTCTTATAGAGCTCCTGGTCAGTAATAGTTTAGTTTCTTATAGAGCTCCTGGTCAGTAATAGTTTAGTGTCTTATAGAGCTCCTGGTCAGTAATAGTTTAGTTTCTTATAGAGCTCCTGTTCAGTACTAGTTTAGTTTCTTATAGAGCTACTGGTCAGTAATAGTTTAGTTTCTTGTAGAGCTCCTGGTCAGTAATAGTTTAGTGTCGTATAGAGCTCCTGGTCAGTAACTGGGGAGTCCAGTGGATTTTGATTGTCCTTTATAGCTTTTAGTTCAATCTTCTCATGAATTTGGCATCGCTCTGCGTTTGTGTCAATTTGAACAGTGTTTTAATGGGTTGTCCATATGTCACCATTTTGTATCGCTAATTCCTCTTGTTTCAATTTTTTTTATCAGGCAATTTGTTTGTGTTTATGGACTCCTCAATTAGTGTCAGCTGCTCTCTCTCTCTCTCTCTCTCTCTCTCTCTCTCTCTCTCTCTGTCTGTCTGTCTGTCTGTCTGTCTGTCTGTCTGTCTGTCTGTCTGTCTGTCTGTCTGTCTGTCTGTCTGTCTGTCTGTCTGTCTGTCTGTCTGTCTGTCTCTCTCTCTCTCTCTCTCTGTCTGTCTGTCTCTCTTTCTGTCTCTCTCTCTGTCTCTCTTTCTGTCTCTCTCTCTCTGTCTCTCTCTCTCTGTCTCTCTCTCTCTCTCCTCTCTCTCTTGTCCTTCTCCCTCTATGAGAGAAAGGGGTGGGGGTATTATACCCTGGGTGCAGTAGGAGCAGCAGTGGAGGGTTGATATGGCCTGCTGAGGAAGTCCCTCCCCACTGTCTGAGGGCCAGGCAGGAAACAACAGGTCAGCCTGTAAGGTTAGATAAACTTTACAGCCCAGTCAGATAGCACAGAAAAGCCAAATACTACTTACGTTTCATCATCATAATCAAAACACTGGAAGTCAAAACACTGGATGTCAAAACACTGGATTGGGGGGAAATGAACGACAGTAAGCACATAGCGTAGTGTGGATTGGAGAGTGTGTTTGGATTGGACGAACTCCCTTTGGAATCAGGGCACCTGTTGACCTAAAAGCATTTAGCCTAGAAAACATGCATGATTTTATGTAATCTCAACATGTACCTTGTAATCATCCCCTCTTTCATTCTCTCTATTGACCACCAACTCTCATTCTCTCTCTTTCCCAATCTCTCTCATTCTCTCCCTTCCCCACTCATTATCTTCGCCACTCCCTCATTCTCTCTCTTCCTCACTCTCTCTCATTCTCTCTCTACCCCACTCTCTCTCATTCTCTCTCTACCCCACTCTCTCTCATTCTCTCTCTTCCCCACTAATTCATTCTCTCTCTTCCCCACCAACTCTCGTTCTCTCTCTTCCCCCCTAAATCATTCTCTCTCTTCCCCATGTTCTCTCGTTCTCTATTTCACTATACAGTGATCTGATCATCTTGGCATCAGACTGTATGTTATTGTGAAGCTGCAGCTTACCTACAATCGGTTTGGCTCAGTAAGACAGGAAGGAAGATCTTTCATGATTCATCTGTATGCTGTGCGATGTTGGAAGGAACCATTTGTACTTACAGGCATATAAATATTCCATGGGTGTGCTTCCTGTATCCTTATTTCACATGGGTGTGCTTCCTGTATCCTTATTTCACATGGGTGTGCTTCCTGTATCCTTATTTCACATGGGTGTGGTTCCTGTATCCTTATTTCACATGGGTGTGCTTCCTGTATCCTTATTTCACATGGGTATGGGACCTGTGTCCTTATTTCACATGGGTGCTGAATATGAGAAAATGCACAACAAAAAAGGAAAGTCAGTCTTGCTTTATTTTACAATTTAGTTTTCCTCTTCCAGGAGTTTGAGACCAACTGTTACTGTTACCAACTGACCAACTGTTACTGTTACCAACTGACCAACTGTTACTGTTACCAACTGACCAACTGTTACTGTTACCAACTGACCAACTGTTACTGTTACCAACTGACCAACTGTTACTGTTACCAACTGACCAACTGTTACCAACTGACCAACTGTTACTGTTACCAACTGACCAACTGTTACTGTTACCAACTGACCAACTGTTACTGTTACCAACTGACCAACTGTTACTGTTACCAACTGACCAACTGTTACTGTTACCAACTGACCAACTGTTACTGTTACCAACTGACCAACTGTTACTGTTACCAACTGACCAACTGTTACTGTTACCAACTGACCAACTGTTACTGTTACCAACTGACCAACTGTTACTGTTACCAACTGACCAACTGTTACTGTTACCAACTGACCAACTGTTACGATTCATTCCTCAGAAACTACAAGGGAAATACCAGATGACACAGGAATGTAACAACACGTTTTTTTTTGTGTGCCATTCGTCCAGACACCATGACTAAAGACCAAATTCCAGGAAGCATTATCAGCTGACTGCCCTCTGATTGCTTTAGACGTGATGGTCACCTGATAACGTCTCTAAATGCTCTGATCTAATTTTTCCCTTCAAAGTCATTGGACAGTTGCCACTGCACAGCAATTAAAAAGCCGGACAACAATCTATTGAAAAGATAGTCTGGCGTTGTTTCGCTTCGGGTACTATTTGAGTTGGATAATTTTAGGGTGATGGTATTCGGTTTGCGTTGTGTCGTGTCAACGAGTAAATCTCTGCGTCGTGGGCATGGCCTGGGTCCTGTCTAAATTGTGAATAACAGACGCACACACACTCAAACACACACACACAACCTCACCCCACCACTCAACCGCTCCACACCACTCAACCTCTCCCAACCTCTCAACCTCTCCCCACCACTCCACCTCACCCCACCACTCAACCTGTCCTAACAAGTCCACCTCACCCCACCACTCCATCTCTCCGAACCACTCCATCTCTCCCTACCACTCAACCTCTCCCTACCACTCAACCTCTCCCTACCACTCAACCTCTCCCTACCATTCAACCTCTCCCTACCACTCAACCTCTCCCTACCACTCAACCTCAACCTGTCCTAACAAGTCCACCTCTCCCCACCACTCCACCACTCAACCTCTCCCAACCCCTCCACCTCTCTCCACTCTTAACCTCTAACCAACCCTCTCCCTACCTTCCACCTCTTCCAACCCCCTCACCTGTCCCCACCCCTCTACCTCTCCCCACCCCTCTACCTCTCCCCACCCCTCTACCTCTCCCCACCCCTCCACCTATGCCCACTCTTCACATTTCCCTACCCCTCCATCTCTTCCCCCTCCACCTGTCCCAACACACACACACACACCTCTCCCCAGTCCTCCACCTCTCCCGACTCCCCGCCCCACAAGCTTCATGAGGTAGTCACCTGGAATGCATTTCAATTAACAGGTGTGCCTTGTTAAAAGTTAATTTTGAGGAATTTATTTCCTTCTTAATGCATTTGAGACAATCAGTTGTGTTGTGACAAAGTAGGGGTGGTATACAGAAGATAGCCCGATTTTGGTAAAAGACCAAGTCCATATCTTCTTGACCATACTTGAGACGCAGACGTCTCAAGTATGCCCCTGGAAATGCAAATGCGCTACGCTAAATGCTAAATGTACTCGTTACAACTCAATCTTTGATCAAAATTCACAAGCAGGGTATTGAATTAAAGCTACACTCGTTGTGAACACCTAGCCAGCAAGTCAGATTTTTAAAATGCTTTTCGGCGAAAGCATGAGAAGCTATTATCTGATAGCATGCACCCCCCAAAATGCCAGCACGACACGTAAACAACAGATTTTGCGGTAGCCAGCGCTACCCAAAACGCAGAAATAAAATATAAAACATTCATTACCTTTGACGAGCTTCTTTCTTGGCACTCCTATATGCCCCATAAACATCACTATTGGGTCTTTTTTTCGTTTAAATCGGTCCATATATACCCAAAATAGCTTTGTATGGAAGCTGTGTCATTCAGAAAAAAACATTGTTTTTAAACGCTGCGTAATTTTTTAAAATTAAAAAAGTCGACGATAAACTTTCACAAAACACTTCGAAATCCTTTTGTAATCCAACTTTAGGTATTAGTAAACGTTTATAATCTATCAAAATGATTACAGGGCGATGTATTTTCAATAGGTCTTCACTTGCAAAACAATGGCTTCTAATGTCTTCATCAACTACATCCGGGTGAAGACTGGGAAAATGGAGGTCAGATAGATGGATTTTCCAACAATTAATTCAATTGAAAATGAGGATGGCGCCATCATGCGGAATTTGTATGAATTGCAGGCAGTTCGATATTAAATTCTGTTCTCTTTTAACAACTCGTGGAAGTGACTTATGGAAATTATTTTTAGCTTTCAGAGAGCAGTTTTTCTTGCGTTTTTCAATGAAACACACGATCTGTTATAGTCACAGCCGTGATTTAACCAGTTTTATAAACTTCAGAGTGTTTTCTATCCACACATACTAATCATATGCATATACTATATTCCTGGCATGAGTAGCAGGACGCTGAAAAGTTGTGCGATTTTTAACAGAATTTTCGAAAAAGGAGGGGGTAGAAGTAAGAGGATATTATGGCAAGAACAGCTCAAATAAGCAAAGAGAAATAACAGTGCATCATTACTTTAAGACATGAAGGTTAGTAAATCTGGAACATTTCAAGAACTTTTACGTTTCTTCAAGTGCAGTTGCAAAAAACATCAACAGCCACAGGAAAGGAAGACCCAGAGTTACCTCTGAAGATTGCAGCCCAAATACAAACTTCACTGAGCTCAAGTAACAGAGACATCTCAACATCAACTGTTCAGAGGAGACTGCTTGAATCAGGCCTTCATGGTTGAATTACTGCAAAGAAACCACTTCTAAAGGACACCAATAATAAGAAGAGACTTGCTTGGGCCAAGAAACACGAGCAATGAACATTAGACTGATGGAAATCTGTCCTTTGGTCTGACGAGTCCAAATTTGAGATTTTTGATTCCAACCACCGTGTCTTTGTGAGACGCAGAGTAGGTGAACAGATGATCTCAGCATGTGTGGTTCCCAACATGAAGCGTGGAGGAGGAAGTGTGATGGTGTGGGGGTGCTTTGCTGTTGACACTGTCTTTGATTTATTTCGAATTTAAGGCATCCTTAACCAGCATGGCTACCACAGCATTCTGCAGCGATACATCATTCCATCTGGTTTGCGCTTAGTGGGACTATCATTTGTTTTTTTACAGGACAATATCCCAAAACACACCTCCAGGCTGTGTAATGGCTATTTGACCAAGAAGGAGAGTGATGGAGGTCTGCATCAGATGACCTGGCCTCCACAATCCACCGACCTCAACCCAAATGAGATGGTTTGGGATGAATTGGACCACAGAGTGAAGGAAAAGCATCCAACAAGTGTACAGCAATTGTGGGAACTCCTTCAAGACTGTTGGAAAAGCATTCCTCATTAATATTTTTGAGAGAATGCCAAGAGTGTGCAAAGCTCGAATCAAGGCAAAGGGTGGCTACTTTTGAAGAATCTAAAATATGTTTGTATTTATTTTACACTCTTTTGGTTACTACATGATTCCATATGTGTTATTTAATAGTTTTGATGTCTTCACTATTATTCTACAATGTAGAAAATCAACAACAACAAAGAATTAAGAAAAACCCTTGAATGAGTACGTTGAAACTGCTGACTGGTACTGGAAGCATTCACACCCCTTTTTCAATGCACTCCAAATTGAGCTCGGGTACATCCAATTTCCTTTGATCATCCTTGATATGTCACTACACATTGATTGGGGTCCACCTGTGGCCAATTCAACTGTTTGGACATGATTTAGAAAGAAACACACCCGTCTATATAAGGTCCCACAGTTGACAGCGCATATCTGAACAAAAACTATACCATAAAGTCCAAAGAACAAGGCCTATGTCTGGGGAAGGGTATAAAACAATTGCTTTAGTGTTGAAAGTTTCCAAGAGCACATGGGTCTCCAAAATTGTGAAAAAAAGGTGTCCAAGAACCCAATGACCACTCTGACAAAACTACAGAGTTCCTTTGCAGAGATGGGAGAACCTGGCAGAAGGACAGCAGTCCTTCACCAACCTGGTCTGTGTGTGTGTGTGGTCTGATGAGACAAAAATGTTACTCTTGTGTGAATGCAAAGTGCTATGTCTGGAGAAATCCAGGCACAGCTCATCATCCGTCTAACACCATCCTTACCTTGAAGCATGGTGGTGGCAGCATCATGCTATGGGGATGCTTTTCAGCGGCAGAGGACTGGGAGATTGGTAAGGATAGGGGAAATGGAGCCAAATACAGGCAAATCGTTGATGAGAACCTGCTTCAGAGTGCATGATCTTAGACTGGGGTGAGGATTTACGTTGCAACAGGACAATGACCCCAAGCATACAACCAAAGCAAAGTTGGAATGGCTTCAGAACAAGAATGTATAAGTATTTGAGTGGCCCAGCCAAACCCCAGACTTTGATCCCATTTAAATATGTGGAAAGACTTGAAGATTGTTGTTCACCGCTCTCCATTTATCTAAAGAGTGCTTGAGAAAATCCAGATGTGTGTAGCTGATAGACATACCTAAGATGACATAAAACTTCAGCCAAAGTTGCAGCCAAAGTTGCTTCTACAGAGTACTGACTCAGAGGTATGAAAAAGATATACAATATATTTCTCTTTTATATTTCTCTTTTTAATTGTCAATGAATATGCAAAAATGTCTATTTTTTTCTATATCTATATTTTTCACTTTGTCATTATGGGATATTGTGTGTAGACGGGTGAAAAAAAAATATATATATATTTCATCCATTTTGAATTCAGGGTGTAACACAACAAAATGTGAAATACGTTATTAAGGGGTTTGAATACTTTCGGAAGGCACTATAGGTGAAAGCTCGCTCAGGTGGCAGAAGCTCCCACTACACTCCTAATGAATGTAAATGATGCTGTCCGTCTGCCCATTAGGAGTACAGGGATACCCAAGTGCTTACACCGCAGCACGCCCTTGTGTCAAGACTGTCACCGTGACAACCATTGTTTATTCATGTCTTCTACATTCCTAATGAAGAAGTAGTCAATTATAACTCTACCCTCTATTAGTCTCTCTCTCTCCCATAAGCAAGATTGTTTTCTTTTTATTGTGTACACATTGTTATTAAGCGAAGGATCCATCAGCAATGCCTTGCCCCTGCTGTCCTCATCTACATTTCCATGTTAGTCATTTAGCGGACACTCTTTCCCATGGCGACTTGCTAGTAGTGAGTGCATACATTTTCATACACTTTCTATACTGGTCCCCGATGAGAATCAAACCCACAACCCTGGCATTGCAAGCACCATGCTCTACCAACTGAGCCATACACGGACCTGTAGTGCTTTACATCGCAGCCAACTCTGTGTCAATAGAGTCACCCCTGCCTCCATTGCATATTCATGTCTTCTACATGTCAAATGAAGGAGTGTTCAATTATAACTCAACCCTCTATTTCTCTCTCTTAATTAATGTCCATTTGTCTCTCTTTATCTCTCTCTCTCTCTCCATCTTTCTCTTTGTCTCTCTCTTTCTCTCTCTCTCTCTATCTTTCTCTTTGTCTCTCTCTTTCTCTCTCCCTTTTGCTTTCTCTCTCTCTCCATCTTTCTCTTTGTCTCTTTTCTTTCTCTCTCCCTTTCGCTTTCTCTCTCATCTGGACATTCCCAGCATGCACCTCACCTAGCCCAGTGTAATTTCCATTTGAACATGAAGCAAAAACCTATCAAGCTGCAAGGATCCTCTGAGAAGTGCTTCTCCAGATTGATGCCCTGCAATCAGTTGCTGGTTGAAGGTATGAAATGAAAAATACCCCCATCTCACTCTTTCTTTCGCTCTTTATCCTTCTCTCTCTCTCTCTATCTCCATCCCTCTCTCCCTTTCTGTCTCTTTGGTCTCTGAAAGTAGACATTGATAGAGCGACATTGTCATTCCTAAATAGTCTCTCCTGGTCTACTTTATTACTCCTTTCTCCATCATTCTAATGAAAATGTCAGAGCGATACCTCGCGCTCCCGCCACAAAATTGATATCCAGACCCCAGATATCTTTATCCATTACCCTTCTTGCCGATGCGCTTGGCCGCATTCTCTGGTGTGGCTGCAACCTGCTTGCCTGACGACTCACCCTGGATTTAATTCCGCTGGTCTATTGATCGGTACATACATCAGTCTGAGACTGACGTCCTAGAAGTCGTGCGTGTGAGTTCAAAGTGAGTGGCTCGAATGGATCGTCTCTAAGATATCTAACCAATCAGGGTATCAAAGTTGATGAAGTCATAAATTAAGCAGGTTCTGGCCCAAACCATCATATTCTGGGATCAATCAGAACGGTCAATCCCCCTGTATGTTTTTTTCACCTGTAAAGAAACATGAGGGTTTGACTTTCAATAAAGATATGTCCTTGTGTAACACCGTGTTTCATAGAGAATTAACACACAATCATTTTGGGGTCGTGTAACTTGTTAAAAAAATATGAAATCCATTTTACACCTACAGCCAGGTTCCTAGTGTATCACATCAACTACAACCAGGTGCCTAGTGTATCATCACCTACAGCCAGGTTCCTAGTGTATCACATCAACTACAGCCAGGTTCCTAGTGTATCATCACCTAAAGCCAGGTTCCTAGTGTACCATCACCTACAGCCAGGTTCCTAGTGTATCACATCAACTACAACCAGGTTCCTAGTGTATCATCACCTACAGTGAGGTGCCTAGTGTATCATCACCTACAGCCAGGTTCCTAGTGTATCACATCAACTACAGCCAGGTTCCTAGTGTATCATCACCTAAAGCCAGGTTCCTAGTGTATCATCAACTACAGCCAGTTTCCTAGTGTATCATCACCTACAGCCAGGTTCCTAGTGTATCATCACATACAGCCAGGTTCCTAGTGTATCAACACCTACAGCCAAGTAGCTAGTGTATCATCATCTACAGCCAAGTAGCTAGTGTATCATGACTTACAGCCAGGTTCCTAGTGTATCATCACCTACAGCCAGTTTCCTAGTGTATCGTCACCTACAGCCAGATTCCTAGTGTATCACATCAACTACAGCCAGGTTCTTAGTGTATCATCACCTACAGCCAGGTTCCTAGTGTATCACATCAACTACAGCCAGGTTCCTAGTGTACCATCACCTACAGCCAGGTTCCTAGTGTATCACATCAACTACAGCCAGGTTTCTAGTGTATCATCACCTACAGCGAGATGCCTAGTGTATCATCACCTACAGCCAGGTTCCTAGTGTATCACATCAACTACAGCCAGGTTCCTAGTGTATCACATCAACTACAGCCAGGTTTCTAGTGTATCATCACCCACAGCCAGGTTCCTAGTGTATCAACACCGACAGCCAGGTTCCTAGTGTATCACATCAACTACAGTCAGGTTCCTAGTGTATCATATCCTACAGCCAGGTTTCATGTGTATCACATAAAATACAGCCAGGTTCCTAGTGTATCATCACCTACAGCCAGTTTCCTAGTGTATCATCACCTACAGCCAGGTTCCTAGTGTATCACATCAACTACAGTCAGGTTCCTAGTGTATCAGCACCTACAGCGAGGTGCCTAGTGTATCATCACCTACAGCCAGGTTCCTAGTGTATCACATCAACTACAGCCAGGTTCCTAGTGTATCATCAACTAGAGACTGGTTCCTAGTGTATCATCACCCACAGCAAGGTTCCTAGTGTATCATCACCCACAGCCAGGTTCCTAGTGTATCACCACCTACAGCCAGGTTCCAAGTGTATCATCACCCACAGCCAGGTTCCTAGTGTATCATCACCCACAGCCAGGTTCCTTGTGTATCAACACCGACAGCCAGGTTTCATGTATATCACATCAAGTACAGCCAGGTTCCTAGTGTATCATCACCTACAGCCAGGTTCCTAGTGTTTCATCACCTACAGCCAAGTAGCTAGTGTATCATCACCCACAGCCAGATTCCTAGTGTATCATCACCTACAGCCAAGTAGCTAGTGTACCCTCACTTACAGCCAAGTAGCTAGTGTATCATCACCTACAGCCAAGTAGCTAGTGTATCATCACCTACAGCCAAGGAGCTAGTGTATCCACACCTACAGCCAAGTAGCTAGTGTATCATCAACTACAGCCAGGTTCCTAGTGTATCATCACCCACAGCCAGATTCCTAGTGTATCATCACCTACAGCCAAGTAGCTAGTGTACCCTCACTTACAGCCAAGTAGCTAGTGTATCATCACCTACAGCCAAGTAGCTAGTGTATCATCACCTACAGCCAAGGAGCAAGTGTATCCACACCTACAGCCAAGTAGCTAGTGTATCATCACCTACACCCAAGTACCTAGTGTATCATCACCTACAGCCAGGTAGCTAGTGTATCATCACCTACAGCCAGGTAGCTAGTGTATCATCACCTACAGCCAAGTAGCTAGTGTATCATCACCTACAGCCAAGTAGCTAGTGTATCTATACCTACAGCCAAGTAGCTAGTGTATCATCACCTACAGCCAAGTAGCTAATGTATCATCACCTACAACCAAGTAGCTAATGTATCATCACCTACAACCAGGTAGCTAGTGTATCATCACCTACAACCAGGTAGCTAGTGTATCATCACCTATAACCAGGTAGCTAGTGTATCATCACCTACAACCAAGTAGCTAGTGTATCATCACCTACAACCAGGTAGCTAGTGTATCATCACCTACAGCCAGGTAGCTAGTGTATCATCACCTACTGCCAGGTAGCTAGTGTATCATCACCTACAGCCAGGTAGCTAGTGTATCATCACCTACAGCCAGGTAGCTAGTGTATCATCACCTACAGCCAAGTAGCTAGTGTATCATCACCTACAGCCAAGTAGCTAATGTATCATCACCTACAACCAGGTAGCTAGTGTATCATCACCAACAGCCAGGTAGCTAGTGTATCATCACCTACAGCCAGGTAGCTAGTGTATCATCACCTACAGCCAGGTAGCTAGTGTATCATCACCTACAGCCAGGTAGCTAGTGTATCATCACCTACAACCAGGTAGCTAGTGTATCATCACCTACAGCCAGGTAGCTAGTGTATCATCACCTACAGCCAGGTAGCTAGTGTATCATCACCTACAGCCAGGTAGCTAGTTTATCATCACCTACAGCCAGGTAGCTAGTGTATCATCACCTACAACCAGGTAGCTAGTGTATCATCACCTACAACCAGGTAGCTAGTGTATCATCACCTACAACCAGGTAGCTAGTGTATCATCACCTACAACCAGGTAGCTAGTGTATCATCACCTACAACCAGGTAGCTAGTGTATCATCACCTACAACCAGGTAGCTAGTGTATCATCACCTACAACCAGGTAGCTAGTGTATCATCACCTACAACCAGGTAGCTAGTGTATCATCACCTACAACCAGGTAGCTAGTGTATCATCACCTACAGCCAGGTAGCTAGTGTATCATCACCTACAGCCAAGTAGCTAATGTATCATCACCTACAACCAAGTAGCTAATGTATCATCACCTACAACCAGGTAGCTAGTGTATCATCACCTACAACCAGGTAGCTAGTGTATCATCACCTACAACCAGGTAGCTAGTGTATCATCACCTACAACCAAGTAGCTAGTGTATCATCACCTACAACCAGGTAGCTAGTGTATCATCACCTACAGCCAGGTAGCTAGTGTATCATCACCTACTGCCAGGTAGCTAGTGTATCATCACCTACAACCAGGTATTTAGTGTATCATCACCTACAACCAGGTAGCTAGTGTATCATCACCTACAACCAGGTAGCTAGTGTATCATCACCTACAACCAGGTAGCTAGTGTATCATCACCTACAGCCAGGTAGCTAGTGTATCATCACCTACAGCCAGGTAGCTAGTGTATCATCACCTACAGCCAAGTAGCTAGTGTATCATCACCTACAGCCAAGTAGCTAATGTATCATCACCTACAACCAGGTAGCTAGTGTATCATCACCAACAGCCAGGTAGCTAGTGTATCATCACCTACAGCCAGGTAGCTAGTGTATCATCACCTACAGCCAGGTAGCTAGTGTATCATCACCTACAGCCAGGTAGCTAGTGTATCATCACCTACAACCAGGTAGCTAGTGTATCATCACCTACAGCCAGGTAGCTAGTGTATCATCACCTACAGCCAGGTAGCTAGTGTATCATCACCTACAGCCAGGTAGCTAGTGTATCATCACCTACAGCCAGGTAGCTAGTGTATCATCACCTACAGCCAGGTAGCTAGTGTATCATCACCTACAGCCAGGTAGCTAGTTTATCATCACCTACAGCCAGGTAGCTAGTGTATCATCACCTACAACCAGGTAGCTAGTGTATCATCACCTACAACCAGGTAGCTAGTGTATCATCACCTACAACCAGGTAGCTAGTGTATCATCACCTACAACCAGGTAGCTAGTGTATCATCACCTACAACCAGGTAGCTAGTGTATCATCACCTACAGCCAGGTAGCTAGTGTATCATCACCTACAGCCAGGTAGCTAGTGTATCATCACCTACAGCCAGGTAGCTAGTGTATCATCACCTACAGCCAGGTAGCTAGTGTATCATCACCTACAGCCAGGTAGCTAGTGTATCATCACCTACAGCCAGGGAGCTAGTGTATCATCACCTACAACCAGGTAGCTAGTGTATCATCACCTACAACCAGGTAGCTAGTGTATCATCACCTACAACCAGGTAGCTAGTGTATCATCACCTACAGCCAGGTAGCTAGTGTATCATCACCTACAGCCAGGTAGCTAGTGTATCATCACCTACAGCCAGGTAGCTAGTGTATCATCACCTACAGCCAAGTAGCTAGTGTATCATCACCTACAGCCAAGTAGCTAGTGTATCATCACCTACAGCCAGGTAGCTAGTGTATCATCACCAACAGCCAGGTAGCTAGTGTATCATCACCTACAGCCAGGTAGCTAGTGTATCATCACCTACAGCCAGGTAGCTAGTGTATCATCACCTACAGCCAGGTAGCTAGTGTATCATCACCTACAACCAGGTAGCTAGTGTATCATCACCTACAGCCAGGTAGCTAATGTATATCTGGATGTTTTCCTCACATCACCTACAGCCGGTTAGCTAGTGTATCATCACCTACAACCAGGTAGCTAGTGTATCATCACCTACAGCCAGGTGGCTAATGTATATCTGGATGTTTTCCTCACATCACCTACAGCCAGGTAGCTAATGTATCATCACCTACAGTGCAGGAAAAATATATAGGAGCAGAAAGGACCCAAACTCACTATGACAGTCAAAACAAATGAGGGGAATCAATTGTGCAGCTGTTTTCTATTTGGCCATTCATATAGAGAAAAAGGTTATAATTATGGAACCGCTCGTTTGAGAAACGTACTCTCTGGGCTCCAATTATGAGCACTTTGAATACTGAAAGAAAAGAGAGAAAGATAAACGACAGACAGAACCTGTAAAGGGGGGGTCAATTAAAGTCACCTCATCTGCAGAGAGAGTCATGATGGCGGAGGAGGGCGCACAACCACGCCGGTGTTACCGACGGACGAGGAGAGAACAGAAAGGAGAGGCAATTTCAAAGCCTCTAATCATTCTAACTGTCAAAGGCTAATTTCACAGTAACCCTTCAAACCGTTTTTACTCAGAAGGTATTGTGAAACAACTTCCTTTTAATGTGGTTAACAATGCATTAAATTACTTGATTAAGTGTCTGAATTAGACTGGGGAAGCTTTTCCTCCGTTGTGCCAAACACACTGAGGGCAGAGGGGGTAGGAAACACACAGCTATACACAGGATAGAATAGCAATGGGACATAGAAGGCTATATGTAAATATACATTATGTTGGTCAACATACATTCTGTTGGTCAATATACATTCTGTTGGTCAATATACATTCTGTTGGTCGATATACATTCTGTTGGTCGATATACATTCTGTTGGACGATATACATTCTGTTGGTCGATATACATTCTGTTGGTCGATATACATTCTGTTGGTCGATATACATTCTGTTGGTCGATATACATTCTGTTGGTCGATATACATTCTGTTGGTCGATATACATTCTGTTGGTCGATATACATTCTGTTGGTCGACATACATTCTGTTGGTCGACATACATTCTGTTGGTCGACATACATTCTGTTGGTCGACATACATTCTGTTGGTCGACATACATTCTGTTGGTCGACATACATTCTGTTGGTCGACATACATTCTGTTGGTCGACATACATTCTGTTGGTCGACATACATTCTGTTGGTCAACATACATTCTGTTGGTCAACATACATTCTGTTGGTCAACATACATTCTGTTGGTCAACATACATTCTGTTGGTCAACATACATTCTGTTGGTCAACATACATTCTGTTGGTCAACATACATTCTGTTGGTCAACATACATTCTGTTGGTCAACATACATTCTGTTGGTCAACATACATTTTGTATATGTGGTTAATAATGTTAGGGATAAGGTTGAACATGTGGTTAATGTTAGGGATGAGGTTAACCATGTGGTTAATGTCAGGGATAAGGTTAACCATGTGGTTAATGTCAGGGATGAGGTTAACCATGTGGTTAATGTTATGGGGTAAGGTTAATGTTAGGGATAAGGTTAACCATGTGATTAATGTCAGTGATGAGGTTAACCATGTGGTTAATGTTAGGAATAAGGTTAACCATGTGGTTAATGTTAGGGATAAGGTTAACCACGTGGTTAATGTTAGGGATAAGGTTAATGTTAGGGGTAAGGTTAACCATGTGGTTAATGTTAGGGATAAGGTTAACCATGTGGTTGATGTTAGGGATAAGGTTGACCATGTAATTAATGTTAGGGATAAGGTTGACCATGTGGTTAATGTTAGGGATAAGGTTGACCATGTGGTTAATGTTCGGGTTAAGGTTAACCATGTGGTTAATGTTAGGGATAAGATTAACCACGTGGTTAATGTTAGGGATAAGGTTAACCATGTGATTAATGTTAGGGATGAGGTTAACCATGTGGTTAATGTTAGGGATACGGTTAACCATGTGATTAATGTTAGGGATAAGGTTGACCATGTGGTTAATGTTAGGGATAAGGTTGACCATGTGGTTAATGTTAGGGATAAGGTTAACCACGTGGTTAATGTTAGGGATAAGGTTAACCACGTGGTTAATGTTAGGGATAAGGTTAACCATGTGATTAATGTTAGGGATAAGGTTAACCACTTGGTTAATGTTAGGGATAAGGTTAACCATGTGGTTAATGTTAGGGATACGGTTAACCACGTGGATAATGTTAGGGATAAGGTTAATGTTAGGGGTAAGGTTAACCATGTGGTTGGTGTTAGGGATAAGGTTAACCATGTGGTTGATGTTAGGGATAAGGTTGACCATGTGGTTGATGTTAGGGATAAGGTTGACCATGTGGTTAATGTTAGGGATAAGGTTAACCATGTGGTTAATGTTAGGGATAAGGTTAATGTTAGGGATAAGGGTAACCATGTGGTGAATGTTAGGGATAAGGTTAATGTTAAGGATAAGGTTAACCATGTGGTTAATGTCAGGGATGAGGTTGACCATGTGGTTAATGTTAGGGATAAGGGTAACCATGTGGTGAATGTTAGGGATAAGGTTAATGTTAGGGATAAGGTTAACCATGTGGTGAATGTTAGGGATAAGGTTAACCTCGTTGTTAATGTTAGAGATAAGGTTAACCATGTGGTTAATGTTAGGGATAAGGTTAATGTTAGGGATAAGGTTGACCATGTGGTTAATGTTAGGGATAAGGTTGACCATGTGGTTAATGTTAGGGATAAGGTTAACCACGTGGTTAATGTTAGGGATAAGGTTAACCACGTGGTTAATGTTAGGGATAAGGTTAACCATGTGATTAATGTTAGGGATAAGGTTAACCACGTGGTTAATGTTAGGGATAAGGTTAACCACGTGGTTAATGTTAGGGATACGGTTAACCACGTGGATAATGTTAGGGATAAGGTTAATGTTAGGGGTAAGGTTAACCATGTGGTTGGTGTTAGGGATAAGGTTAACCATGTGGTTGATGTTAGGGATAAGGTTGACCATGTGGTTAATGTTAGGGATAAGGTTAACCATGTGGTTAATGTTAGGGATAAGGTTAATGTTAGGGATAAGGGTAACCATGTGGTGAATGTTAGGGATAAGGTTAATGTTAAGGATAAGGTTAACCATGTGGTTAATGTCAGGGATGAGGTTGACCATGTGGTTAATGTTAGGGATAAGGGTAACCATGTGGTGAATGTTAGGGATAAGGTTAATGTTAGGGATAAGGTTAACCATGTGGTTAATGTTAGGGATAAGGTTAACCTCGTGGTTAATGTTAGAGATAAGGTTAACCATGTGGTTAATGTTAGGGATAAGGTTAATGTTAGGGATAAGGTTAACCATGTGGTTAATGTTAGGGATAAGGTTAGATTTTCAGAAGATAAATTGTAGAAATAGGCCGACTTAATTTCTTTGTAGCTGTGCTAACTATTAACAACCGTTCTCCCCGGTGCGCTTATTAGTTTGTGAACTGGCTCCTCGTTCTAAACTCTGTTCAAAACAGTGGCAGTATGTGCAGCAGTGGTCCTATGTTGTTTTGTTTTTGACATGTAAAAGTGAAATAGGTGTATTAATGATATTGTTCAAATGCACACATCACTTTACAAACTGTATCGTCTCAGAGTAACCACCGGATGTTAAAAAAACACGTACAGTGCCTTGCGAAAGTATTCGGCCCCTTTGAACTTTGCAACCTTTTGCCACATTTCAGGCTTCAAACATAAAGATATAAAACTGTATTTTTTTGTGAAGAATCAACAACAAGTGGGACACAATCATGAAGTGGAACGACATTTATTGGATATTTCAAACTTTTTTAACAAATCAAAAACTGAAAAATTGGGCGTGCAAAATTATTCAGCCCCCTTAAGTTAATACTTTGTAGCGCCACCTTTTGCTGCGATTACAGCTGTAAGTCGCTTGGGGTATGTCTCTATCAGTTTTGCACATCGAGAGACTGACATTTTTTCCCATTCCTCCTTGCAAAACAGCTCGAGCTCAGTGAGGTTGGATGGAGAGCATTTGTGAACAGCAGTTTTCAGTTCTTTCCACAGATTCTCGATTGGATTCAGGTCTGGACTTTGACTTGGCCATTCTAACAACTGGATATGTTTATTTTTGAACCATTCCATTGTAGATTTTGCTTTATGTTTTGGATCATTGTCTTGTTGGAAGACAAATCTCCGTCCCAGTCTCAGGTCTTTTGCAGACTCCATCAGGTTTTCTTCCAGAATGGTCCTGTATTTGGCTCCATCCATCTTCCCATCAATTTTAACCATCTTCCCTGTCCCTGCTGAAGAAAAGCAGGCCCAAACCATGATGCTGCCACCACCATGTTTGACAGTGGGGATGGTGTGTTCAGCTGTGTTGCTTTTACGCCAAACATAACGTTTTGCATTGTTGCCAAAAAGTTCAATTTTGGTTTCATCTGATCAGAGCACCTTCTTCCACATGTTTGGTGTGTCTCCCAGGTGGCTTGTGGCAAACTTTAAACAACCCTTTTTATGGATATCTTTAAGAAATGGCTTTCTTCTTGCCACTCTTCCATAAAGGCCAGATTTGTGCAATATACGACTGATTGTTGTCCTATGGACAGAGTCTCCGACTTCAGCTGTAGATCTCTGCTGTTCATCCAGAGTGATCATGTGCCTCTTGGCTGCATCTCTGATCAGTCTTCTCCTTGTATGAGCTGAAAGTTTAGAGGGACGGCCAGGTCTTGGTAGATTTGCAGTGGTCTGATACTCCTTCCATTTCAATATTATCGCTTGCACAGTGCTCCTTGGGATGTTTAAAGCTTGGGAAATATTTTTGTATCCAAATCCGGCTTTAAACTTCTTCACAACAGTATCTCGGGCCTGCCTGGTGTGTTCCTTGTTCTTCATGATGCTCTCTGCGCTTTTGACGGACATCTGAGACTATCACAGTGCAGGTGCATTTATACAGAGACTTGATTACACACAGGTGGATTGTATTTATCATCATTAGTCATTTAGGTCAACATTGGATCATTCAGAGATCCTCACTGAACTTCTGGAGAGAGTTTGCTGCACTGAAAGTAAAGGGGCTGAATAATTTTGCACGCCCAATTTTTCCGTTTTTGATTTGTTAAAAAAGTTTGAAATATCCAATAAATGTCGTTCCACTTCATGATTGTGTCCCACTTGTTGTTGATTCTTCACAAAAAAATACAGTTTTATATCTTTATGTTTGAAGCCTGAAATGTGGCAATAGGTCGCAAAGTTCAAGGGGGCCGAATACTTTCGCAAGGCACTGTCTTCTTCTTCTTCTTCTTCTTCTTCTCTGCTTCTTCCTCTTCCTCTTCTTTTCTCCTTCTTCTTCTTCTTCTTCTTCTTCTTCTTCTTCTTCTTCTTCTTCTCTGCTTCTTCTTCTTCTTCTTCTTCTTCTTCTTCTCTTCTTCTTCTTTATTTCCTGGCGTCACGCTGCTTTATTGACAACTCCAACCACCTCGCTCCCCTGGGCGTTCAGCCAATCAGTGGCCGCCGCTGGAAGAGAAGGGCATAGCTTGATAGAGAGTAAAACAGCCTGTGGTCGTTACAGTAAACGATTAAAGTTATATGACGCTAGGACACGGGACTTTGCCAAACCTCTGGAAACCGTTTTGACCTGTTCTGTGTCATTATAGACGAGGCAAAGGGGGTGTTCTGGACCAATCGACTGCCAATGTGGTTAAAGGTTTGGAGAAATTGTATAATTTTAAGACATAAAATATTCCACTGAAATTTAGCTTGTAAAGCCCTCTTAATTCTGATGCCATCAGTGAAATTGAAGTCTTAAAAAAAAGAATGAACAATTTACTGGTGTCATATTTTGGTGTTTTACCAAGCCAGGCTTAGCCATCACTGATTAGCCTACAATACCATGTTTGACCTGTAGTAACAGGACTGTGGGGTCAGTAGAAACAGGACTGTGGGGTCTGTAGAAACAGGACTGTGGGGTCTGTAGAAACAGGACTGTGGGGTCTGTAGAAACAGGACTGTGGGGTCTGTAGAAACAGGACTGTGGGGTCTGTAGAAACAGGACTGTGGGGTCTGTAGAAACAGGACTGTGGGGTCTGTAGAAACAGGACTGTGGGGTCTGTAGAAACAGGACTGTGGGGTCTGTAGAAACAGGACTGTGGGGTCTGTAGAAACAGGACTGTGGGGTCTGTAGAAACAGGACTCTGGGGTCTGTAGAAACAGGACTCTGGGGTCTGTAGTAACAGGACTCTGGGGTCTGTAGTAACAGGACTCTGGGGTCTGTAGTAACAGGACTCTGGGGTCTGTAGTAACAGGACTGTGGGGTCTGTAGTACCAGGACTGTGGGGTCTGTAGAAACAGGACTGAGGGGTCTGTAGTAACAGGACTCTGGGGTCTGTGGAAACAGGACTCTGGGGTGTGGGCCTAAAGCAGAATTATTGGACTAAGACTTGGGGAGGCCAGGGGGTTAGAGGTTGGCAGGCTTGGCAGAGTAAACTGCTGTTTTAAAACCCAACCAAGCCATGCATGAGCCTGTGAATCCCTGGAGTATAACATCTTACCTCATCACAGACATCCACCCGGACTCACCCTTCTCAGGAGAAGGGCCACATAGCGTATAAAACCTGTGGTCGTCCAGGTCTCACCCTCTCATATCATTACACTCCAACAGAGATAATGGAATTAAAAAGGATAGCGTTGAGGGATTGGAGTGCGCAAATGTTGGCTAAAAATCCCTACGATCCTGTGACTTCTGAGGGCCAGAGAGAGAGCCTGGTGGCTATGCAGAGAGAGACGGTGGTAGCTGCCCACGGAGGTAGCTGCCCGGCAGAGAGAGACGGGGGTAGCTGCCCGGCAGAGAGAGACAGAGTTAGCTGCGCGTCCATCTGTAATCATATGAGGCAGGATGACACATCTTCCATAAACAACAGTAAGGAGGGGTTGAGGATGTGGTCCACTCTATGAGGGCTGCCCATGACATGGAGCGCCCCACGCAGACAAAAGGTGGAAGGAGAAGAAGGGGCGGGAGAGGACACAGTTGACACCACTTGAAACACTCCTGACTGGTTGTGCCAGGCTCTGTCAAAAGAAAAAGGGACTCTTGAGTGGTGACGAGCCATGGGAGCCTTCCCCTGTGAGTGTTTGTGTGTGTGTGTTTGTGTGTGAGGGAGGGAGGAAGGGAGAGCCTGTACCTGCAGAAGTGTTAGAGTGGCTCTTTGTTACAACAACATTGCGAGCATTAAAGGGACAGGATTGGTCTTCCTTCGTCACGTCAATGATATCACATACGGTAATCATTTGCGGTACAGGTCGTAACAGTAGTCAAGACCACCCACACACACCAAGCTCTGCACACAAACCAAATTAAAACAGTTCCCAGAGGCCCAACTTCCTCCTATAAAATCCCCAAACTCTAATTTCCCAATAGTCTAACTTTATTACTCACAGTATGTACATGAATACCATATTGTATTTCATTGATTTGATATCTCATATCACCTATCATTGACCCAGGCTAAATCTCCCTCAACGGCTCTGATGTCAGCAAAAAAACAGAATTACCTCACCTTTGGTAGACAGTGAAATTAATTTGAATCTGTTATATGATACAGGATGAAAATATATTTTGTTGGTTACATCGCAGTTAACATTATTATGCCTTATTATGCAGTAAAAACCTATCTCATTTTACCAATTTCATACTAACGACTTCAGTTTTCCACCAAAGCAAAATAAAGTATTTGACTGTACCTGTCGTTTTTCATCGGAAACTAACATATTTCCCCCGCAGTTTGTTCAGAATCTAATTGTGTCAGAATATTGTGGTATTTATAATACAGAGCATGTACCTAATTATCAGAATGATTTTGATCTACAATTTTAATTTCATAGTTGGAATCCGTATTCAGTTAAAATGTGGGATATTCAAGTTAATGAAATGGTATTCATTTAAAAAACGACTAGTGTTTCATCATAAATCTAGTTTATTAAAAAAAGATTAACTGTGTTTTTCATTTGGACAAATGTGTCTTCAGCAGCTCTCAACTTCAAAGAAGAATTCATTTTCTCTTAAATGCTTTGGACAGTGTTGTTACACTGCACGGTGCTGTCATAAAGTTGCTCCATTAGGAATGTTGGCAGAAGAGAACGTTTACTATTGAAACCCACAATGTAATGTAACTTATATCAACACTGTTGGGATGGACATTGGTTCAGTCTAGGATGCTAAACAGTAACTTATATCAACACTGTTGGGATGGACATTGGTTCAGTCTAGGATGCTAAACAGTAACTTATATCAACACTGTTGGGATGGACATTGGTTCAGTCTAGGATGCTAAACAGTAACTTATATCAACACTGTTGGGATGGACATTGGTTCAGTCTAGGATGCTAAACAGTAACTTATATCAACACTGTTGGGATGGACATTGGTTCAGTCTAGGATGCTAAACAGTAACTTATATCAACACTGTGATGATGGACATTGGTTCAGTCTAGGATGCTAAACAGTAACTTATATCAACACTGTTGGGATGGACATTGGTTCAGTCTAGGATGCTAAACAGTAACATATCAACACTGTTGGGATGGACATTGGTTCAGTCTAGGATGCTAAACAGTAACATAAATCAACACTGTTGGGATGGACATTGGTTCAGTCTAGGATGCTAAACAGTAACTTATATCAACACTGTTGGGATGGACATTGGTTCAGTCTAGGATGCTAAACAGTAACTTATATCAACACTGTTGGGATGGACATTGGTTCAGTCTAGGATGCTAAACAGTAACTTATATCAACACTGTTGGGATGGACATTGGTTCAGTCTAGCATGCTAAACAGTAACTTATATCAACACTGTTGGGATGGACATTGATTCAGCATAGAGGACACAATACACAGTAACCTAATAGGTGGTAGTTTACGTGTAATACATTCGCATACACATGACCACCATGTCACCATCAAAAGCAAGTCTCTGCATTGGTCTTCTTGTAAACACTGATGTTGCTTGTTGTAATGTGTCTAGATATTCCAGCAAGGTGCATGTGAGCACACTGCATTTCTCCAGTCATTGGACCAGAGGTCATTGTCCAGACTCCTGACTCCAGTCACCCTAGACACATGGTTTACCTACTGGCAACTGACATGCTTTGACCTTTGACCTGGTGATTCCATTGGCCAGGTTCTGTTTGGTCTGTACTAGAATGCAATCTATCCATCAGCCCCAACCGCAGTCACAGTCAAGGATAGCTATGTAGCTCTGACCACAAGGTTATGCGTGCCTTGTCCCGTGTCCCACAGCTTGATGTTCTGTCGTTGCAGGTGTTTGACAGACATATGAATAAAGGTAATGCTGATAATCATTAGTCCAGCTCTGTTTCTTTCCACAGACAGCATGTGTGGATCTCTCGTCACACTGGCTCAGAAAACAAACACATCATTGAAGTGGGCACTGTCGTGTCTTTGGCATCATTAAAAGTGAAGACTGTTATTTTATCAAATCAATTATCTGTAATTATTATAATGTGATTAAACTAATCATGTAAATGTATTTAACTAGGAAGTCGTGGCACCACGGAAAATCTTCAGATTACAAAGTTATAATCTTCCGAATATAACTCTTCAGATATTTTAATATCTGATCAATTAGTTTTCTATTAATTAATTATTCTATACCTCACGTCAGTCTCATCTGAACGTCATAAATGATTGATTATCTGCGCAAACCCAGCCTAAACTATGAATCATCCATACACCAATTGGCTTAATCATTTATTTATTTACTAAATAACTAAATAATCACATAGAAGGTCAGTAGATATTGGTTACTAACAAGGATAGGAAAGATTCCCTAGTGGGCTAAGCCGATATGACGGCTTGGTGGACAAAGGGAAGGGGTGTGGACTGGGAAGGGGGTGTGGACTGGGAAGGGGGTGTGGACTGGGAAGGGGGTGTGGACAAGGGGAAGGGGGTGTGGACTGGGAAGGGGGTGTGGACAAAGGGAAGGGGGTGTGGACAAAGGGAAGGGGGTGTGGACTGGGAAGGGGGTGTGGACTGGGAAGGGGTGTGGACAAAGGGAAGGGGGTGTGGACTGGGAAGGGGGTGTGGACTGGGAGGGGTGTGGACAAAGGGAAGGGGGTGTGGACTGGGAAGGGGGTGTGGACTGGGAAGGGGGTGTGGACTGAGAAAGAAGTGGGAAAGACAAAAGGGATCACTACACACAGTTGATAATTATATTAATTGAAATGCTAATCCTTTGCACATGAACGCTCACTCAATCGGGAATAATTTGCAATCAATATATATTTACGCTCATGTGTCGTCGTGATCTTCTCTGTTGGAATCAGGTCCGTGTGCTGGAGAGTTCATCTGAGTCTCTCTCTTTCTGTTTCCCTGAAGATCAAAGTCTTTCGTGGTTAGAATGGATACTTCAGAGTGCCATTCATAAACGTTCTCAGAATAGATGTTTCGGCGGTTGCCGGTATTCTCGTCCCAGGTTTACATAATTTCAAGCTGCAGACTAGTCATTAGTAATATGCTAGTGTGTATCCTAGTGTAATATACTAGTGTAATATTGTAGTGTGTATGCTAGGGTAATATGCTAGTGTTTATGCTAGTGTAATATGCTAGTTTGTATGGTACTGTTGTTGAAGGGTTCATACATGTTGACAGGTGCCCACTTCTTAAGAGCCATAATCCTCTCTGAAAGGATCCAAACCAAGCACACCTCTTCCAGGTCAGAGAGAGATGGGTGCCAGGGACCGGAGAGGGATAACATGGTGAAAGAGACTGAAAGAATGATATAGAGAGATACTCATATGTTGAGAGACTGCTTAAATGCAATCTGAAAGTGGATAGGGGTTAGTGAACCCCAAGGGTATTCCACACAAACTGTGAGGGCTTAAACAGTAGCCAATGAAAGAGTAAGTAAGGGGTGAATGACGAGTTGGCTGGAGGTCGACTTCAATACTGATGATACATTCCCTCTCTCTTTCTTCTCCTCCCCTCTCTCCCCAGCTCCTCTCCTCTGGTTTCCTGACAGAGCCCTCTCCTGAGCGTTTGAGACTTCTTTAAATCTTTAAATCGTGGGGGATTAAACACGCCAAGCTGTTGGCTTCCTTCAAATTAAAATGGGGCAGAATCAATCAATAATCCACCCACGAAAAGCCGAATACTGACCTTGGCGGGGCTGCACACGTGATATAAACAGGATGCAACAGGAGAGAGGGGAAAATAAGTACATGTGTAAATATATTCATATATAAATGAAGATAACCACATAGTGTTCCCAGCTTTGTGAAATTACATGATGAAATTCTGATAAATATGCTCTGCAATTTATTGAACATTTTGGTTTTGGCCAGTTAACTGAAATATGTAAAATTGTCAAAACTCCTGTCACAGCTTGGCTTCTGGGAAACTTTCATCTCCAAGTTAAATCAACATTTTTTTTTTTTTAATTAATTGAGTTCTCTGGCCACATCCGCACTAGGGTTGCAAAATTCCCGGGAACTTTCGGTAAATTCCCTGGTTTTTCAGAATTCCTGGTTGGAGGATTCCAGATTTCATACTTATTCCTTTCTGATTCTGGGAATCGTCTAACTAGGATTTCAGGAAAAACAGGGAATTCGTTCAAAATTCCTGGAATTGTTCAACCTTAATCAGCACAGGTGTGGCATGTTGAAAAATAAATGGGCTGTATCCAAATGTCACTGATATATTAAAATAGTCAGACAAAAGTATTTCTGTAATTTGTCAGTGTGTGTCTGTGTGGATTTTTCATTGAGAATTCCTGTGTATTTATTTAAGGGAACAGTCCATTGCTTCGGTACTGTAAATGGCTATTGACTTGACAGTCAGACATTTGCCTCCATGAAGTCAGGTGTATATGGAACTCAGGTGTGTGAGGGGTGAGGAGTGCCCTAGGACCTCTTGGTACAGGGTGAGGAGTGCCCTAGGACCTCTTGGTACAGGGTGAGGAGTGCCCTAGGACCTCCTGGTACAGGGGTGAGGAGTGCCCTAAGACCTCCTGGTACAGGGGTGAGGAGTGCCCTAGGACCTCTTGGTACAGGGTGAGGAGTGCCCTAGGACCTCCTGGTACAGGGGTGAGGAGTGCCCTAGGACCTCCTGGTACAGGGGTGAGGAGTGCCCTAGGACCTCCTGGTACAGGGTGAGAAGGGCCCTAGGAAATCCTGGTAAAGGGTGAGGGTGCGGATGAAGGGTGAGGAGTGCCCTAGGACCTCCTGGTACAGGGTGAGGGTGGGGATGAGGGGTGAGGAGTGACCTAGGACCTCCTGGTACAGGGGTGAGGAGTGCCCTAGGACCTCCTGGTACAGGGTGAGGGTGGGGATGAGGGGTGAGGAGTGACCTAGGACCTCCTGGTACAGGGGTGAGGAGGGCCCTAGGACCTCCTGGTACAGGGTGAGGAATGCCCTAGGACCTCCTGGTACAGGGGTGAGGAATGCCCTAGGACCTCCTGGTACAGGGGTGAGGAGGGCCCTAGGACCTCCTGGTACAGGGTGAGGAATGCCCTAGGACCTCCTGGTACAGGGTGAGGGTGGGGATGAGGGGTGAGGAGTGCCCTAGGACCTCCTGGTACAGGGTGAGGAGTGCCCTAGGACCTCCTGGTACAGGGTGAGGAATGCCCTAGGACCTCCTGGTACAGGGTGAGGAATGCCCTAGGACCTCCTGGTACAGGGTGAGGGTGGGGATGAGGGGTGAGGCGTGCCCTAGGACCTCCTGGTACAGGGTGAGGGTGGAGATGAGGGGTGTGGGTAGGGATAGGGGTGAGGGTGGAGATGAGGGGTCAGGTGTGCCCTAGGACCTCCTGGTACAGGGTGAGGGTGGAGATGAGGGGTGAGGGTAGGGATGAGGGGTGAGGGTGGAGATGAGGGGTGAGGTGTACCCTAGAACCTACTGGTACAGGGTGAGGATGGAGATGTGGGGTAAACAGTGCCCTAGGACCTCCTGGTACAGGGTGAGGGTGGGAATGAGGGGTGAGGAGTATCCTAGGACCTCCTGGTACAGGGTGAGGGTTTGGATGAGGGGTGAGGAGATCCCTAGCACCTCCTGGTACATGGTGAGGGTGGAGATTAGGGGTGAGGGTAGGGATGAGGGGTGAGGAGTACCCTAGGTCCTCTTGGTACAGGGTTAGGGTGGAGATGAGGGGTGAGGGTGGAGAAGAGGTGGTGAGGGTGGAGATGAGGGGTGAGGAGTACCCTAGGTCCTCCTAGTACAGTGTGAGGGTGGGGATAAGGGGTGAGGAGTACCCTCGGTCCTCCTGGTACAGTGTGAGGGTGGAAATGAGGGGTGAGGAGTACCCTGGGACCTCCTGGTACAGGGTGAGGAGTGCCGTAGGACCTCCTGGTAAAGGGTGAGGACTTCCCCAGGACCTCCTGGTACAGGGTGAGGAGCGCCCTAGGACCTCCTGGTACATTGGTGAAGAGTGCCCTAGGACCTCCTGGTACAGGGTGAGGGTGGGGATGAGGGATGAGGAGTGCCCTAGGACCTCCTGGTACAGGATGAGGGTGGGGATGAGGGGTGAGGGTGGAGATGAGGGGTGAGGAGTGCCCTAGGACCTCCTTGTACAGGGGTGAGGGTGGGGACGAGGGGTGAGGGTAGTGATGAGGGGTGAGGGGTGACTGTAGGGATGAGGGGTGAGGGTGGAGATGAGGGGTGAGGGGTGACGGTAGGGATGAGGGGTGAGGGTACGGATGAGGGGTGAGGAGTGCCCTAGCACCTCCTGGTACAGGGTGAAGAGTACCCTAGGACCTCCTGTTACAGGATGAGGAGTGTCCTAGGACCTCCTGGGACAGGGGTGAGGAGTGCCCTAGGACCTCCTGTTACAGGATGAGGAGTGTCCTAGGACCTCCTGGGACAGGGGTGAGGAGTGCCCTGGGACCTCCTGGTACAGGGTGAGGGTCGGGCTGAGGGGTGAGGATTGCCCTAGGACCTCCTGGTACAGGGTGAAGAGTGCCCTAGGACCTCCTGGTACAGGGTGAGGAATGCCCTAGGAACTCCAGGTACAGGGGTGAGGAGTGCCCTAGGACCTCCTGTTACAGGATGAGGAGTGTCCTAGGACCTCACGTTACAGGATGAGGAGTGTCCTAGGGCCTCCTGGGACATGGGTGAGGAGTGCCCTAGGACCTCCTGGTACAGGGTGAGGGTGGGGCTGAGGGGTGAGGATTGCCCTAGGACCTCCAGGTACAGGGTGAGGTTGGGGATGAGGGGTGAGTAGTGCCCTAGGACCTCCTGGTACAGGTTGAGGGTGGGGATGAGGGGTGAGGAGTGCCCTTGGACCTCCTGGTACAAGGTGAGGGTGGAGATGAGGGGTGTGGGTAGGGATATGGGTGAGGGTGGAGATGAGGGGTGAGGTGTGCCCTAGGACCTGCTGGTACAGGGTGAGGGTGGAGATGAGGGGTGAGGGTAGGGTTGAGGGGTGAGGGTGGGGATGAGGGGTGAGGAGTATCCTAGGACCTTCTGGTACAGGGTGAGGGTGGGGATGGGGGTGAGGAGTGCCCTAGGACCTCCTGGTACAGGGTGAGGGTGGGGATGAGGGGTGAGGGTGGAGATGAGGGGTGAGGAGTGCCCTAGGACCTCCTGGTACATTGGTGAGGGTGGGGATGAGGGGTGAGGGTAGTGATGAGGGGTGAGGGGTGACGGTAGGGATGAGGGGTGAGGGTGGAGATGAGGGGTGAGGGGTGACGGTAGGGATGAGAGGTGAGGGTAGGGATGAGGGGTGAGGAGTACCCTAGGTCCTCTTTGTACAGGGTGAGAGTGGAGAATAGGTGGTGAGGGTGGAGATGAGGGTTGAGGAGTACCCTCGGTCCTCCTGGTACAGTGTGAGGGTGGAGATGAAGGGTGAGGAGAGGTGCACTCGGTCCCCCTGGTCTGGTTCTCCTCCAGACCTTTCCTCCCCTGGAATTTGTTGTAGGCACATGCTGTTTGTTTGAGCCAATGTATAATACTCCCATTCAGTCCAAGGAGCTCCTCAGTTGCTCCTTGTGGCTTTCCTTTCCTCTGCCATTACTGCAGACAGAGCAGTATAGTAGGTCCTGGCTGGGGCATACAGATTCATCTGTAGGTCTGAACATTTGGCTGACTGGCTGTCAGCCATTCCTCTGTAGGTCTGAACATTTGGCATACTGGCTGTCTGGCTGTCTGGTGAAGAGTGTATTCTGAACCATTCCTCATCGATGTGAACCATGTCTAATTGAGGTTATCCATGCCTCATAGAGGTGATCCATGCCTCATTGAGATGAACCATGCCTCATTGATGTAAACCATGCCTCATTGAGATAAACCATGCCTCATTGATGTGAACCATGCCTCATTGAGGTGATCCATGCCTCATTGATGTAAACCATGCCTCCTTGAGATAAACCATGCCTCATTTTTGTAAACCATGCCTCATTGAGGTAAACCGTGCCTCATTGAGGTGATCCATGCCTCATTGAGGTGAACCATGCCCCATTGATGTAAACCATGCCTCATTGATGTAAACCATGCCTCATAGAGATAAACCATGTCTCATTGAGGTGATTCATGCCTCATTGAGGTGATCCATGCCTCATTAAGGTAAACCATGCCTCATTGAGGTAAACCATGCCTCATTGAGGTGATCCATGCCTCATTGAGATAAACCAAGCCTCATTGAGGTAAACCATGCCTCATTGAGATAAACCATGCCTCATTGAGGTAAACCATGCCTCATTGAGGTAAACCATCCCTCAATGAGGTAAACCATGCCTCATTGAGATGAACCATGCCTCATTGAAGTGGAGTGAACATTACAGCTGTCTCATTTAGACCTGCTCACAATGCTAACTCAAATGTAGCAAAACTTTATTTGAAGATTTGTGAATAATAACTAATTAATCAAAACTTTATTTGAAGGTTTGTGAATAATAACTAATTAATCGAAACTTTATTTGAAGGTTTGCTTCTGAATGTTGACTAAATGTATACATCATGAAGAACAGCCCTGGTACATTCATTGACTTAATGTAATGGTTTACCTTGAAGTGCATACTTAAGAAAATACAGAGGAAACATTTTGGAAACATTTCAATCATGTTATTGTATAATAAGTGCTATGTAATTGGCTTTGGGGTTTCAGAAAAGAGGGTGTATTGTGGGGAAAGTGTTTCTTGCGAGTGATTATCTGTAATGAGGGCATGTGTGTGCCAGCCCGATGGTATTTTAATTTGACGGTGGTCGACTCAACATTTCAGAGGTTACGTTTCCATTCTCTCAATGGTAACTGGTTCACACTTCTAGGTCATTAGTCCAAGTCATTGATTTCAATTTTCCGGTTTTAACATCTGTTTCATGTTAAACGTCATAAATTTGAAGTGAACATACAGTGCCTTGCGAAAGTATTCGGCCCCCTTGAACTTTGCGACCTTTTGCCACATTTCAGGCTTCCAACATAAAGATATAAAACTGTATTTTTATTTGTGAAGAATCAACAACAAGTGGGACACAATCATGAAGTGGAACGACATTTATTGGATATTTCAAACTTTTTTAACAAATCAAAAACGGAAAAATTGGGCGTGCAAAATTATTCAGCCCCTTTACTTTCAGTGCAGCAAACTCTCGCCAGAAGTTCAGTGAGGATCTCTGAATGATCCAATGTTGACCTAAATGACTAATGATGATAAATACAATCCACCTGTGTGTAATCAAGTCTCCGTATAAATGCACCTGCACTGTGATAGTCTCAGAGGTCCGTTAAAAGCGCAGAGAGCATCATGAAGAACAAGGAACACACCAGGCAGGTCCGAGATACTGTTGTGAAGAAGTTTAAAGCCGGATTTGGATACAAAAATATTTCCCAAGCTTTAAACATCCCAAGGAGCACTGTGCAAGCGATAATATTGAAGTGGAAGGAGTATCAGACCACTGCAAATCTACCAAGACCTGGCCGTCCCTCTAAACTTTCAGCTCATACAAGGCGAAGACTGATCAGAGATGCAGCCAAGAGGCCCATGATCACTCTGGATGAACTGCAGAGATCTACAGCTGAGGTGGGAGACTCTGTCCATAGGACAACAATCAGTCGTATATTGCACAAATCTGGCCTTTATGGAAGAGTGGCAAGAAGAAAGCCATTTCTTAAAGATATCCATAAAGGCCAGATTTGTGCAATATATGGAAGAGTGGCAAGAAGAAAGCCATTTCTTAAAGATATCCATAAAAAGTGTTGTTTAAAGTTTGCCACAAGCCACCTGGGAGACACACCAAACATGTGGAAGAAGGTGCTCTGGTCAGATGAAACCAAAATTGAACTTTTTGGCAACAATGCAAAACGTTATGTTTGGCGTAAAAGCAACACAGCTCATCAGCCTGAACACACCATCCCCACTGTCAAACATGGTGGTGGCAGCATTATGGTTTGGGCCTGCTTTTCTTCAGCAGGGACAGGGAAGATGGTTAAAATTGATGGGAAGATGGATGGAGCCAAATACAGGACCATTCTGGAAGAAAACCTGATGGAGTCTGCAAAAGACCTGAGACTGGGACGGAGATTTGTCTTCCAACAAGACAATGATCCAAAACATAAAGCAAAATCTACAATGGAATGGTTCAAAAATAAACATATCCAGGTGTTAGAATAGGCCAAGTCAAAGTCCAGACCTGAATCCAATCGAGAATCTGTGGAAAGAACTGAAAACTGCTGTTCACAAATGCTCTCCATCCAACCTCACTGAGCTCGAGTTGTTTTGCAAGGAGGAATGGGAAAAAATTTCAGTCTCTCGATGTGCAAAACTGATAGAGACATACCCCAAGCGACTTACAGCTGTAATCGCAGCAAAAGGTGGCGCTACAAAGTATTAACTTAAGGGGGCTGAATAATTTTGCACGCCCAATTTTTCAGTTTTTGATTTATTAAAAATGTTTGAAATATCGAATAAATGTCGTTCCACTTCATGATTGTGTCCCACTTGTTGTTGATTCTTCACAAAAAAATACAGTTTTATATCTTTATGTTTGAAGCCTGAAATGTGGCAAAAGGTCGCAAAGTTCAAGGGGGCCGAATACTTTCGCAAGGCACTGTATGTCATGACAGACACATGGTGCCATTAGGGGCGGACTTAGTGATTTGGAGGCCCCAGGCAAAGGCCAGTCTGAGAACACACCCCTTGAACTCTGTCAGGGTGGAATAATCCATTATTAACGAGTGGAGCATGAAGGGGCCTCAACCTGAAAAATTAAAACAAACGATTACTAGTATACTTTTGTGATGCCCAGCTCATGATGTCCGTTGATGATGTGAGGCCTGAGGCAATTGCCTCTTCTGCCTAATGGTAACTCCGCCACTAGGTGCCATAATGATTTTCAGCAGCACTAACACAGCTAGCAGTAAAGGAGGTCTATGGTCCTGGTTAAAGCTCCTCTCACATAACTCTATTGTAGCTCTGTAATTCCAGGTGTTTCTTACAAAAACAGTGGCTTGGCATGAGAAGGAAGACAAAACACCTTAAAATTAGCAAATTGCCCACATTTTGTTTTGGAAGGAAAAGTCAATTGAGCATCAATTGGAGTACATTCCACCAGCATTATTTACATGGCTGCCATTTTATGTTGCTGAGAAGCAGCTCACAATTCTGTTTGGATTTCCATTTTGCAGACAGCTCTGAGCTCATCCCTGAACCAACATAATGTTCTGTCCTGCTCCTACGCTCTCTTCTCTTTCTGCTCCTACAGCACAGTCTGTTGGTTGGTGGGTGTGGGAGAGCATTGAGGGAGAGACTGGAGTCTGTTGGTTGGTGGGTGTGAGAGAGCATTGAGGGAGAGACTGGAGTATGTTGGTTGGTGGGTGTGGGAGAGTGTTGGGGGAGAGACCGGAGTCTGTTTGTTGGTGAGAGTGGGAGTAGAGACCAGAGTCTCTTTGTTGGTGAGAGTGGGAGTAGAGACTGGAGTCTGTTTGTTGGTGAGAGCGGGAGTAGAGACTGGAGTCTCTTTGTTGGTGAGAGTGGGCGTAGAGACTGGAGTCTGTTTGTTGGTGAGAGTGGGAGGTGAGACCGGTGTCTCTTTGTTGGTGGGTGTGGGAGTGTGTTGAGGGAGAGACAATAATATGTTTGTTGGTGAGTGTGGGAGTGTGTTGGGGGTGAGACCGGAGTCTGTTGGTTGGTGAGTGTGGGAGTGTGTTGGGGGTGAGTGTGGGAGTGTGTTGGGGGTGAGTGTGGGAGTGTGTTGGGGTGAGTGTGGGAGTGTGTTGGTGGTGAGTGTGGGTGTGTTGGGGGTGAGTGTGGGAGTGTGTTGGGGGTGAGACCGGAGTCTGTTGGTTGGTGAGTATGGGAGTGTGTTGGGGGTGAGACCGGAGTCTGTTGGTTGGTGAGTGTGGGAGTGTGTTGGGGGTGATTGTGGGAGTGTGTTGGGGGTGAGTGTGGGAGTGTGTTGAGGGTGAGACCGGAGTCTGTGGTTGGTGAGTGTGGGAGTCTGTTGGTTGGTGAGTGTGGGAGTGTGTTGGGGGTGAGTGTGGGAGTGTGTTGGGGGTGAGTGTGGGAGTGTGTTGGGGGTGAGACCGGAGATGAGGCTGCATGTCGCAATGCAGTTCAAAAGCAGAGAAATCAGACATTTTAATTAGACAAGACAGATGCACAAAGTATCAGCAAGCATTAAAGAATCAGTAAGCATTAAAGACCAATGTTGTGAGAGGCAGCGGGATCATACAGCTACTATAAAATAACTATAAAGGCTGTACAGTTCAACTAAATATATATTTCAGTCGCTACATGTCTCTGTTGAAGCTGTCCTCAGCATGTAGCCAGCCAGCGTGGGGCTAGAAGATCACACAATTCCCTAGAAACCCTTTGACATGTCTCTGCCAGGAGGATACAGCAGTCCGGCTAGCAGACACATGTAGGACATGTAGATGTAGTATGCCTTGTTAGAGTTATGTCCATTGATCTAGTTTTCCACAGAAAGCCATGTGTTCTTCGTCTAAAGTCCATTACTGAGTGCTTTGTACGACGGCGTCTGCCTCCCATGATCCACTTGGGCGCTCAGCAGCCCACTCGTTTTCTGCTCCTCTCGCCAGCGCTGTGAAAAGAGAAGAACAAGATCAGAGTGAGGGAGAGGGGGGGGGGGATTCTGTCAGGTTAGACAGGGCGAAGAGCAGCGAGGAGAGTACAGCCTGGAGTTGAAGACACAGTCAGAGTGCCTTCCCATGAAGCACCACCGCCCACGAAAATAAAAAAGAACATTCCCAAATGTTTCCTCAGAAGGTGGGAGGAGTGGGTAAAAAACCCCAGGGCTGTATGTAGCTGTAGTTTGGCTGTGAATCAGTGAGGATGGTGAAGTCTAGGTGTAGAGGACAGCCTGCTATTTTCTCTTTGGTGAGGCACAAGAGTTGATTTGCGATGATTGACAGCTCCTGGGTTTTTAGTTGTGATGTTTACCCTCTCCCTGGCTCAGCCTGTCTGACTGTGTGGGCTTATCCCCTTGTTTGTACATTATGTTTGAGAGGAAAGTGGTTTCCTGTTGAAACACACAGATACATGTTTGTAGCTGCAGGCATGCCCTGCCACTTACCTACAGTATATGGTTTGTTGGGTTTTTCTACGTTTACTGCATATTTGACATAAATTACAAAACAATGCAGACACTCTCTCACCTTCTCTCTCTCTCTGTCTCTCTGTCTCTCTGTCTCTCTGTCTCCTGCTCTTCATTTTCGGTCTGATCTCTCACCCCTCTGGACCACGGCCATTACTACTGACCCTGGCGAGAGTAGAGAAGGGAGTCTGAACCACTGACCCTGGGGAGAGTAGAGAAGGGTGTCTAAACCACTGACCCTGGGAGTATGAACCACTGACCCTGGGGAGAGTAGAGAAGGGAGTTTGAACCACTGACCCTCGGGAGAGTAGAGAAGGGAGTCTGAACCATTGACCCTGGGGAGAGTAGAGAGGGAAGTCTGAACCACTGACCCTGGGGAGAGTAGAGAAGGGAGTCTGAACCACTGACCCTGGGGAGAGTAGAGAAGGGAGTCTGAACCACTGACCCTGGGGAGAGTAGAGATGGGAGTCTGAACCACTGACCCTGGGAGTCTGAACCACTGACCCTGGGGAGAGTTGAAAGGGGACTCTGAACCACTGACCCTGGGGAGAGTAGAGAAGGGAGTCTGAACCACTGACCCTGGGGAGAGTAGAGAAGGGTGTCTGAACCACTGACCCTGGTGAGAGTAGAGAAGGGAGTCTGAACCACTGACCCTGGGGAGAGTAGAGAAGGGAGTCTGAACCACTGACCCTGGGGAGAGTAGAGAAGGGAGTCTGAACCACTGACCCTGGGGAGAGTAGAGAAGGGAGTCTGGACCACTGACCCTGGGGAGAGTAGAGAGGGGACTCTGAAACACTGACCCTGGGGAGAGTTGAGAGGGGACTCTGGACCACTGACCCTGGGGAGAGTAGAGAGGGGACTCTGAAACACTGACCCTGGGGAGAGTAGAGAGGGAGTCTGAACCACTGACCCTGGGAGTCTGAACCACTGACCCTGGGGAGAGTAGGGAAGGGAGTCTGAACCACTGACCCTGGGGAGAGTAGAGAAGGGAGTCTGAACCACTGACCCTGGGGAGAGTAGAGAAGGGAGTCTGAACCACTGACCCTGGGGAGAGTAGAGAGGGGAATCTGAACCACTGACCCTGGGAGTCTGAACCACTGACCCTGGGAGTCTGAACCACTGACCCTGGGGAGAGTAGAGAAGGGAGTCTGAACCACTGACCCTGGGGAGAGTAGAGAAGGGAGTCTGAACCACTGACCATCGGGAGAGTAGAGAAGGGAGTCTGAACCAATGACCCTGGGGAGAGTAGAGAGGGGATTATGAACCACTGACCCTGGGGAGAGTAGAGAGGGGAGTCTGAACCACTCACCCTGGGGAGAGTAGAGAAGGGAGTCTGAACCACTGACCCTGGGGAGAGTAGAGAAGGGAGTCTGAACCACTGACCCTGGGGAGAGTAGAGAAGGGAGTCTGAACCACTAACCATGGGGAGAGTAGAGAAGGGAGTCTGAACCACTGACCCTGGGGAGAGTAGAGAAGGGAGTCTGAACCACTGACCCTGGGGAGAGTAGAGAAGGGAGTCTGAACCACTGACCCTGGGGAGAGTAGAGAAGGGAGTCTGAACCACTGACCCTGGGAGTCTGAACCACCGACCCTGGGGAGAGTTGAGAGGGGACTCTGAACCACTGACCCTGGGGAGAGTAGAGAGGGGAGTCTGAACCACTGACCCTGGGGAGATTCGAGAAGGGAGTCTGAACCACTGACCCTGGGGAGAGTAGAGAGGGTAGTCTAAACCACTGACCCTGGGGAGAGTAGAGAGGGGAGTCTGAACCACTGACCCTGGGGAGAGTAGAGAAGGGAGTCTGAACCACTGACCCTGGGGAGAGTAGAGAGGGTAGTCTAAACCACTGACCCTGGGGAGAGTAGAGAAGGGAGTCTGAACCACTGACCCTGGGGAGAGTAGAGAAGGGAGTCTGAACCACTGACCCTGGGGAGAGTAGAGAAGGGAGTCTGAACCACTAACCCTGGGGAGAGTAGAGAAGGGAGTCTGAACCACTGACCCTGGGGAGAGTAGAGAAGGGAGTCTGAACCACTGACCCTCGGGAGAGTAGAGAAGGGAGTCTGAACCATTGGCCCTGGGGAGAATAGAGAGGGGAGTCTGAACCACTGACACTGGGGAGAGTAGAGAAGGGAGTCTGAACCACTGACCCTGGGGAGAGAAGAGAAGGGAGTCTGAACCACTGACCCTGGGGAGAGTAGAGAGGGGAGTCTGAACCACTGACCCTGGGAGTATGAACCACTGACCCTGGGGAGAGTAGAGAAGGGAGTCTGAACCACTGACCATCGGGAGAGTAGAGAAGGGAGTCTGAACCATTGACCCTGGGGAGAGTAGAGAGGGGAGTCTGAACCACTGACCCTGGAGAGAGTAGAGAAGGGAGTCTGAACCACTGACCCTGGGGAGAGTAGAGAAGGGAGTCTGAACCACTGACCCTGGGGAGAGTAGAGAAGGGAGTCTGAACCACTGACCCTGGGGAGAGTAGAGAAGGGAGTCTGAACCACTGACCCTGGGGAGAGTAGAGAAGGGAGTCTGAACCACTGACCCTGGGGAGAGTAGAGAAGGGAGTCTGAACCACTGACCCTGGGAAGAGTAGAGAAGGGAGTCTTAATCACTGACCCTGGTTGAGAGTAGAGAAGGGAGTCTGAACCACTGAACCTGGGGAGAGTAGAGAAGGGAGTCTGATCCACTGACCCTGGGGAGAGTAGAGAAGGGAGTCTGAACCACTGACCCTGGGGAGAGTAGAGAAGGAGTCTGAACCACTGACCCTGGGAGTCTGAACCACTGACCCTGGGGAGAGTAGAGAGGGGACTCTGAAACACTGACCCTGGGGAGAGTAGAGAGGGGTGTCTGAACCACTGACCCTGGGGAGAGAAGAGAAGGGAGTCTGAACCACTGACCCTGGGGAGAGTAGAGAGGGGAGTCTGAACCACTGACCCTGGGAGTCTGAACCACTGACCCTGGGGAGAGTAGAGAAGGGAGTCTGAACCACTGACCATCGGGAGAGTAGAGAAGGGAGTCTGAACCATTGACCCTGGGGAGAGTAGAGAGGGGAGTCTGAACCACTGACCCTGGAGAGAGTAGAGAAGGGAGTCTGAACCACTGACCCTGGGGAGAGTAGAGAAGGGAGTCTGAACCACTGACCCTGGGGAGAGTAGAGAAGGGAGTCTGAACCACTGACCCTGGGGAGAGTAGAGAAGGGAGTCTGAACCACTAACCCTGGGGAGAGTAGAGAAGGGAGTCTGAACCACTGACCCTGGGGAGAGTAGAGAAGGGAGTCTGAACCACTGACCCTGGGGAGAGTAGAGAAGGGAGTCTGAACCACTGAACCTGGGGAGAGTAGAGAAGGGAGTCTGATCCACTGACCCTGGGGAGAGTAGAGAAGGGAGTCTGAACCACTGACCCTGGGGAGAGTAGAGAAGGAGTCTGAACCACTGACCCTGGGAGTCTGAACCACTGACCCTGGGGAGAGTAGAGAGGGGACTCTGAAACACTGACCCTGGGGAGAGTAGAGAGGGGTGTCTGAACCACTGACCCTGGGAGTCTGAACCACTGACCCTGGGGAGAGTAGAGAAGGGAGTCTGAACCACTGACCCTGGGGAGAGTAGAGAAGGGAGTCTGAACCACTGACCCTCGGGAGAGTAGAGAAGGGAGTCTGAACCAATGACCCTGGGGAGAGTAGAGAGGGGAGTCTGAACCACTGACCCTGGGGAGAGTAGAGAGGGGAGTCTGAACCACTGACCCTGGGGAGAGTAGAGAAGGGAGTCTGAACCACTGACCCTGGGGAGAGTAGAGAAGGGAGTCTGAACCACTGACCCTGGGGAGAGTAGAGAAGGGAGTCTGAACCACTAACCCTGGGGAGAGTAGAGAAGGGAGTCTGAACCACTGACCCTGGGGAGAGTAGAGAAGGGAGTCTGAACCACTGACCCTGGGGAGAGTAGAGAAGGGAGTCTGAACCACTGACCCTGGGGAGAGTAGAGAAGGGAGTCTGAACCACTGACCCTGGGGAGAGTAGAGAAGGGAGTCTGAACCACTGACCCTGGGGAGAGTAGAGAGGGTAGTCTAACCCACTGACCCTGGGGAGAGTAGAGAGGGGAGTCTGAACCACTGACCCTGGGGAGAGTAGAGAAGGGAGTCTGAACCACTGACCCTGGGGAGAGTAGAGAAGGGAGTCTGAACCACTAACCCTGGGGAGTGTAGAGAAGGGAGTCTGAACCACTGACCCTGGGGAGAGTAGAGAAGGGAGTCTGAACCACTGACCCTGGGGAGAGTAGAGAAGGGAATCTGAACCACTGACCATGGGAGTCTGAACCACTGACCCTGTGGAGAGTTGAGAGGGGACTCTGAACCACTGACCCTGGGGAGAGTAGAGAGGGGACTCTGAAACACTGACCCTGGGGAGAGTAGAGAGGGGAGTCTGAACCACTGACCCTGGGGAGAGTAGAGAAGGGAGTCTGAACCACTGACCCTGGGGAGAGTAGAGAAGGGAATCTGAACCACTGACCCTGGGAAGAGTAGAGAAGGGAGTCTTAATCACTGACCCTGGGGAGAGTAGAGAAGGGAGTCTGAACCACTGACCCTGGGAGTCTGAACCACTGACCCTGGGGAGAGTTGAGAGGGGACTGAACCACTGCCCCTTTAGAGTAGAGAGGGGACTCTGAACCACTGACCCTGGAGAGAGTAGAGAGGGGAGTCTGAACCACTGACCCTGGGGAGAGTAGAGAAGGGAGTCTGAACCACTGACCCTGGGGAAAGTAGAGAGGGTAGTCTAACCCACTGACCCTGGGGAGAGTAGAGAGGGGAGTCTGAACCACTGACCCTAGGGAGAGTAGAGAAGGGAGTCTGAACCACTGACCCTGGGGAGAGTAGAGAAGGGAGTCTGAACCAATAACCCTGGGGAGTGTAGAGAAGGGAGTCTGAACCACTGACCCTGAGGAGAGAAGAGAAGGGAGTCTGAACCACTGACCCTGGAGAGAGTAGAGAAGGGAGTCTGAACCACTGACCCTGGGGAGAGTAGAGAAGGGAGTCTGAACCACTAACCCTGGGGAGAGTAGAGAAGGGAGTCTGAACCACTGACCCTGGGGAGAGTAGAGAAGGGAGTCTGAACCACTGACCCTGGGGAGAGTAGAGAAGGGAGTCTGAACCACTGACCCTGGGGAGAGTAGAGAAGGGAGTCTGAACCACTGACCCTGGGAAGAGTAGAGAAGGGAGTCTTAATCACTGACCCTGGTTGAGAGTAGAGAAGGGAGTCTGAACCACTGAACCTGGGGAGAGTAGAGAAGGGAGTCTGATCCACTGACCCTGGGGAGAGTAGAGAAGGGAGTCTGAACCACTGACCCTGGGGAGAGTAGAGAAGGAGTCTGAACCACTGACCCTGGGAGTCTGAACCACTGACCCTGGGGAGAGTAGAGAGGGGACTCTGAAACACTGACCCTGGGGAGAGTAGAGAGGGGTGTCTGAACCACTGAACCTGGGGAGAGAAGAGAAGGGAGTCTGAACCACTGACCCTGGGGAGAGTAGAGAGGGGAGTCTGAACCACTGACCCTGGGAGTCTGAACCACTGACCCTGGGGAGAGTAGAGAAGGGAGTCTGAACCACTGACCATCGGGAGAGTAGAGAAGGGAGTCTGAACCATTGACCCTGGGGAGAGTAGAGAAGGGAGTCTGAACCACTGACCCTGGAGAGAGTAGAGAAGGGAGTCTGAACCACTGACCCTGGGGAGAGTAGAGAAGGGAGTCTGAACCACTGACCCTGGGGAGAGTAGAGAAGGAGTTTGAACCACTGACCCTGGGAGTCTGAACCACTGACCCTGGGGAGAGTAGAGAGGGGACTCTGAAACACTGACCCTGGGGAGAGTAGAGAGGGGTGTCTGAACCACTGACCCTGGGAGTCTGAACCACTGACCCTGGGGAGAGTAGAGAAGGGAGTCTGAACCACTGACCCTGGGGAGAGTAGAGAAGGGAGTCTGAACCACTGACCCTCGGGAGAGTAGAGAAGGGAGTCTGAACCAATGACCCTGGGGAGAGTAGAGAGGGGAGTCTGAACCACTGACCCTGGGGAGAGTAGAGAGGGGAGTCTGAACCACTGACCCTGGGGAGAGTAGAGAAGGGAGTCTGAACCATTGACCCTGGGGAGAGTAGAGAGGGGAGTCTGAACCACTGACCCTGGAGAGAGTAGAGAAGGGAGTCTGAACCACTGACCCTGGGGAGAGTAGAGAAGGGAGTCTGAACCACTGACCCTGGGGAGAGTAGAGAAGGGAGTCTGAACCACTGACCCTGGGGAGAGTAGAGAAGGGAGTCTGAACCACTGACCCTGGGGAGAGTAGAGAAGGGAGTCTGAACCACTGACCCTGGGGAGAGTAGAGAAGGGAGTCTGAACCACTGACCCTGGGAAGAGTAGAGAAGGGAGTCTTAATCACTGACCCTGGTTGAGAGTAGAGAAGGGAGTCTGAACCACTGAACCTGGGGAGAGTAGAGAAGGGAGTCTGATCCACTGACCCTGGGGAGAGTAGAGAAGGGAGTCTGAACCACTGACCCTGGGGAGAGTAGAGAAGGAGTCTGAACCACTGACCCTGGGAGTCTGAACCACTGACCCTGGGGAGAGTAGAGAGGGGACTCTAAAACACTGACCCTGGGGAGAGTAGAGAGGGGTGTCTGAACCACTGACCCTGGGGAGAGAAGAGAAGGGAGTCTGAACCACTGACCCTGGGGAGAGTAGAGAGGGGAGTCTGAACCACTGACCCTGGGAGTCTGAACCACTGACCCTGGGGAGAGTAGAGAAGGGAGTCTGAACCACTGACCATCGGGAGAGTAGAGAAGGGAGTCTGAACCATTGACCCTGGGGAGAGTAGAGAGGGGAGTCTGAACCACTGACCCTGGAGAGAGTAGAGAAGGGAGTCTGAACCACTGACCCTGGGGAGAGTAGAGAAGGGAGTCTGAACCACTGACCCTGGGGAGAGTAGAGAAGGGAGTCTGAACCACTGACCCTGGGGAGAGTAGAGAAGGGAGTCTGAACCACTGACCATCGGGAGAGTAGAGAAGGGAGTCTGAACCATTGACCCTGGGGAGAGTAGAGAAGGGAGTCTGAACCACTGACCCTGGAGAGAGTAGAGAAGGGAGTCTGAACCACTGACCCTGGGGAGAGTAGAGAAGGGAGTCTGAACCACTGACCCTGGGGAGAGTAGAGAAGGGAGTCTGAACCACTGACCATCGGGAGAGTAGAGAAGGGAGTCTGAACCATTGACCCTGGGGAGAGTAGAGAAGGGAGTCTGAACCACTGACCCTGGGGAGAGTAGAGAGGGGAGTCTGAACCACTGACGCTGGGAGTCTGAACCACTGACCCTGGGGAGAGTAGAGAAGGTAGTCTGAACCATTGACCCTGGGGAGAGTAGAGAGGGGAGTCTGAACCACTGACCCTGGGGAGAGTAGAGAAGGGAGTCTGAACCACTGAACCTGGGGAGAGTAGAGAAGGGAGTCTGAACCACTGACCCTGGGGAGAGTAGAGAGGGTAGTCTAAACCACTGACCCTGGGGAGAGTAGAGAGGGGAGTCTGAACCACTGACCCTGGGGAGAGTAGAGAAGGGAGTCTGAACCACTGACCCTGGGGAGAGTTGAGAGGGGACTCTGAACCACTGACCCTGTGGAGAGTAGAGAGGGGAGTCTGAACCACTGACCCTGGGGAGAGTAGAGAAGGGAGTCTGAACCACTGACCCTGGGGAGAGTAGAGAGGGGAGTCTGAACCACTGACCGTGGGGAGAGTAGAGAAGGGAGTCTGAACTACTGACCCTGGGGAGAGTAGAGAAGGGTGTCTGAACCACTGACCCTGGGAGTCTGAACCACTGACCCTGGGGAGAGTAGAGAAGGGAGTCTGAACCACTGACCCTGGGGAGAGTAGAGAAGGGAGTCTGAACCACTGACCCTGGGGAGAGTAGAGAGGGGAGTCTGAACCACTGACCCAGTGAGTCTGAACCACTGACCCTGGGGAGAGTAGAGAAGGGAGTCTGAACCACTGACCCTCGGGAGAGTAGAGAAGGTAGTCTGAACCATTGACCCTCGGGAGAGTAGAGAGGGGAGTCTGAACCACTGACCCTGGGGAGAGTAGAGAAGGGAGTCTGAACCACTGACCCTGGGGAGAGTAGAGAAGGGAGTCTGAACCACTAACCCTGGGGAGAGTAGAGAAGGGAGTCTGAACCACTGACCCTGGGGAGAGTAGAGAAGGGAGTCTGAACCACTGACCCTGGGGAGAGTAGAGAAGGGAGTCTGAACCACTGACCCTGGGGAGAGTAGAGAAGGGAGTCTGATCCACTGACCCTGGGGAGAGTAGAGAAGGGAGTCTGAACCACTGACCCTGGGGAGAGTAGAGAAGGAGTCTGAACCACTGACCCTGGGAGTCTGAAACACTGACCCTGGGGAGAGTAGAGAGGGGACTCTGAAACACTGACCCTGGGGAGAGTAGAGAGGGGTGTCTGAACCACTGACCCTGGGATTCTGAACCACTGACCCTGGGGAGAGTAGAGAAGGGAGTCTGAACCACTGACCCTGGGGAGAGTAGAGAAGGGAGTCTGAACCACTGACCCTCGGGAGAGTAGAGAAGGGAGTCTGAACCAATGACCCTGGGGAGAGTAGAGAGGGGAGTCTGAACCACTGACCCTGGGGAGAGTAGAGAGGGGAGTCTGAACCACTGACCCTGGGGAGAGTAGAGAAGGGAGTCTGAACCACTGACCCTGGGGAGAGTAGAGAAGGGAGTCTGAACCACTGACCCTGGGGAGAGTAGAGAAGGGAGTCTGAACCACTAACCCTGGGGAGAGTAGAGAAGGGAGTCTGAACCACTGACCCTGGGGAGAGTAGAGAAGGGAGTCTGAACCACTGACCCTGGGGAGAGTAGAGAAGGGAGTCTGAACCACTGACCCTGGGGAGAGTAGAGAAGGGAGTCTGAACCAATGACCCTGGGAAGAGTAGAGAAGGGAGTCTTAATCACTGACCCTGGTTGATAGTAGAGAAGGGAGTCTGAACCACTTACCCTGGGAGTCTGAACCACTGACCCTGGGGAGAGTAGAGAAGGGAGTCTGAACCAATGACCCTGGGAAGAGTAGAGAAGGGAGTCTTAATCACTGACCCTGGTTGATAGTAGAGAAGGGAGTCTGAACCACTTACCCTGGGAGTCTGAACCACTGACCCTGGGGAGAGTTGAGAGGGGACTCTGAACCACTGACCCTGGGGAGAGTAGAGAGGGGACTCTGAACCACTGACCCTGGGGAGAGTAGAGAGGTGAGTCTGAACCACTGACCCTGGGGAGAGTAGAGAAGGGAGTCTGAACTACTGACCCTGGGGAGAGTAGAGAGGCTAGTCTAACCCACTGACCCTGGGGAGAGTAGAGAGGGGAGTCTGAACCACTGACCCTGGGGAGAGTAGAGAAGGGAGTCTGAACCACTGACCCTGGGGAGAGTAGAGAAGGGAGACTGAACCACTAACCCTGGGGAGTGTAGAGAAGGGAGTCTGAACCACTGACCCTGAGGAGAGAAGAGAAGGGAGTCTGAACCACTGACCCTGGAGAGAGTAGAGAAGGGAGTCTGAACCACTGACCCTGGGGAGAGTAGAGAAGGGAGTCTGAACCACTAACCCTGGGGAGAGTAGAGAAGGGAGTCTGAACCACTGACCCTGGGGAGAGTAGAGAAGGGAGTCTGAACCACTGACCCTCGGGAGAGTAGAGAAGGGAGTCTGAACTATTGACCCTGGGGAGAGTAGAGAGGGGAGTCTGAACCACTGACCCTGGGGAGAGTAGAGAAGGGAGTCTGAACCACTGACCCTGGGGAGAGTAGAAAAGGGTGTCTGAACCACTGACCCTGGGGGTCTGAACCACTGACCCTGGGGAGAGTAGAGAAGGGAGTCTGAACCACTGACGCTGGGGAGAGTAGAGAAGGGAGTCTGAACCACTGACCCTGGGGAGAGTAGAGAAGGGAGTCTGAACCACTGACCCTGGGGAGAGTAGAGAGGGGAGTCTGAACCACTGACCCTGGGGAGAGTAGAGAAGGGAGTCTGAACCACTGACCCTGGGAGTCTGAACCACTGACCCTGGGGAGAGTTGAGAGGGGACTCTGAACCACTGACCCTGGGGAGAGTAGAGAGGGGAGTCTGAACCACTGACCCTGGGGAGAGTAGAGAAGGGAGTCTGAACCACTGACCCTGGGGAGAGTAGAGAGGGGAGTCTGAACCACTGACCCTGGGGAGAGTAGAGAAGGGAGTCTGAACTACTGACCCTGGGGAGAGTAGAGAAGGGTGTCTGAACCACTGACCCTGGGAGTCTGAACCACTGACCCTGGGGAGAGTAGAGAAGGGAGTCTGAACCACTGACCCTGGAGAGAGTAGAGAAGGGAGTCTGAACCACTGACCCTGGGGAGAGTAGAGAGGGGAGTCTGAACCACTGACCCTTTGAGTCTGAACCACTGACCCTGGGGAGAGTAGAGAAGGGACTCTGAACCACTGACCCTGGGGAGAGTAGAGAGGGGAGTCTGAACCACTGACCCTGGGGAGAGTAGAGAAGGTAGTCTGAACCATTGACCCTCGGGAGAGTAGAGAAGGGAGTCTGAACCACTGACCCTGGGGAGAGTAGAGAGGGGAGTCTGAACCACTGACCCTGGGGAGAGTAGAGAAGGGAGTCTGAACTACTGACCCTGGGGAGAGTAGAGAAGGGTGTCTGAACCACTGACCCTGGGAGTCTGAACCACTGACCCTGGGGAGAGTAGAGAAGGGAGTCTGAACCACTGACCCTGGGGAGAGTAGAGAAGGGAGTCTGAACCACTGACCCTGGGGAGAGTAGAGAGGGGAGTCTGAACCACTGACCCTTTGAGTCTGAACCACTGACCCTGGGGAGAGTAGAGAAGGGAGTCTGAACCACTGACCCTGGGGAGAGTAGAGAAGGGAGTCTGAACCACTGACCCTCGGGAGAGTAGAGAAGGTAGTCTGAACCACTGACCATGGGAGTCTGAACCACTGACCCTGGGGAGAGTAGAGAGGGGAGTCTGAACCACTGACCCTGGGGAGAGAAGAGAAGGGAGTCTGAACCACTGACCCTGGGGAGAGTTGAGAGGGGACTCTGAACCACTGACCCTGGGAGTCTGAACCACTGACCCTGGGGAGAGTAGAGAAGGGAGTCTGAACCACTGACCCTGGGGAGAGTAGAGAAGGGAGTCTGAACCACTGACCCTGGGGAGAGTAGAGAGGGGAGTCTGAACCACTGACCCTTTGAGTCTGAACCACTGACCCTGGGGAGAGTAGAGAAGGGAGTCTGAACCACTGACCCTGGGGAGAGTAGAGAAGGGAGTCTGAACCACTGACCCTGGGGAGAGTAGAGAAGGGAGTCTGAACCACTGACCCTCGGGAGAGTAGAGAAGGTAGTCTGAACCACTGACCATGGGAGTCTGAACCACTGACCCTGGGGAGAGTAGAGAGGGGAGTCTGAACCACTGACCCTGGGGAGAGAAGAGAAGGGAGTCTGAACCACTGACCCTGGGGAGAGTTGAGAGGGGACTCTGAACCACTGACCCTGGGGAGAGTAGAGAGGGGAGTCTGAACCACTGACCCTGGGGAGAGTAGAGAAGGGAGTCTGAACCACTGACCCTGGGGAGAGTAGAGAGGGGAGTCTGAACCACTGACCCTGGGGAGAGTAGAGAAGGGAGTCTGAACTACTGACCCTGGGGAGAGTAGAGAAGGGTGTCTGAACCACTGACCCTGGGAGTCTGAACCACTGACCCTGGGGAGAGTAGAGAAGGGAGTCTGAACCACTGACCCTGGGGAGAGTAGAGAAGGGAGTCTGAACCACTGACCCTGGGGAGAGTAGAGAGGGTAGTCTGAACCACTGACCCTGTGAGTCTGAACCACTGACCCTGGGGAGAGTAGAGAAGGGAGTCTGAACCACTGACCCTCGGGAGAGTAGAGAAGGTAGTCTGAACCATTGACCCTCGGGAGAGTAGAGAGGGGAGTCTGAACCACTGACCCTGGGGAGAGTAGAGTAGGGAGTCTGAACCACTGACCCTGGGGAGAGTAGAGAAGGGAGTCTGAACCACTGACCCTGGGGAGAGTAGAGAAGGGAGTCTGAACCACTGACCCTGGGGAGAGTAGAGAGGGTAGTCTGAACCACTAACCCTGGGGAGAGTAGAGAAGGGAGTCTGAACCACTGACCCTGGGGAGAGTAGAGGGGGTAGTCTAAACCACTGACCCTGGGGAGAGTAGAGAGGGGAGTCTGAACCACCGACCCTGGGGAGAGTAGAGAAGGGAGTCTGAACCACTGACCCTGGGGAGAGTAGAGAAGGGAGTCTGAACCACTGACTCTGGGGAGAGTAGAGAGGGGAGTCTGAAACACTGACCCTGGGGAGAGTAGAGAAGGGAGTCTGAACCACTGACCCTGGGGAGAGTAGAGAAGGGAGTCTGAACCACTGACCCTGGGGAGAGTAGAGAAGGGAGTCTGAACCACTGACCCTCGGGAGAGTAGAGAAGGGAGTCTGAACCACTGACCCTCGGGAGAGTAGAGAAGGGAGTCTGAACCATTGACCCTGGGGAGAGTAGAGAAGGGACTCTGAACCACTGACCCTGGGGAGAGTAGAGAGGGGAGTCTGAACCACTGACCCTGGGGAGAGTAGAGAAGGGAGTCTGAACCACTGACCCTGGGGAGAGTAGAGAAGGGAGTCTGAACCACTGACCCTGGGAGTCTGAACCACTGACCGTGGGGAGAGTTGAGAGGGGACTCTGAACCACTGACCCTGGGGAGAGTAGAGAGGGGAGTCTGAACCACTGACCCTGGGGAGAGTAGAGAAGGGAGTCTGAACCACTGACCCTGGGGAGAGTTGAGAGGGGACTCTGAACCACTGACCCTGGGGAGAGTAGAGAGGGGAGTCTGAACCACTGACCCTGGGGAGAGTAGAGAAGGGAGTCTGAACCACTGACCCTGGGGAGAGTAGAGAGGGTAGTCTAAACCACTGACCCTGGGGAGAGTAGAGAGGGGAGTCTGAACCACTGACCCTGGGGAGAGTAGAGAAGGGAGTCTGAACCACTGACCCTGGGGAGAGTAGAGAAGGGTGTCTGAACCACTGACCCTGGGAGTCTGAACCACTGACCCTGGGGAGAGTAGAGAAGGGAGTCTGAACCACTGACGCTGGGGAGAGTAGAGAAGGGAGTCTGAACCACTGACCCTGGGGAGAGTAGAGAAGGGAGTCTGAACCACTGACCCTGGGGAGAGTAGAGAGGGGAGTCTGAACCACTGACGCTGGGAGTCTGAACCACTGACCCTGGGGAGAGTAGAGAAGGGAGTCTGAACCACTGACCCTGGGAGTCTGAACCACTGACCCTGGGGAGAGTAGAGAGGGGACTCTGAACCACTGACCCTGGGGAGAGTAGAGAGGGGAGTCTGAACCACTGACCCTGGGGAGAGTAGAGAAGGGAGTCTGAACCACTGACCCTGGGGAGAGTAGAGGGGGTAGTCTAAACCACTGACCCTGGGGAGAGTAGAGAGGGGAGTCTGAACCACTGACCCTGGGGAGAGTAGAGAAGGGAGTCTGAACCACTGACCCTGGGGAGAGTAGAGAAGGGAGTCTGAACCACTGACCCTGGGGAGAGTAGAGAGGGGAGTCTGAACCACTGACGCTGGGAGTCTGAACCACTGACCCTGGGGAGAATAGAGAAGGGAGTCTGAACCACTGACCCTCGGGAGAGTAGAGAAGGTAGTCTGAACCATTGACCCTGGGGAGAGTAGAGAGGGGAGTCTGAACCACTGACCCTGGGGAGAGTAGAGAAGGGAGTCTGAACCACTGACCCTGGGGAGAGTAGAGAAGGGAGTCTGAACCACTGACCCTGGGGAGAGTAGAGAAGGGAGTCTGAACCACTGACCCTGGGGAGAGTAGAGAAGGGAGTCTGAACCACTAACCCTGGGGAGAGTAGAGAAGGGAGTCTGAACCACTGACCCTGGGGAGAGTAGAGAAGGGAGTCTGAACCACTGACCCTGGGAGTCTGAACCACTGACCCTGGGGAGAGTAGAGAGGGGACTCTGAACCACTGACCCTGGGGAGAGTAGAGAGGGGAGTCTGAACCACTGACCCTGGGGAGAGTAGAGAAGGGAGTCTGAACCACTGACCCTGGGGAGAGTAGAGGGGGTAGTCTAAACCACTGACCCTGGGGAGAGTAGAGAGGGGAGTCTGAACCACTGACCCTGGGGAGAGTAGAGAAGGGAGTCTGAACCACTGACCCTGGGGAGAGTAGAGAAGGGAGTCTGAACCACTTACCCTGGGGAGAGTAGAGAAGGGAGTCTGAACCACTGACCCTGGGGAGAGTAGAGAAGGGAGTCTGAAACCGCTACCCTGGGGAGAGTAGAGAAGGGAGTCTGAGCCACTGACCCTAGGGAGAGTAGAGAAGGGAGTCTGAACCACTGACCCTGGGGAGAGTAGAGAAGGGAGTTTGAACCACTGACCCTGGGGAGAGAAGAGAAGGGAGTCTGAACCACTGACCCTGGGGAGAGTAGAGAAGGGAGTCTGAACCACTGACCCTGGGGAGAGTAGAGATGGGAGTCTGAGCCACTGACCCGGAGGAGAGTAGAGAAGGGAGTCTGAACCACTGACCCTGGGAGAGTAGAGAAGGGAGTCTGAACCCCTGACCCTGGGTAGAGTAGAGAGGAGAGTCTGATGCCAACACCGAGCCCAGCTGAGCACCCAGGCAAAGAAACTAAATTGCAGGTCTCTCACGCCAGTGTTTGGGAATGCATTGCAATTTTTGAGACCCAATTTGAATGCCATAATCCACAAGGCAGAGGTGAGAAATATGAGTCTGGCATATCGTAACACTATCTCTGCCTTTTCACGTCCCTTACTATTCACAACAACCCGGCCATTAAAAATTGACTGACCATTTAGGCTGGCGGTGACGGCAGTGTCTGGAATAGCGGGGGCCACTCCAACCTCAAGTTTACTTTTTGGGATTATTTTTTTCTCTCTCAAAATGGCCGCCTAATGATGTGGCTTTCTAATAGACCTCTGCTGTGAATGACATTGTTCTGTTTTTTTTCTCTCAAAATGACTGCCTAGTTATGTGGCTTTCTAATAGGCCTCTGCTGTGAATGGCATTGTTCTGTTGTTTTCTCAAAGGAGTCACACGTGATTAGACAAAGCTTTTTGCTCCTTGGCAGCCTTACGCGTCAACATGAGTTATGACCAGCTTTCTAACAAGGATCAGATTTTACGCTAGGAAAGCAGCACCGGTCCGACAACTGGTGCGAGCACACCTCTCAAACCAACAGGGAAATTAAAAAAAGGCATTTCAACTAATCATTTAATCTCATCGGCATTCACCTAGTTTCCTTCCAGTGTTTCTCTTATTGTTCTGATCTCATCCCTTCCAACAATGCTGGAGACATTCTTTAATAATGCCTTGGCATTCTCACATAAATCCACAGCCCAGTTGAAGGATAAAAGTTAATGACCTTAGCATGTCATTTTCAGAGACTTCTGCCTTTGGAGTCTCTCCTTTGAAAGCACCTCAGAGCTCAATGGCACAGAACAGACGAGAGTGAGCCGCTCTGCCATGGGACGTATAATGACATCTTCTATTATAGGCCAGAATGGTTACAGGCCATAAAACCGTAACAGAGGTTATTTTGGAGAGCCCATGGACAGGAGAAAGAAGAAGAGCATATTCCCAGAAAACGGTTTTGTTTTTCAGTGCTTAGCCAACATGTGTCTGGAGATAACGGTAAAAAAGTGCAATTGAGAAGATAACTGAGAATAAATAATTAAAATAAATAAATAAATTATAAACTATTATATTGGATTATTTATTTGTTTCGCTTTTTACTTTTTACTTACTCATGGCGGATGAGATAGCGAAAGCTCTGGTTGCCCAGCCCGGCGGTGATACAATCTTCGGCACTATCATTCGCAAGGAGATTCCTGCAAAAATATTATTTGAAGGTCACTCATCAGAACTTCTGGGACCTTGAATTGATCTGAACCCTTTTGATACCGCTCATGACTCAACTCACTGCTACTTCCTCTGTACAAAGTGAATCCCAGTACATCTCTCCTCTCTCACTTCACCAAGTCTACCGAGGAAACATGGTGCTATCTCCAAGCATCATGGGTAGTAAATCCTCGTCCCAGAGCAGGTTAGTGAGACGCTCTGTGGAGGCTGAAAATAAATCAATGTTACCTCCCATCACACTGCTGAAATCCAACCCCAGATAGCTGAGCTCCTAGCCTCCTAGCCTCCTAACCTCCTAGCCTCCTAACCTCCTAGCCTACTAACCGTCTAGCCTCCTAAACTCCTAGCCTCCTAGCCTCCTAACCTCCTAACCTCCTAGCCTCCTAACCTCCTAGCCTCCTAGCCTCCTAGCCTCCTAACCTCCTAACCTCCTAGCCTCCTAGCCTCCTAGCCTCCTAACCTCCTAACCTCCTAGCCTCCTAGCCTCCTAACCTCCTAGCCTCCTAACCTCCTAGCCTCCTAACCTCCTAGCCTCCTAACCTCCTAACCTCCTAACCTCCTAACCTCCTAGCCTCCTAGCCTCCTAGCCTCCTAGCCTCCTAACCTCCTAGCCTCCTAACCTCCTAACCTCCTAGCCTCCTAACCTCCTAACCTCCTAACCTCCTAACCTCCTAGCCTCCTAGCCTCCTAACCTCCTAGCCTCCTAACCTCCTAGCCTCCTAACCTCCTAACCTCCTAGCCTCCTAGCCTCCTAACCTCCTAGCCTCCTAGCCTCCTAGCCTCCTAACCTCCTAACCTCCTAGCCTCCTAACCTCCTAACCTCTTAGCCTCCTAACCTCCTAACCTCCTAACCTCCTAGCCTCCTAACCTCCTAGCCTCCTAACCTCCTAACCTCCTAGCCTCCTAACCTCCTAACCTCTTAGCCTCCTAACCTCCTAACCTCCTAACCTCTTAGCCTCCTAACCTCCTAACCTCCTAACCTCCTAGCCTCCTAACCTCCTAGCCTCCTAACCTCCTAACCTCCTAGCCTCCTAACCTCCTAACCTCTTAGCCTCCTAGCCTCCTAACCTCCTAACCTCTTAGCCTCCTAACCTCCTAACCTCCTAACCTCCTAGCCTCCTAACCTCCTAGCCTCCTAACCTCCTAACCTCCTAGCCTCCTAACCTCCTAACCTCTTAGCCTCCTAACCTCCTAACCTCCTAACCTCCTAACCTCCTAGCCTCCTAGCCTCCTAGCCTCCTAGCCTCCTAACCTCCTAGCCTCCTAACCTCCTAACCTCCTAGCCTCCTAACCTCCTAGCCTCCTAACTTCCTAGCCTCCTATACCATTTTTTTTGTGTCATGGATAAAATGTGCACCTCACCCATTTTCTTTGTAATGTTCCCAGATAGACTTGGCTGAGCTCCCGAACATAAATGTCTGATTTGTTATAGTTTAACTGGAGTCTGGAGGCGGGGGATCATATATTGCATAGCATGGGTTGCTGAGTGGTACATCAATTTGGGAAATTGAGGGGGAACCGGAGTTTTGCTGGTTACTGTTCTACAGTGCAGATGTTGCACATGTTTCCCAGGCAGGTAGGGGCTCATAGCTCCTTCGGAGGACCTTCTTAACCAACGGACTACAGATGGAAAGGTAAGTGGTTGTGGTTAGTGCATTTTCAGCAGGAGGAGCAATCAATGCTTTTGTGACTTTCTGATTTCAAAAGGGGGCAACTTCACTGTGAATCTACATGTTAAATATGCCGCCCTGTGAAGTTCCTCTGAAGTTCATAATGATAAGTTTGGACTTTGATTTCTTCATTCATTCTTGATAGTAATGAGCTCGATGAGAAGCACACTGCCTGGACTTGTCAAGGAGACACATCGAACATTCCAATCTGCAATTTGTGTAGAAGCAACTGTCTACAGCCGTTCCACCAATCACGTTCCACCAATCATGTCAGCTCTAATTGAAAAGGTGAAATCTGAAAATCTTTTCTTCTGTTACATAAATCTGGAGCTTGTAAACACAGACCATGTCTATCAGAGCTCCGCTCTGCGGCTTGGCATGGTCTTATCGGGAATGTAAATCATTGTGTGTGTGTGTGTGTGTGTGTGTGTGTGTGTGTGTGTGTGTGTGTGTGTGTGTGTGTGTGTGTGTGTGTGTGTGTGTGTGTGTGTGTGTGTGTGTGTGTGCGTGGTTGATGAGGAGAAAGACCTGTCAGTCTTGTCTTGTGGCAGGCTATCTGGTCCCTCCTATACAAACCATCAGAGAAGAGTGATTCGGGGTGATTAAGAGCTGTGCTGTAGGATGAAGGACAGGCCGTCTCTTAGTGGGCCTCTCAGACATTTACTCATTAACCCATACACCATTACAGTAACCCATACACCATTACAGTAACCCATACACCATTAGAGCAACCAATAATTACAGTAACCCATACACCATTACAGAATACGCCATTAAATTAACCCATACAACATTACAGTAACCCATACACCATTAAAGTAACCCATACACCATTAAAGTAACCCATACAACATTAGAGTTACCCATACACCATTAAAGTAACCCATACACCATTAAAGTAACCCATACAACATTAGAGTAACCCATACATCTTTAAAGTAACCCATACAACATTAGAGTAACCCATACAACATTACAGTAACCCATACACCATTACAGAATACACCATTAAAATAACCCATACACCATTAAAGTAACCCATAGAACATTAGAATAACCCATACACCACTACAGAATACACCATTAAAATAACCCATACACCATTAGAGTAACACATACACCATTACAGAATACACCATTAAAATAACCCATGCACCATTAAAGTAACCCATACACCATTACAGTAACCCATACACCACTACAGAATACACCATTAAAATAACCCATACACCATTACAGTACCCCATACACCATTACAGAATACACCATTAAAATAACCCATACACCATTACAATATACACCATTTAAGTAACCCATACAACATCGGAGTAACCCATATTCCATTAAAGTAACCCATATACCATTACAGTAAGCCATACACCATTACACTAACCCATACACCATTACACTAACCCATAGACAACTAAAGAAACCCATACACCATTACAGTAACCCATACACCAATGCCATACATGATTACAGTCAACCATAATTACACTAACCCATATACCATTACAGTAACCCATACACCAATGCCATACATGATTACAGTCAACCATAATTACACTAACCCATATACCATTACAGTAACCCATACACCATTACACGAACCCATAGGCAACTAAAGAAACTCATACACCATTACAGTAACCTATACACCATTACAGTTACCCATACACCACTACCGTAACTCATACACCATTACATCTCAGATCCTTTGTTAGAGGTAGACCTAAGGGCCAAGGACAGCACATATCACTGAACAGTGACCTCTTCCAGGACAGTCTGACAAATTACAGATGACGGATCAGGACCAACTGAAATTACAGAACAGGACCAACTGAAATGACAGAACAGGACCAACTGAAATGACAGATGACAGAACAGGACCAACTGAAATGACAGAACAGGACCAACTGAAATTACAAATGACAGAACAGGACCAACTGAAATGACAGAACAGGACCAACTGAAATGACAAATGACAGAACAGGACCAACTGAAATGACAGAACAGGACCAACTGAAATGATAGAACAGGACCAACTGAAATGACGGAACAGGACCAACTGAAATAAATGATGACAGAACAGGACCAACTGAAATGACAGATGACAGAACAGGACCAACTGAAATTACAGATGACAGAACAGGACCAACTGAAATGACAGAACAGGACCAACTGAAATAACAGATGACAGAAGAGGACCAACTGAAATAACAGATGACAGAACAGGACCAACTGAAATGACGGAACAGGACCAACTGAAATGACGGATGACAGAACAGGACCACTGAAATGACAGATGACAGAACAGGGCCAACTGAAATGACGGATGACAGAACAGGACCACTGAAATGACAGATGACAGAACATGACCAACTGAAATGATAGATGAAAGAACAAGACCACCTAAAATGACAGATGACAGAACAGGACCACCTGAAATGACAGTTGACAGAACTAGACCAACTGAAACGACAGTTGACAGAACATGACCAACTGAAATGACAGATGACGGAACAGGACCAACTGAAATGATAGATGACGGAACAGGACCAACTGAATTGATAGATGACGGAACAGGACCAACTGAAATGATAGATGACGGAACAGGACCAACTGAAATGATAGATGACGGAACAGGACCAACTGAAATGATAGATGATGGAACAGGACCAACTGAAATGACAGAACAGGACCAACTGTAATGACAGATGACAGAACATGGCCAACTAAAATGACAAATGGCGGAACCTGACCAACTGAAATGATAGATGACAGAATAGGACCAACTGAAATGATAGATGACGGAACAGGACCAACTGAAATGACAGAGGGAGTAAAGCCAATGCAGACCATCAGACCACTCCTTCACCTGCACCTGTTGCACCTGCAACAAACTGCCGTTATGGTAAAACCTGTCACTCTAGAACTGGTTTACTTAGCCATATGTAAACCAAAGAGCAGTTGACTTGTACAGGACATTGAATGCTCATTAGCATTGTCTCTCAAACAGGCCAATATATTGTTTGTATTCTTCGAGGGCATTATCACATTTATACAACGGGTTACCAACATATTCAAATAATGATTGACATATTTTCATAAAAAAACATATTTTTTCATCCTTCCACCATATTTTCATCGTTCCACAATATATAGTTCTGACACAAATCTAAGGTTGCTACCCAAGCTGTCTGGTCGCTCGTTCTATCGGTTCGGTTGCCAGAGACGCGACCCAGTCGTTCAGTCTTTTTATTATGTATCTATGGACGTGACCCAATCGTTTGTTCTAAACGTTCCATTGCCATACTGGCTAGTAATGTTCTTCCCTTGCTTGCTAGCAGGCCAACTACGGCTAACTTGCAGTCACTTAAAACAGTGCAGCCAGAATAACAGCAAAGTAGTTGCCTTTCCATTTGTTTAAACACGTTTTGTTTTACCTTTTTTCAATGGACATTTTGTTGTATATATCCATAAAAATGATGCCAGCTGATTCATGACTTCGACTGGCTGAGAGACGCTGCCTGCCTTTCTATCTCATCCCTAATCCCGACACCTCATAGTTCATTACTATGGGACAGCTGGAGATCGAATTTCAATATTGAAACATTTTTGCAAATTTCAGAGAGACGGACAGCAAGGTTTATACAAATTTGTTGAAAACTAAATGTTAGTCTCATAGAAATGTGAGATAATGTCTAGATGCTTTTTATAGTGGAGATCAAGTTAATAAATTGCCTGGCTGGGCTGATGAGACAGTGGATTGCACTGTCAGCTGGAACAGAGTAAATAGACATTTTAAAACATCTCTTGGATATGGGGCAGTATTTTGACATCTGAATGAAAAGCGTGCCCAAATCAAACTGCCTGTTACTCAGGCCCAGAATCTAGGATATGCATACAGTGGGGCAAAAAAGTATTTATTTAGCAAATTATGGTGGAAAATAAGTATTTGGTCAATAACAAAACTTTATCTCAATACTTTGTTATATACCCTTTGTTGGCAATGACAGAGGTCAAACGTTTTATGTAAGTCTTCACGAGGTTTTCACACACTGTTGCTGGCATTTTGGCCCATTCCTCCATGCAGATCTACTCTCGAGCAGTGATGTTTTGGGGCTGTTGCTGGGCAACACGGACTTTCAACTCCCTCCAAAGATTTTCTATGCGGTTGAGATCTGGAGACTGGCTAGGCCACTCCAGGACCTTGAAATGCTTCTTACGGAGCCACTCCTTCGTTGCCCGGGCGGTGTGTTTGGGATCATTGTCATGCTGAATGACCCAGCCACGTTTCATCTTCAATGCCCTTGCTGATGGAAGGAGGTTTTCACTCAAAATCTCACGATACATGGACCCATTCATTCTTTCCTTTACACGGATCAGTCGTCCTGGACACTTGCAGAAATACAGCCCCAAAGCATGATGTTTCCACCCCCATGCTTCACAGTAGGTATGGTGTTCTTTGGATGCAACTCAGCATTCTTTGTCCTCCAAACACGACGAGTTGAGTTTTTACCAAAAAGTTATATTTTGGTTTGATCTGACCATATGACATTCTCCCAATCTTCTTCTGGATCATCCAAATGCTCTCTAGCAAACTTCAGACGGGCCTGGACATGTACTGACTTAAGCAGGGGGACACGTCTGGCACTGCAGGATTTGAGTCCCTGGCGGCGTAGTGTGTTACTGATCGTAGGCTTTGTTACTTTGGTCCCAGCTCTATGCAGGTCATTCACTAGGTCCCCCCGTGTGGTTCTGGGATTTTTGATCACCATTCTTGTTTTCATTTTGACCCCACGGGGTGAGATCATTGCAGGTCATTTTGCTCAACAAGAAGTGAAGCTTTATTTTGACGTATAACACATATTTTCTAGAATGTTAAATATTTGAATTGAGTATTTCTGTATATCGTACTCTGCAATTTCACCGGATGTTGGCCAGGTGGGACGCTACCGTAAGAAGTTAACATCGTAGTTTTAGTCGGTGGTAATTTGTGGAATAGACACCGGCTGGAATGTGGTTTTAACCAATTAGCATCCAGGATAAACCCACCCGTTGTATAAGCAATGATTTAATTTATGTCAATCAACTGGTTCCATTATTTTATGTGGAAAAGGAGCGCCGTAAAAGAACAATACCAATTACTGAGCTGATTCCTGAAATTGAAAAAACAGCTACTGAGATGGTCTCTGTAAATGGTCAAATGTAGGTATATGCTGCTGCCTGTACGTAGTCTGACAGTACCCCAAATGGCATTCATTCTATATGCATAACTCAAGTGAGATCAGATATGATTTCATGTGATTTGGGTTTTTCAAAAGGCATACCGCCATCTGTCTAGTGACTTCTGGTAAAGAAAATGTCATTAGAGTACGACATTAAATAAAGGTGTCGTTCATGAACTTCATATCATACAGATGCTTTGCATTCAGAGAAAAGTTGGGTTAAATGCGGAAGACACATTTCAGGTGAACACATTCAGTTGGACAACTGACTAGGTATCCCCTCTTTCCCTTTCCAGTCACAGGCATTTACATTTGTTCAGCTCTTTCATGGACTTTTCTGTCTAAAATGATCATTTCCCCAAAACATGCACAGTAGGTGTAATTACAACTCGTTATAGAAGTGAATGCCAAATCCAGAATATAACTACTTTCATTGTGTTTATCAATCTATCATTCAGAGAATACAATAATGTATTTTTGCTACCTCCCCAACAAAAAAAACTGCATTCTTTATTATATACAATTATAGAATTATACACCATGAAGCTGCCAAAGGAAGATAAACACATTTCATATAGAGAGTAAAGGGACCACACAGACGTATCCCAGAGCGCCACACACACACACCCGCACGCACGCACGCACGCATACACCCACACGCACACACACACGCACGCACGCACGCACGCACGCACACACACACACACACACACAGGAGGGTGTGTGTGTGTGTGTGTATAACAATGCAAATACATTCCCAAGTCCTAGTGCCAACTGCTTGCTCTCTGCCTGTGTCTGATGTGTGGGTGAGTGTGTGTGCCGCGTACAGCTGGCCACTTATAGCATTGAATGCCACTAACAGTATTTAGTGATAAGGGAGCATAAAAGAGAATCCCTTCCTAGCAACTCACATACAAATATATTTAATTTATCCTCTCGTAGCTCTGAGAACACTTTGTGTTTAGGAGCTGATGTGTGTCACCCAGACTGACTGCCTTTTTAATGTAGTTTACCAAACACTTACACTGAGTGTACAAAAAAAAAAATTAAGAACATCTTCCTGATGTTGAGTTGAACCCCTAAGAACAGCCTCAATTTGTCGGGGCATGGACGAAAGTGTTCCACAGGGATGGTGGCCCATGTTGACTCCAATGCTTCCCACAGTTGTGTCAAGTTCGGTTTGATGTCCTTTGGGTGGTGGACCATTCTTGATACACAAAGGAAACGATACTGTCAAACCGGTGCGCCTGTCACCTACAACCGTACTCCGTTCAAAAGGCACTTAACTATTTTTTTCCTGCACATTCACCCTCTGAATGGCACACATACACAATCCATGTCTCAATTGTCTCAAGACAATTGAAAATCTTTCATTATTAACCTTTATCTATACTGATTGAAGTGGATTTAACAAGTGACATCAATAAGGAATCATTGTTTTTCCATGCACACCATTCAGAGACACAACAACATTCAGAGACACAACAACATTCAGAGACACAACAACAGTCAGACACAACAACATTCAGAGACACAACAACATTCAGAGACACAACAACATTCAGAGACACAACCACATTCAGAGACACAACAACATTGAGACACAACAACATTCAGAGACACACAGACATTCAGAGACACACAGACATTCAGAGACAACATTTATTCACGCCTCCACATTTATATATTCTTCATGTCAATAAAATTGCTTTGTAATTTGCACATTGTGTTTTTACACGCAGTTTAATATCTTAAGGCGGGAATGTGTGTCAGCTTTTAACAAGCCATTTGTGTCCTCTCCTCCTTTCACTGTAACATGCAGACTGTCAACATCAACGTTTTAATTATGCAAATAAACTATTAAACGCTTTGCAACCCAACCCTGATTCTGTTCTTATGTCTCAGCAGCTTGTTTGTCTGCTGTGCGCTGATTTTGGGGGGCATTGGTCTCCTAAGATCAAGCTGTGAAAACTAAGGGATATTTTTATGTGGTGATTTACGCTAGCTGGTGTCGTTAAAGAAGACTGTTCTGAGGCTGGTTCTGGGACGGACCTGTACTGGCAGGTTCCTGCTGTAATTAGCATACACACATCTCTCTTCCCGCCTCTATCTTCAGACACACAGACACACACACACACACACTTCAGCTGCTGTCTGAACACATCCATTTCTGCCTGTGGTTTGACCAACTCTCACAGGCCTTAAACTAAAAATACTTGATTAAAATCCTTGACACGGACAGCTACTATCTTCTTCCCTTCCTGCTGTGAAGAATGCCACGTCTTTTTCCTCAGCACATTATCTTGAACTTGAAAGCTTTTTGTTCTGAAATTCTCTCCCCTAAGCTTTAATGGATTTCATTTTTTTTTCCATTTTCAAACTATGATCAATGAACCAAGCCTTTTTTTTCTTCTAGCATGTTCCAAGACACTTTACGACACACTTCTTGCAATTTGAAAATCAGTAGTGAGAAAGTGTTTATTTATTGCGGTGCCAGAGAGTCTCTAGAGAGTTGAAAACAGCAGGTCTGGGACAGGTAGCACGTCCGGTGAACAGGTCAGGGTTCCATAGCCGCAAGCGGAACAGTTGAAACTGGAGCAGCAGCACGGTCAGGTGGACTGGGGACAGCAAGGAGTCATCATGCCAAGTAGTCCTGAGGCATGATCCTAGGGCTCAGATCCTCCGAGAGAGAGAAAGAAAGATCTTGCAACCTTTCGGTTACAAGTTCAACACTCTAACCACTTGGCAAACATGCCCCCCCCCCCCCCCCCACACATAGGCCTACTACTTAATACTGTGTCAGTGTGAAAAGTAGGGAATTAAGCGAGGAAATTTGACAGATCAATAACGTTACATTGACATACTGACTAATACAACTCACATTGCACTGAAAAAAATGTCTGAAAATCAATCTTGCATTGTTTAGCCGATGCTTTCATTTGTTTGATTCAGGTCTAGTTTGATTGAGGCAAAAAATAATAATAGCTAATAGAAGTCAACTTTCAGAACTCTCTCTAATGGTACATCAACTGGCGGAAGTTGTGAAGTTATTTTACTTGTGAAATGTGTCAATACAAAGACTCCATACAACCAACTGTTATATAGTAATAATAGCCACCTCATATCGCTATCTGACAGATAACTGTCGGCTAGAGCTGACCTGGTTGTTGTAGCTACTAGCTAGCATAGCTTCTTCATTCGCCTCAGTGGAGAGGGCCTGTAACATTAGCTAACGTTACATGTCAGTTACAATAGGTGGATTAACTTCTTATGGCTGCCATCTCGTTAACGGGATAATTGTCATCAACAACCGCTGAATTGCATAGCACCATAGACTAGATTTCATGAATATAAATATTTTTAGTAATATTATTTGAATGTGGCGCTATGCAATTCAATGGTTGTTGATGACAATTATCCCGTTAACGGGATGGCAGCCATAAGAAGTTAATCCACCTATTGCAACTGACATGTAACGTTAGCTAATGATCCAGCCCCTCTCCACTGAGGTGAATGAAGAAGTTATACAGCAGTTACCTTGCCAGCTACATCAGTCAGCGAAAGAGTAGCCAGTTTCTTTTCCTTTTACAACTTTGTGAAAGAGCACAACATGTACACACTGAACTATGTTCAACTCTCCCGTGCTGGTCCAACCAGCCTTCCAAAAGCGTTGCCTTCACACAGCCTGTCAGCCCACTCTGTGGTGTACGCAGGTACGCATGGTCCTAAATCCAGCCGGATAAACACTCCAAACAGCCTACCTGACCACTTGGAGGTGTCCACATGGTCCTAAAGCACACTGTTGTCCTGTTTTGTATCACATTACAATGATAAAACTGGGGGAGACAAAAAGATAATTTCAGAATGTGGGGGACATGTCCCCCCCCATCCCCAGTGAATGTTTCGCCCCTGAGCACAACTGTAAGTGCTCATACACAACAATACATGACTAGACTGTCTACAAGTCCAGCCCTCCTCAAACCTTTCATATTTTTGCTAACAGCATCTCAATATCCCATTAGTGACTCTTGAGTGTAACAAAACATTTACCAGTCTACTGTACCCTTCTTTGTTTACAGATGAACATGGTGTATTGTATGGTTACACATCCTCATGATCAGTCTTCATGTCTTTCCAGGAGACTTGCAGTACAAACAAATCTTATGCAAGAGTTCGAAGCAGTGGGTGGTGAAGAAAGTGTACGAGAGGCTTGTCCATCTGGCGGTGGAGTACAGAAAGGACCAGACGGTTGTCTACAAGGAGCCAGAGTCACAGCCCCCCCCCCCCAAATCCAACGTCCCTGCCAACATCACCACAGCTTGTTAAATCAGCTGCCATTACCCAACACAAGAAGAAGTTCACCAGCTGAAGAACATTCTGGAACATTCAACTAACACAACATCCATATTCACTTAGACTGATGTTGTTGTATAATATTTGAATCCCTAGTATACTCACCACTGCATTCTGGTATAGACATTGCTAGCTGTTGTACATACAGTGTATAAAATTGTGTTTTTACATCATATTATTGACAAGTGTCTAAATGATTCCTGCTACATCAGAAACCAGTAAAGCGTTGACTTCAACGTCTTCATCAATTCATTGAGATATTCATTACATGTATTCAGATAAACCAGCTTCAATCTTACTGCTAAAACAAATGATGCACAGAGTTGATGTATCATTTAAACTAATTTGTTGGCAAGTAAACATGTTTTATTTAAAACAGTAGATTAGTCTGTCCAATATAGCAAATAAGTAGAGATGGCTTGTAATTCAAGACAGAGTTTATTTGCTCCGGAGACCGAGGTGAATTTACACAGCAGTTTGCTGGAACAGTTATTGCGGTGTATGACATAGTATATACGGTCGAAGAAAAATATACTACTAACGTCTGCAATAAATACTACAGTACGACAAAGGGAATACTTGCGTGTGGTGTGTTTGGGTGATGCAGTGAGGTGTTCTGTGTCACTTCGATTCACAGGGGAGTTTGTTGCTAAGGAACCTTTCACATCTCTTGAGAGTCGCCAACATCTTTGTATCCAAGCATTGTTGTCTGTGAGAGAAAGACGGAAACGCCATTTTCACATTCATGGGCAATCATCGTGTACGTTAGCTAGCTAGCTACAACACAGAAGGTAGTCCAAGACTAATGAGTCAGTGAAGCCAAAGTCATTCACCATCGTTGTCAAAACATTTATACAGTTTTGTGCACTAGCAGGTAGCAGGTTAGCCTAGCTGTTAGAGCGTTGGACTTGTAACTGAAAGGTTGCAAAATCGAATCCCCGAGCTGACAAGGTAAAAAATCTGTCGTTCTGCCCCTCAACAAGGCAGTTAACCCACTGTTCCTAGGCCGTCATTGATCTTAACTGACTTGCCTAGTTAAATAAAGGTAAAATAAAATAAAATAATGAGAGGCATTGAGGCTAGCTAGCTAGCTATAATGTTAGACTACAGTACATTATATGTATAGCAAACAACAAAGCTAGCGAGCTATACTTGGCTAGCTTGGCTTGGAGTGGTTATAGCAAGCCCCGCTATGACCAAATTGTACTGTATTGAAAAACACTGCCTCTGTTTAAAGATAGCTAAAACAGTTAAACACGTTACTCATTTGTCATTTACCTTCCTGAGTCCTGTCCCAGCTGGTCTGGGCTGCAACAACCTATCTACAATACAACACATTATTACACCACTACTCTACCACTACATATCTACAATACATCACATTATTACACCACTACTCTACCACTATATATCTATAATACAAGACATTATTACACCACTACTCTACCACTATATATCTACAATACATCACATTATTACACCACTGCTCTACCACTACACATCTATAATACAACACATTATTACACCACTACTCTACCACTATATATCTACAATACATTATTACACCACTATATATCTACAACACATTATTACGCCACTATATATCTACAACACATTATTACACCACTACTCTACCACTATATATCTACAATACAACACATTATTACACCACCACTCTACCACCATATATCTACAATACAATATTACACACTACTCTACCACTATATATCTACAATGCATTATTACACCACTACTCTACCACTATATATCTACAATACAATACATTATTACACCACTATATATCTACAATACGTTATAACACCACTAATCTACCACTATATATCTACAATACAATACATTATTACACCACTACTCTACCACTACATATCTGCAATACAATACATTATAACACCACTACTCTACCACTATATATCTACAATACAATACATTATTACACCACTATATATCTACAATACGTTATAACACCACTAATCTACCACTATATATCTACAATACAATACATTATTACACCACTACATATCTACAATACAATACATTATAACACCACTACTCTACCACTATATATCTACAATACAATACATTATAACACCACTACTCTACCACTACATATCTGCAATACAATACATTATAACACCACTACTCTACCACTATATATCTACAATACAATACATTATTACACCACTACTCTACAACTATATATCTACAATACAACACATTATAACACCACTACTCTACCACTATATATCTACAATACATCACATTATTACACCACTACTCTACCACTATATATCTATAATACATCACATTATTACACCACTATATATCTATAATACATCACATTATTACACCACTACTCTACCACTACATATCTACAATACAATACATTATTACACCACTACTCTACCACTATATATCTATAATACATCACATTATTACACCACTACTCTACCACTATATATCTACAATACAAGACATTATTACACCACTACTCTACCACTATATATCTACAATACAATACATTATTACACCACTACTCTACCACTATATATCTATAATACATCACATTATTACACCACTATATATCTACAATACAACACATTATTACACCACTACTCTACCACTATATATCTATAATACATCACATTATTACACCACTACTCTACCACTATATATCTATAATACATCACATTATTACACCACTACTCTACCACTATATATCTACAATACATTATTACACCACTATATATCTACAATACAATACATTATAGCACCACTAATCTACCACTATATATCTACAATACAATACATTATTACACCACTACTCTACCACTATATATCTACAATACAATACATTATTACACCACTATATATCTACAATACAATACATTATAACACCACTACTCTACCACTATATATCTACAATACAATACATTATTACACCACTACTCTACCACTATATATCTACAATACAATACATTATTACACCACTACTCTACTACTATATATCTATAATACAACACATTATTACACCACTACTCTACCACTATATATCTATAATACAACACATTATTACACCACTACTCTACCACTATATATCTACAATACAATACATTATAACACCACTACTCTACCACTATATATCTATAATACAACACATTATTACACCACTACTCTACCACTATATATCTACAATACAAAATATATAATACCACAATACAGCAGTTTGAGAACAGTATGTGTGTGTGTAGAGTGTGTGTGTGGTAATGTGTGTGTGTATCTCTTCAGAGTCTGTGTTTTTGTATAAAGTATAGTTGTAACATCTATTTGAAATCAGATTTTTTTTGCTTAAATCTCAACATTCAATTGGCTGCCATCCCAAAGGTAATGAGACCAATAACATGTTCAACTCCAGTTTCCCCCTTTTCCCCCCTCCGTTGCATGTTTGTTCATTCCTCTTGGAGATACTCAGAAGATTCTAGTGTCTAGTGGTCTGTCTGTTGGAATACCTCACACACAAAAAACTTGTGTTCTCTGGGGTCAAAGGTGTCTACGACGTGCAGTAGTTATGTTTGGTTTGTTTTGTAAAATTGTTTAATTTAAAAAAAAAAAATGTAAGGTTTGTGTTGTGGAGTGGATTTTGCATACCTTTGCTGTGAGTGGTGTACACTAGAAGGACTCAGTTTTTGATGAGAATGTTGTTAACAGGGTGATATGTCAAGGTACATTAGAGAAGAGAAGTAGAAGGTCTGTCCAGACAGGTTTATCAAGCTAATCTCTGAATATTATTTGCATGATATTGCTACAAACCTTGTCCGTATGTCAAGCATCAGAGCCAATGCTGGTCCGTAAAACAAATACACAGGCGTCTTGTTTCATGGTTTAGTTTCAGCGTCTTGTTTCATGGTCTAGTTTTCAGCGTCTTGTTTCATGGTCTAGTTTCCAGCGTCTTGTTTCATGGTCTAGTTTTCAGCGTCTTATTTCATGGTCTAGTTTCAGCGTCTTGTTTCATGGTCTAGTTTTCAGCGTCTTGTTTCATGGTTTAGTTTCAGCGTCTTGTTTCATGGTCTAGTTTTCAGCGTCTTATTTCATGGTCTAGTTTCAGCGTCTTGTTTCATGGTCTAGTTTTCAGCGTCTTATTCCATGGTCTAGTTTCAGCGTCTTGTTTCATGGTCTAGTTTCAGCGTCTTGTTTCATGGTCTAGTTTTCAGCGTCTTATTTCATGGTCTAGGTTTCAGCGTCTTGTTTCATGATCTAGTTTCATGGTCTATACAAGGGAGAAGCACTGTTTTTAATGACCAGAGGAACATTTGACCCCCAAACTTTGGTAAAGCTGTACATGTACATGTCATTCATTATATTATGAACAATGAAACACATAGTCTGGGTTCTAAAAGGAAACAGCTTCTCATTAATTCATTACCTGAAGTATACAGACTTTGTAATGTTGGTGACTGTCAGATACAGTGTTGTCTGTGTGGTTGTGTGTGTGTGTGTGTGTGTGTTTTGTTTTACTTTGGTTTTACGATCCTTGTGGGGACTAGACATTTATGATTAGGGTTAGGAGTTAGGTTTAGGTTTAGGATTAAGATTAGGGTTAGGAGTTAGGTTTAGGTTTAGGATTAAGCTTAAGCTTAGGGTTCGGTATAGGATTAGGATTTAGGTTTAGGGTTAGGATTAAGATTAGGGTTAGGGTTCGGTGTAGGATTAGGAGTTAGGTTTAGGGTTAGAGATAGGAGTTTGGGGTCAGTGTTAGTTGTTGGGGAAAATATAATTTGAATTGGAATCAGTTGTTTTGTCCCCACAAGGATTTATTAAAAATATATATATATTTGACCTTTATTTAACTAGGCAAGTCAGTTAAGAACAAATTATTATTTTCAATGACAGCCTAGGAACGATGGGTTAACTGCCTTTGTCAGAACAACAGATTTTTACCTTGTCAACTCGGGGATTCAATCTTGCAACATTTATGGTTACTAGTTCAACGCTCCAACCACTAGGCTACCTGCCACCCCAAGGATAATTAAACAAATGTGTGTATGAGTGTGTGCCAGTGGTGGTCTGATCCTTTTCACATGAGGGAGGACAATTACATTTATATGAGCATGGCCTTATTTCTATTACAGCATATTGGATGACTGTTATTCATATTCCAATCACCCAGTTCAATGTAGCAGTGATAGGTTTAGGCTACTACATTATACGCAAATTTTGCCTAAACCCATCATGATGTAACTACAACCTAGCCTATGAATGAAAGTTTACAATGTAGGTGAACAGGTCAAAATAATGGTTTTCTTCCTGGGAAGGAGAGGAGGAACAAAATGCAGCGTAGTTCGTGTTCAACATGTTTAATAAAGACGATAACGTGAACACTATACAAATACAAAATAACAACCGTGGCAAAACCCAAAACAGTCCTATCTGGTGCAGAGAAGACAAAGACAGGAAACAACCACCCACAAACCCCAACACAAAACAGTCCTATCTGGTGAAGAGAACACAAAGACAGGAAACAACCACCCACAAACCCCAACACAAAACAGTCCTATCTGGTGCAGAGAACACAAAGACAGGAAACAACCACCCACAAAACCCAACACAAAACAGTCCTATCTGGTGCAGAGAACACAAAGACAGGAAACAACCACCCACAAAACCCAACACAAAACAAGCTACCTAAATAGGGTTCCCAATCAGAGACAATGACTAACACCTGCCTCTGATTGAGAACCATATCAGGCCATACATAGAAACGGACAAACTATACACACAACAGAGAATGCCCACTCAGCTCACGTCCTGACCAACACTAAAATAAGGAAAACACAAAAGAACTAGGGTCAGACAATTTGGATTAATTAAGGTGTCAGACAGTGACACATCCAATACCGCCTTGCACACTCTTGCCTGCCTCTATCTGATCTAGAGTGCAATCATTAGTCTAAGAGTTGCAAACAAGAGTTTCTACTGGACAAATTCAGGTACGTTTATCCCTGTTTCGTTGTCTGCTTCCGTTCAAGAAAAGTTTTTCAACAGAATCGTCAGAATGAATACTCCACTGTTCACTGCAATTACACAGTTAGTTCACTTTCGTAGCAGCCATGTACAAACAGCATGATCACTTTACACGTTGTATAATTAATATGCATCTTCACGTGCTCCTCCTCTCACCTTTTCCCTTCGTTTGTGGACTTCTGTCCACAACACATCAGCTGGTTGTGACCAAGCGACAAAACCTTTCCATTCCAAACCTTCAAAACATTGCCATTACACACAGCTTATGTCATTGTCACCATATTAGCTAACCTTAAAGTCAACATAGTTACTAGAACTAACACGGCTGTAAACCGATACAATCATTCCGGACTGTGTACAGTCAGCAAGCAGTTTAGCAGTTGTACCGCAGGTCCCAGTGGTGAGAAATTAATAAAACCAAAAGCTTACTTTGATATGGAAGAGTTTCAGTGTTTTTTACAGCCATAGCCAGCTAGGTAACATAGCATACCTCTCTATTTGAGCCAGTTGTTTGAGTAGTACTGTTAGCTGCCTTCGCTAGCTAAGTAAGTTACTCTCACAAACACAATGGTGTCCTCCGTTTTGCTCTACGATCCCCACAAGTGTCCCAGGAACAAATTGAAGTCTTGTTATGTGTTATTGTTATGTGCCTGTATGAGATCCCCATACTTCATTTTCTTAACAGTGTTGTTAGCTATTGAGTTTTAAAAGTATTTTTGGTGCCTACTTAGATCAAAACGAGACTATAGCGTCCATAAAGTGACCCCTGGACTTAAAATATTCCAGATTGACTATGTTTATAGGTGAAATAGTTTTGTATTGCTCTCTAGTGCTCATTTCTGTCCACCAGCAAAGCGCTAACTCTTTGTAGCAGTTTTGCTAATGCTGACATATATTTTTTGCCAATTCTCAGTTCTAAAACTAGGCCAGAAACAAAACACCACAAGCCAGCCAGTCACCATAAGAAGTGTTGAGAACAAACCTAGACTACTATAAATAGCTAGCTATGCGTTGGAACTATACCAGAGGTTAACTTTTTTATGGCTGCAGGGGCAGTATTGAGTAGCTTGGATGAAAAGGTGCCCGTTGTAAACGGCCAGCTCCTCAGTCTCAGTTACTAATATTTGCATATTATTATTAGTATTGGATAGAAAACACTCTGATGTTTCTAAACTGTTTGAATTATGTATGTGAGTATAACAGAATTCATAAAGCAGGCAAAAACCTGAGAAATGTCACTTCCTGTTTTTTTTCTGAGGTGGCAGATTTTCAAGCAAGTTCTCATTGAAATTACAGCGAGATATGGATGAGTTTTCACTTCCTACGCCTTCCACTAGATGTCAACCATCAATATAAGTTTGTCTGATGACTCGAATGTGAAGGGGGGTCGAATGACACAAGAAATAGTCACCACTGCCACGAGTTGACCATGCTTTCACTATGCGCGTTCACAGGGGAAGGACTTGCGTTCCACCGGTCATCTGAAGTCATTCTAATTCTCCGGTTGGAACGTTATTCAAGATATATGTAAACTACATTCTAAAGATTGATTCAGTACATCGTTTGACATGTTTCTACTGACTGTTACGGAACTTTTGGACATTTCGTCACGTTATAGTATAGTTATAGTCACATGCTTTGTGACTTTGGAATTGTTTACCGAACGTGCTAACCAAAGTAGCTAATTGGACATAAATAATGGACATTTTTTAACAAATCAAGCATTTATTGTGGACCTGAGATTCCACATTTATCATGTATTTTCTGGTTTATGTTGACTCCAACATGGCGGCTAATTTGGCTTCTGTTCTGAGCGCCGTCTCAGATTATTGCATGTGTTGCTTTTTCCGTAAACTTTAAAAAAAATCTGACACAGCGGTTGCATTAAGGAGAGGTATATCTATAATTCCATATGTATAACTAGAATACAGTCAGATGAGAGATAACGTTGGAAAAAAAAGTGAGGAAAGCTAGCTCGCTATATTTGTCAAGAAAAGTTTAAAAAAAATATATAATTCCGAAGTCATCTGTGTAAACAAACAAAAAAGCTAGTGAATGTCCTTTGCCTTCTATAGCCAGTTAGCTAGCCAACTAGCTAGCCAGTAACAACTCAATGTTGACAATAACATATATCCCACATTCTTCCAAAAAGCATAAGTACGATCACTAAACCTTAGTCAACACCAAACCTTGGGAAACTGCTACACTATCAAATTATAATACATCATTCAATGGACATTGCTCATTTAACGTTAGTTACTCCATACAGTCAAGTTGGCTTGCTTGCTAACGTTAAGTGTGCATCCAGATTTCGGAATGTAACAGCTGCTAGTCTCGACCAAGATTAGCCAAGCCTCTCACAACACAAACTGTAGCTAATAAAAATAAGAAACAGTTAGCTAGCTAGCACACAAGACATGTTGATATTTCACCATCCAAAGCTAACATTAGCTTTAGCTAGCACACAAGACATGTTGATTTTTCACCATCCAAAGCTAATGCTAGCTTTAGCTAGCACACAAGACATGTTGATTGTTCACCATCAACAGCTAACGTTAGCTAACGGTTATAGACCTTTTGCCTTCAGTACGTCCCCTTCTCGCTCAATGTGACTTGGTTCTTGTCATTATAATCCAGTCTCAAGTTACTTTTCAGTGTGTTCCTAAAAATCTGAATTTGCCATCCACATGAGTAGCAGTTTGTGCAAGTGCACACATGCACCCAGTTAAAACAACAACTTCATTGCTTGCTAGCGTAACTGACCCTCAATCAATCAAAATAAAAGCTATGGAATTTGGCTGAGGAAAGAGTGTAAAACCCTTTTATCTCCCTGATTGGTAGTTACAATGTTGTCCTCCGAAACATGACCTGCCATTCCGCACTGCTTCTTAACACACTGCTCGCATAACCCGGAAGCCAGCCTCGCCAATGTGTCAGAGGAAACATCATTCAACTGACGACATGCTGGTCATTTATGAACATTTGAACATCTTGGCCATGTTCTGTTATAATCTCCACCCGGCACAGCCAGAAGAGGACTGGCCACCCCACATAGCCTGGTTCCTCTCTAGGTTTCTTCCTAGGTTTTGGCCTTTCTAGGGAGTTTTTCCTAGCCATCGTGCTTCTACACCTGCATTGCTTGCTGTTTGGGGTTTTAGGCTGGGTTTCTGTACAGCACTTTGAGATATCCACTGATGTACGAAGGGCTATATAAATACATTTGATTTGATTTGATTTGACTGTAGTCAGCTTGCAGGCGCCCTGCCCACCACAAGGAGTCGCTAGAGCGCTATGAGCCAATGAAGCCCCACAGCCAAACCCTCCCCTAACCTGGATGACACTTGGTCAATTGTGCGTCGCCCTATGGGACTCCCGGGTCACGGCTGGCTGTGACACAGCCTGAGATCAAACCCAAGGCAGTAGTGCCTCAGACCGCTCCGCCACTCGGGAGGCCCATGTCTGTGCTTCTAGCTCTCAGTTCAGGTCAGGTTATGTGTTAAGCCATGAGATCTAGCTGGAGAGAGAAGTGGAATGTGTGGAAGTGTGGAATGTTTTGAGGAAAACAATGGAGCCTCATCCAATCCACGTTGGATGTGGTCAGGTTAGAACAGGGTTGTGTTGTTTATCCCAAAACATCCATTAGTAGATGTTCTACATGAGCCAGAGCAGATGGTCTTTGAGAGGCCTGCCTGGGC
>NC_092149.1:83757079-83839579 GCF_045791955.1 Oncorhynchus clarkii lewisi
TATAAACATCCCAACAGCAAAAACCACCCCCAACCTGTCACACAGACATTCCAACAGAGACATTAATGGCATTAACCTGGTGCACACAGAAAACACATGAATTACAGTTTCTTTCATTTGACAGAAAGGACACCCCTGCCCAATTCCCGGATCAACCCGTGCCAACCAGCTGTTAGTGGCCAGGGCTCCATGAAGAACCCTCCACTGGAGGTCCCCTGACCTCTTTGGTACTGGGGGTTTGTAGAGCGCCCTCCATCTAAAACCCACCATACTCTCCGCCCCACATACCCCCTGCCACTGATGTGCCTTCACTCCTGTTAGGCTTCTAATGCTCCTAACCTTAACGCAGAGGTTGTAGAGGGCTTTACCTCCCACCCCCTCAAACTCCCCCAGGCTCGGAGTGTTAAAATCTAACAAGTCCTCCAGACCCCCTTGCCAGTCTCCAGTCTCTGCCATCACCTGCAGTGGCGGGAACATTGGTGGCCCCTCTCCCTTTGGCCTCTCAAACACCCCCCTTACCGGCTCAGACAGTGCCTCCTGGACCTCCTCCAGGAATCTCTCCAGCAGCCTAAGAGACGTTATTCCTGTTTGTTGCGCCAAGACCTCCGGGGTTTTCCACCCCTCCTCTCCCAGCAGTCTCAGGTCACCCAGCCTTTGTAAACCCCCTGCCATCAATTGCCTCTGCAGGGTGGCCGACTGAACCGATCTCAAAGGGATGGCTGGGTTGTGGAAGATAGGCTCCTCCCACACCCACTGCCCAGGCTCCACACCCCCTTCTCGTGTGGGCCTTAGCAGCTGCCAGGCCCTCAGCACCGCAGAGTAAAACTCTGAGAGACCTGCTGTACTCAGCCTCTCCAGCTTCATGAGGAACAGCTGCCGGTCCAACCCTAATCCGCCAGCTCTCCTCAGCAGCGCGCATGCTGGTTCCCTCCAGCCAACATCAGTGTGGTACAGCAGTCTCTGCACCGCCTTTAGTCGGAAAGCAGCCATCCTGCTCTCCAGCTCCACCAGGCCCTGTCCTCCTTCGTGGACGGTCATGTACAAAACTGCTGCCTTCAGCCAGTGATGTCCCGACCAAAAGAAGTCCACCAGCTTGCGTTGCAGGTCTGCAAGCAGACCGGCGGGGGGGTTGAGGACAGCCAGTTTATGCCACAAGGAAGATGCCACCAGGTTGTTGATTATCAGCACCCTCCCTCTATATGACACTTGAGACAGGAGCCACCTCCACCTGGCCAGTCTTGACACCACTGCCTGTGACAGCCCCTCCCAGTTCTTGCTGACCCACCTCTCCGAGCCCAGGTACACCCCCAACACTTTAAGCCCTTCACAACCCCACTGCAAACCCCCTGGAAGCAGAGGAGGAGCCCTATCCCCCCATGCCCCACATAACAGAGCTTTGCTCTTTCCCCAGTTTACCTTAGCTGATGAAGCTCCCTCGTACACCTTCAGACTAGTCTCTAGTTCCTGCATATCTTGCCCATCCCTGACCATCACAGAAACATCATCTGCATATGCTGAGACTGCTATTCCTGTCACCACATCCATGCCTGTCCAGCACACTCCCCGCAGTCTCCTGCGTAGCAGTCCTAAAAAAGGCTCAATGGCTAGTGTGTACAGCTGCCCAGATAGAGGGCATCCTTGTCTAATACCCCGTCTCACCCAGACTGGCCTACTGAGCCCCCCTCCCACCTTAACCATACATGACGCCCCAGCATACAACAGCTTCACACAGGTCACAAACCTCTTCCCAAACCCAAACACAGACATCACATTAAACAGATACTCATGATCCACTCTATCAAAAGCCTTCTCTTGATCTAAAGAGACCAGTCCAAAGTTCACATTAGAACCTCTCGACAAGTCCAACATGTCCCTAATCAAGAACAAGTTGTCCGTGATTGAGCGTCCCGGTACACAATATGTCTGGTCCTTGTGTATTATAGAGTCCAGATGGGACTTCAGTCTGTTAGAGAGGACCTTGGCAAAAATCTTGTAGTCCGCACAGAGTAATGCCACAGGCCTCCAGTTCTTAAGTTCACACAAGTCCCCTTTTTTGGGCAGGAGAGTCAGAGCCGCCCGACGGCAGCTCATCGGCAACTCTCCTACCCCGACGCATTCACGCAACACGCAAAATAAATCCTGTCCAATTGTTCCCCAGAATTTTTTGTAAAATTCCACTGGAAGTCCATCGACCCCAGGTGCACGACCGGGGGACATCTGGGTTACTGCCTCTGCCAGTTCATGTGACAACAGAGGAATGTCCATTTCATCCCTCTGTGCCCGAGAGAGCTTAGGGAGTCCTGCGAACAAGACCTGAGCACACATAGGATCACACATTTCTGCCCTATACAATTCAGTATAAAACTCCACAGTCCGCTCCCGCATCTCCCCCACTACAGAGGTCACCCGCCCATCAGACAGCCGTAGACAATGCATACCCTTGGCTTCACTGCTCTGTCTTTCCAAACCAAAGAAGAAGGAGCTGGGAGCATCCATCTCCTTGAGCATGGAGAACCTAGCTCTTACAAGTGCTCCCTTTGCTTTAACCTGGAAAAAACTGCCCAGGTCCCTACGTAATTCGGCTAAGTTAGCCTGGAGGCCTACATTGCCTTGCCCCACCATCTCTACCTCCATCTCACTAATACACCGCTCTAGTTCCCCCAATACTCTCCTAGCCTCTGAGGATGAGAGAGCAGTATACTGTTGACAGAAAAGCCTAATTTGCACTTTCCCCACATCCCACCATTGACTCAGAGACTCATACTCCTCTCTTCGCTGCCCCCATCTTTCCCAAAAAGTCTGGAAACCTGAGCAAAAAGTGGCATCTTGTAAGAGCTTTACATTGAACTTCCAATAAGATGCCTGCCGGGGCCCTGGTGAAATAGACAGCCGAGCCATGGTTATGTGGTGATCCGAAAACCCCACTGGGAGAATGGTAGCACCCAGTAGCCTATTGCTCTGATTCCTGGACATGTAAAAACGATCAAGTCGAGCTGCACTCACCCTAGCCCCAAAAACCTTCACCCACGTATACTGTCTTGTGTTTGGATGTTTAGTTCTCCAAACATCCACTAGGTCAAACTGATTAAAGATATCCCTTAACACTCCCACTGACACTGAATGAGGCTCTTCCCCATTTCTGTCTTTTGTAAAATCCATTGTACAGTTCCAGTCACCTCCGATCACCAGCGTCTCCTCAGGCGCTACTTGTGAGAGTTCCTGTCTAAGACTCCCAAATAGAACCCCTCTTTCTCTCCCTGTGTTAGGCGCATACACATTTATAAAGACAAAACACATGTTGTTAATTTCTGCTTTAACAACAAGCAACCTATGTCACGGCCGTCCTCCTCTTCATCTGAAGAGGAGAGGCGAGATGGATCTGAGGACCAATACGCAGCGTGGTAAGTGTCCATGGTGAATCTTTAATAAAGAAAGACTGAACACTATGCAAAAGAGTAACGAAAACAATAAACCAAATACGACCGTGAAGCTACAAAATGAGACCTGTGCTGACACAAGCCACTAACATAGACAATCACCCACAAACAAACAGTGCAACCCAGGCTACCTAAGTATGATTCTCAATCAGAGACAACTAATGACACCTGCCTCTGATTGAGAACCATACTAGGCCGAAAACATAGAACTGCCCCAAAACATAGAAAAACAAACATAGACTGCCCACCCAACTCACGCCCTGACCATACTAAATAAATACAAAACAACAGAAATAAAGGTCAGAACGTGACAGTACCCCCCCCCAAAGGTGCGGACTCCGGCCGCAAAACCTTGACCTATAGGGGAGGGTCTGGGTGGGCGTCTGTCCGCGGTGGCGGCTCTGGCGCGGGACGCGGACCCCACCTCATCATTGTCTTAGTCCGCCTTATTGTCCGCCTCCGTGGCTTTCTCAGCATGACCACCCCTCTCAATGACCCCACTGGACAGAGGGGCAGCTCGGGACCGAGGGACAGCTGCTCGGGACAGAGAGACAGCTGCTCGGGACAGAGAGACAGCTGCTCGGGACAGAGAGACAGCTGCTCGGGACAGAGAGGCAGCTGCTCGGGACAGAGGGGCTCCGGCAGCAGCTCTGGGCAGAGGGGCTCCGGCAGAGGCGCCGGACAGGCGGGAGGCTCCGGCAGAGGCGCCGGACAGGCGGGAGGCTCCGGCAGAGGCGCCGGACAGGCGGGAGACTCCGGCAGAGGCGCCGGACAGGCGGGAGGCTCCGGCAGAGGCGCCGGACAGGCGGGAGGCTCCGGCAGAGGCGCCGGACAGGCGGGAGGCTCCGGCAGCGGCGCCGGACAGGCGGGAGGCTCCGGCAGCGGCGCCGGACAGGCGGGAGGCTCCGGCAGCGGCGCCGGACAGGCGGGAGGCTCCGGCAGCGGCGCCGGACAGGCGGGAGGCTCCGGCAGCGGCGCCGGACAGGCGGGAGGCTCCGGCAGAGGCGCCGGACAGGCGGGAGGCTCCGGCAGAGGCGCCGGACAGGCGGGAGACTCCGGCAGCGGCGCCGGACAGACAGCACCACCTGCAGGGAGGAGACAGAGAGACAGCCTGGTGCGTGGGGCTGCCACAGGTACCACCAGGCTGGGGAGCCCTTCAGGAGGCTTGGGGTTAGGAGGAGGCACCTGAAGGACCGGGCTGTGGGGGAGCACTGGAGCTCTGGTGCGCAACCTTGGCACCACCTCCCCAGGCTGGATAACCACTCTAGCCCGGACCGTCCAGAGTGCAGGCACAGGTTGAACCGGGCTGTGGGTAAGCACGGGAGATCTAGTGCTTACTACACGCACCTCTCCCTTCGGCTCCATTCCCACATTCGCCCGGCACGAGCGGAGCGCGGGCAGAGGACGCACTGCACCCTCCCAGCGCCCCGGAGACACAGCACGCAGAGCCGGCGCAGGATACCCTGGGCCAAAACTGCGTACCGGCGACCAGACCCGCTGAGCAGGCACCATACGCCCTGGCTCGATGCCCGCACTCGCATGACACTCTCGGGGGGCTGTCCCATAGCGCACCGGGCTATGGGCACGTACTGGCGACACCGTGCGCTTAACCGCATAACACGGTGCCTGCCCAGTATCTCGCTGCTTATAATAAGCACGAGGAGTGAGCGCAGGTCTGCTACCTGGCTTAGCTCCACCCCTCGTGTGCCCCCCCCCAAAAAAAATTTGGGGCTGTCTCTCGTACCTGTCGCACTGCCGTGCTGCCTCCTCATATCGCCGCCGCTCAGCTTTCGCTGCCTCCAGCTCTGCTTTGGGGCGGCGATATTCCCCAGCCTGTGCCCAGGGTCCCTCTCCGTTCAGTATCTCCTCCCATGTCCAGGAGTCCTGTGATACCGGCCGCTGTTGTTGCTGCTGCTGCTGCTGCTGCTGTCGTCGCTGTTTTCTACCACGCCGCTTGGTCCTTGGTTGGTGGGTGATTCTGTCACGGCCGTCCTCCTCTTCATCTGAAGAGGAGAGGCGAGATGGATCTGAGGACCAATACGCAGCGTGGTAAGTGTCCATGGTGAATCTTTAATAAAGAAAGACTGAACACTATGCAAAAGAGTAACGAAAACAATAAACCAAATACGACCGTGAAGCTACAAAATGAGACCTGTGCTGACACAAGCCACTAACATAGACAATCACCCACAAACAAACAGTGCAACCCAGGCTACCTAAGTATGATTCTCAATCAGAGACAACTAATGACACCTGCCTCTGATTGAGAACCATACTAGGCCGAAAACATAGAACTGCCCCAAAACATAGAAAAACAAACATAGACTGCCCACCCAACTCACGCCCTGACCATACTAAATAAATACAAAACAACAGAAATAAAGGTCAGAACGTGACAACCTACCCCTACACACCTCCTTTGAGGAGCAAATTTTTACAGCCAGACCCGGTGCAAAAAGGACTGCCACCCCTGCACTAAGATTTGTCCCATGGCTCAACACACTTGCCCCTTTCCACCAGAGCCCCCAATCAACTTCATTCACCACATCACTATGCGTCTCCTGCAGAAACAACACCTGTACTTTTTTTTGTTTTACATATTCACCCAACACACTCCTCTTTCCCGCATCTCTGGCGCCATTTATATTGAGCGAGCCTACCCGAAGAGTCTCCATAAGAAGTGGGAGAAAAGCCAGCAGAGAAATAGACCAATAGCAAAGCTCAAAAAGCCCCAGTGTCAGTAAGAAATTAAACATTTAAACAGTGTCTGAAGGTAAACCTTTACGCACTGTTGTGACCCACTTCCTCAACCTAAACCGTTTCCTGGGTGAGAGGACACCATGCCCCTCATTTCTCATAGCATGTTGTACTGATCTTACAAACTTTCTAGGATCAGGAAAAAAAGCCTCAAGATTAACTTTTTTCCCCTTAGTCTCATTCAGGAACCTTGTCAGTTCTCTCAACGTGTACTTAGACCCCTCGGGTTGACTGGCTGTCAGCTCCGGGCCAATTGAAGAGGAGTCTGAAAAAAATAACTCCTCATCCTCTTCCTCAGACTCACTTTCCTCCTCTTCTCTATCTCCCACCCTGACCACCTGCCCTTTCTCTCTGGTTAGGGCCTCACCCACAGCAACAGGCAACATTTCCCTGGTGCCTTTGTCCACACCCTTTTTCTTTTTCCTCTTGACACCCTCCTCCCCCCCCCTAATCTCTTACACTTCCCCACTATACTCTCCTCATCCACTAGAATAACCTGACTAGACGCAGTATCATCTGCACCACCCTCCATAGCATGACTAGGGCCAGCCTCAGCTACACCACCCTCCATAGCATGACTAGGCCCAGCATCATCTGCACCACCCTCCATAGCATGACTAGGGCCAGCCTCAGCTACACCACCCTCCATAGCATGACTCGGCTCAGCATTATCTGCACCACCCTCCATAGCATGACTCGGCCCAGCATCATCTGCACCACCCTCCATAGCATGTCTAGGCCCAGCCTCAGCTACCCCACCATCTCTAGCCTGACTAGACCCAGCCTCTGCTTCTCCACCATCTCTAGCCTGACTAGACCCAGCCTCCACTACCCTACCATCTCTAGCCTGACTAGACCCAGCCTCTGCTTCTCCACCATCTCTAGCCTGACTAGACCCAGCCTCCACAACCCTACCATCTCTAGCCTGACTAGGCCCAGCCTCATCTACACCACCATCTCTAGACTGACTAGGCCCAGCCTCTGCTATCTGCATCTCCTTACCCCCTGCATTTTGACCTCGATTTCCCCCACCTGCCGTTGTACCTTCACCTTGTCTATGGCCTTTATGTGGGCACGCAAAACTCTTGTGCCCCAAATCCCCACATTCAAAACACCGTAGACTATCTGTGCTGGCAAAACCGGCATAGAGCCCCTCCCCATGCCTCACTTTAAAATGCACATTTAGCTGTTGCTCATTATTGTTCAGAAACATAAACACTTGCCTCCTGAACGAAACAACGTGCTTAACGGCATCTGCCTGAAAACCTGCTGACAGTACACGGAAACCGCTAGCAAACTTACCAAAACGACTCAGCTCTTTCCTAATTTGATCATCCGTAATAAACGGAGGCAAATTTGCCACTATAACTCTTGTTGAAGGGGTAGAGAGAGGTGAAATTGACACCAACACATCCCTTACAAATATTCCGCTAGCAATTAGCCTACCGACCAAATTAGCCCTTTTCATGACCACACAACCACAGCTTTGTTCATTCTAGAAGCAGAATGTATAAACTCAGCTCCTACCTGTTCACCAACAGCGAGCAGAACCTCCTCCACCTTAACTCCGTTCTCAGGAACACACCTGAAACCATGCTGTATCGACAGCGTCTCCTCCGCGCTAGGCTGAGAAGCCATTGCGCACACTACACCTTCCAACCCCCAGGAAAGTTACTCTGTCCTCTTCCACCCTAACTTTGAAAAAAAACCTTGGATACCGCTAAAAACAAATATTGCATTAACCCTCCACCATAGAAAATAACATGTAAATAAAGGAATCAAGAAAGTTAGTTAGGATAGAGCTTTCCACACCAAACACTCAAACTCCAAAAAACTCCCAGCATGCACCGAGAGAGAGAGAGAGAGAGAGAGAGAGAGAGAGAAATAGAGAGAGAGAAGGCGAGAGAGAGAGAAGGCGAGAGAGAGAGAAAACGGAGAGAGAGAGAAGGCGAGAGAGAGAAGGTGAGAAACAGAGGGCGAGAGAGAGGGAGAGAAGGACGAGAGAGAGGGAAGGCGAGAAAGAGAGGGCGAGAGAGAGAGAGAGAGAAAGAAAGAAAGAAAAAAAAAAGAAAGAAAGAAAGAAAGAAAGAAAGAGAAGGTGAGAGAGAGCGGTGAGAGAGCGGGCGAGAGAGAGAGAGAGAAGGCAAGGGAGGTGAGAGAGAGAGAGAAGACGAGAGAGTGAGAAAGCGAGAGGGGGAGAGAAATGGAGAGTGAGGGCGCGAAATGAGAGAGTGAGACGCACAGAGACACACATAAACATACACATAAAGAAAGAGGCATATATAGAGAGAAAGAGAAAGAGAGAGAGAGAAATAGAGAGAGAAATAGAGAGAGAAATAGGGAGAGAGAGAAATAGAGAGAGAGAGAGAGAGAGAGAGAGAGAGAGAGAGAGAGAGAGAGAGAGAGAGAGAGAGAGAGAGAGAGCGAGCGAGAGAGACACAGAGACACAGAGAGACAGAGACACACACAGAGAGAGAGAGAGAGAGAGAAATAGAGAGAGAGAAGGCGAGAGAGAGAGAAGGCGAGAGAGAGAGAAAACGAAGAGAGAGAGAAGGCGAGAGAGAGAAGGCGAGAAACAGAGGGCGAGAGAGAGGGAGAGAAGGACGAGAGAGAGGGAAGGCGAGAAAGAGAGGGCGAGAGAGAGAGAGAGAGAAAGAAAGAAAGAAAGAAAAAAAAAAAGAAAGAAAGAAAGAAAGAAAGAAGGTGAGAGAGAGCGGTGAGAGAGCGGGCGAGAGAGAGAGAGAGAAGGCAAGGGAGGTGAGAGAGAGAGAGAAGACGAGAGAGTGAGAAAGCGAGAGGGGGAGAGAAATGGAGAGTGAGGGCGCGAAATGAGAGAGTGAGATGCACAGAGACACACATAAACATACACATAAAGAAAGAGAAAGAGAAAGAGAAAGAGAAAGAGAAAGAGAAAGAGAAAGAGAAAGAGAGAGAGAGAGAGAGAGAGAGAGAGAGACAGAGAAAGAGAGAGAGAGAGAGAGAAAGAGAGAGAGACAGAGAGAGAGAGAGAGAGAGAGAGAGAGAGAGAGAGAGAGAGAGAGAGAGAGAGAGAGAGAGAGAGAGAGAGAGAGAGAGAGAGAAAAAGACACAGAGAGAGAGAGAGAAACACACACAGAGAGAGAGAGAGAGAGAGAGAGATTTCAACATACCAATTAGGATCTGGCTAAAAATACTTGAATCAGTCATAGAGCCCATTGCCCTTCATGGTTGTGAGGTCTGGGGTCCGCTCACCAACCAAGACTTCACAAAATGGGACAAACACCAAATTGAGACTCTGCATGCAGAATTCTGCAAAAACATCCTCCGTGTACAACGTAGAACACCAAATAATGCATGCAGAGCAGAATTAGGCCGATACCCACTAATTATCAAAATCCAGAAAAGAGACGTTAAATTCTACAACCACCTAAAAGGAAGCGATTCCCAAACCTTCCATAACAAAGCCATCACCTACAGAGAGATGAACCTGGAGAAGAGTCCCCTAAGCAAGCTGGTCCTGGGGCTCTGTTCACAAACACAAACACACCCTACAGAGCCCCAGGACAACAGCACAATTAGACCCAACCAAATCATGAGAAAACAAAAAGATAATTACTTGAAAAAGTGGAAAGAATTAACAAAAAAACAGAGCATACTAGAATGCTATTTGGCCCTAAACAGAGAGTACACAGTGGCAGAATACCTGTCCACTGTGACTGACCCAAACTTAATTCTTGATCCTACTTGAGACGCAGATGTCTCAACTAGGCACCTGGAAATGCAAATGCGCTACGCTAAATGCTAAATGTACTCGTTAAAACTCAAACGTTCATCAAAATACACATGCAGGGTATAGAATTAAAGCTACACTCGTTGTGAATCTAGCCAACAAGTCAGATTTTTAAAATGCTTTTCGGCGAAAGCATGAGAAGCTATTATCTGATAGCATGCAACACCCCAAAATGCCTGAATGCGACGTAAACAAAAGATTTAGCGTAGCCGGCGATACACAAACGCAGAAATAAAATATAAAACATTCATTACCTTTGACGAGCTTCTTTCTTGGCACTCCTATATGCCCCATAAACATCACTATTGGGTCTTTTTTTCGATTAAATCGGTCCATATATACCCAAAATAGCCATCTATGGAAGCTGTGTAATTCAGAAGAAAACATTGTTTTAAAACGCAGCATCATTTTTTTTAATTAAAAAAGTCGACGATAAACTTTCACAAAACACTTCGAAATACTTTTGTAATCCAACTTTAGGTATTAGTAAACGTTTATAATCTATCAAAATGATTACAGGGCGATGTATATTCAATAGCTCCTCGTCTGCAAATCAATGGCCGACAATGTGCACTTCAAAACATCCTGTTTTTCTTGCGCTTTTCGATGAAACACACAATCTGTTATAGTCACAGCCGTGATTTAACCAGTTTTAGAAACTTCAGAGTGTTTTCTATCCACACATACTAATCATATGCATATACTATATTCCTGGCATGAGTAGCAGGACGCTGAAAAGTTGCGCGATTTTTAACAGAATGTTCGAAAAAGGAGGGGGTAGGCTTAACAGGTTTTAAGGAAAGCTTTGACTATGTACAGACTTAGTGAGCATAGCCTTGCTATTGAGAAAAGCCGCCGTAGGCAGACATGGCTCTCAAGAGAAGACAGGCTATATTATCACTATCCACAAAATGAGGTGGAAACTGAGCTGCACTTCCTAACCTCCTGCCCAATGTATGACCATATTAGAGAGACATATTACCCTCAGATTACACAGATCCACAAAGAATTTGAAAATAAATCCGATCTTGATAAACTCCCATATCTACTGGGTGAAATTCCACAGTGTGCCATCACAGCAGCAAGATTTGTGACCTGTTGCCACAAGAAAAGGGCAACCAGTGAAGAACAAACACAATTGTAAATACAACCCATATTTATGCTTATTTATTTTCCCTTGTGTACTTTAACTATATGTACATTGTTAAAACACTGTAAATATATGTAATATGACATTTGTAATGTCTTTATTGTTTTGAAACTTCTGTATGTGTAATGTTTACTGTTCATTTTTATTGTTTATTTCACTTTGTATAATATCTACCTCACTTGCTTTGGCAATGTTAACACATGTTTCCCATGCCAATAAAGCCCCTTGAATTGATTTGAATTGAGAGAGAGAGAGAGAGAGAGAGAGAGAGAGAGAGAGAGAGAGAGAGAGGACGAGATAATGAGAGAGAGCAAGATAAAGAGAAAGAGAGAGAGAGAAAAAGAGAGAGAGAGAGAGAAACACACAGAGAAAGAGAGAGAGAAACACAGAGAGAGAGAGAGAGAGAGAGAGAGACATAGAGAGAGAGAGAAACACAGAGAGAGAGAGAGAGAGAGAGAAAAAGACACAGAGAGAGAGAGAGAAACACACACAGAGAGAGAGAGAGAGAGAGAGAGAGAAACACAGAGAGAGAGAAACACAGAGAGAGAGAGAGAGAAACACAGAGAGTGAGAGAGAGAGAGAAGCACAGAGAGAGAGAGAGAGAAACACAGAGAGAGAGAGAGAGAGAGAAAGAGACACACAGGGAGAGAGAGAAACACAGAGAGAGAGAGAGACACACAGGGAGAGAGAGACACACAGGGAGAGAAACACACAGAGAGAGAGAGAGAGAGAGAGAAACACAGAGAGAGAGAGAAACAGAGAGAGAGAGAGAGAGAGAGAGAGAGAGAGAGAGAGAGAGAGAGAGAGAGAGAGAGAGAGAGAGAGAGAGAGAGAGAGAGAGAGAGAGAGAGAGAGAGAGAGAAACACAGAGAGAGAGAGAGAGAGTCATGGCAGTAGCACCCCCTACATTTTTTTGCATTGCGACTCACTGAGTCTACAAAAACATTAAGAACACTCTTTCATTGACATAGGCTGACCAGGTGAAAGATTAAAACCACTTCACTTCGGGTTAAAGAATAACTTTTAAACCTTGAGACAATTTAGACATGGGTTGTGTATGTGTGCCATTCAGTGGGTGAATGGACAAGACAAAAGATTTTAGTACTTTTTAATGGTCATGGTAGTAGATTACAGGCTTACTGGTTTGTGTCAAGAACCGCAATGGTTCTGGGTTTTTCACGCTCAACAGTTTCCCATATGGAGAATGGTCCACCAATCAAAGGACATGCAGCCAACTGTGGGAGGCAATGGAGTCAACGTGGGCCAGCATCCCTGTGGAACGCTTGACACCTTGTAGAGTCCGTGCCCCGAGTGGAGGAGAAAGGAGGAGAGGAGAGAGGAGGAGAGAGGAGGAGAGAGGAGGAGAGAGAAGAGAGGAGGAGAGAGGAGGAGAAAGGAGTAGAGGAGAGCGGAGGAGAGAGGAGGAGAAAGGAGTAGAGGAGAGAGGAGGAGAGCGGAGGAGAAAGGAGTAGAGGAGAGAGGAGGAGAGCGGAAGAGAGAGGAGTAGAGGAGAGAGGAGGAGAGCGGAGGAGAGAGGAAAAGAAAGGAGTAGAAGAGAGAAGAGGAGAGGAGAGAGGGGCAGAAAGGAGGAGAAAGGAGTAGAGGAGAGGAGAAAGGAGTAGAGGAGAGCGGAGGAGAGAGGAGGAGAAAGGAGTAGAGGAGAGAGGAGGAGAGCGGAGGAGAAAGGAGTAGAGGAGAGAGGAGGAGAGCGGAAGAGAGAGGAGTAGAGGAGAGAGGAGGAGAGCGGAGGAGAGAGGAAAAGAAAGGAGTAGAGGAGAGAAGAGGAGAGGAGAGAGGAGCAGAAAGGAGGAGAAATGAGTAGAGGAGAGGAGAAAGAGGTAGAGGAGAGAGGAGGAGAGAGGAGGAGAAAGGAGTAGAGGAGAGAGGAGAAGAGAGGAGGAGAGTGGAGGAGAAAGGAGTAGAGGAGAGAGGAGAAGAGAGGAGGATAGTGGAGGAGAAAGGAGTATAGGAGAGAGGAGGAGAGAGGAGGAGAAAGGAGTAGAGGAGAGAGAAGGAGAGTGGAGGAGAAAGGAGTAGAGGAGAGAGGAGAAGAGAGGAGGAGAGTGGAGGAGAAAGGAGTAGAGGAGAGAGGAGAAGAGAGGAGGATAGTGGAGGAGAAAGGAGTAGAGGAGAGAGGAGGAGAGAGGAGGAGAAAGGAGTAGAGGAGAGAGAAGGAGAGTGGAGGAGAAAGGAGTAGAGGAGAGAAGAGGAGAACGGAGGAGAAAGGAGTAGAGTAGAGCGGAGGAGAAAGGAGTAGAGGAGGAGAGGGGGACAGAGGAGAAGAAAGGAGTAGAGGAGAGAAGAGTAGAGGAGAGGAGATCGGAGGAGAGAGGAGGAGAGAGTAGTAGAGGATAGAGGAGGAGAAAGGAGTAGAGGAGAGACGAGGAGAGCGGAGGAGAAAGGAGTAGAGGAGAGAGGAGGAGAAGAGCAGAGGAGAGCGGATGAGAAAGGAGTAGAGGAGAGACGAGGAGAGCGGAGGAGAGCGGAGGAGAGCAGAGGAGAGAGGATGAGAAAGGAGTAGAGGAGAGAGGAGGAGAGCAGATGAGAAAGGAGTAGAGGAGAAAGGAGGAGAGCGCAGCATGCTTTTCTGCTCTGACCCACTGGTCAGAGCAGAATAGCCTGTGTGATATGGAAGTCAAGCGTGATAATCAGTGTAACAGGATTATTGGAGAGGTGCGCTCGTCGTGACCATATTTAATGGGAGCCCAGAGAGACAGAGATAGAACTCCCAGCATTCCAGCTGAGAGACCCAGGTCTCCCTGTGGGTGCCTTCTGATCACTTTGGGAGTTCAATCTCTCTCTCTCACACGCACGCACTCACATGCTCACACACACACACACACACACACACACATACAATTCTCTAATACAGTGCTCACAGTAGCACATATTTCCATAGAATTCCACGTTGGCCTTCTCAGCCCTACTGTAGCAGTTACACCCCGGCCGAGAAGCCGAGAGGCCGAGAGGGGCTGTGACTGAACTCAGTTCAGTACCATGGATCCAACTAAACAAAAAACAAAAAAATAAGTAAACTGGTTTCAGTGCAGGTGGAGAGAAAACATTACAACTTAAATACATTTAACTCAGGACATGATTTATCAAAACGTACTTCTCTTAAAAACCTGGCCACCACTTCAATCAAAAACATCGCTGAAACTAACAAACGAAAGAAACCAAAAGAGGCTGGGGAAAAAGAAGAAGAAAAACACAGTGTCACAGTTCTCAATGAATCAATCAATTAGCACTAAATATAGGACCACGCGGACTGAAGCATACACCAGTAATTCAGGGACATATCACACCTGCTCCAGTTTGAGAGGCATGTGGGTGACACAGGAAGAGAGGGGTCCTCAGTGTGTAACAGCTGCTGTTTTATCATTGTGAATGGCCGTGGCATTCTGACAGCTTCTTGGAAAGCACCTCTTGCTTTTGCATAATGATACTTTCCTCTGTGGAGGTGGCCAAACTGTGGCCTCTTTCCCTTTCCCCTTCTCCCACTTCGTCCCCTCCCTCCATGTCTTCCTCTTCTCTCTCTCTCTCTCACCTCTCTCTCTCCTTTTCTCTATCTCCTTCTCTCTTCCTCTCTGTCTTCTTGCATTCCCTGAAACTTGGACTCCCAACAGTTCTCTCTCTCTCTCTCCTCCTCACTCTTTATCTCCTCCTCACTCTCTCTCTCTCCTCCTCACTCTCTCTCCTCACTCTCTCTCCTCACTCTCTCTCCTCACTCTCTCTCCTCACTCTCTCTTTCTCTCCTCACTCTCTCTCTCAAACTCTCCTCCACTCTCTCTCTCTCCTCCTCACAATCTCTCTCGTCACTCTCTCTTTCTCTCCTCCTCACTCTCTCTCCTCCTCACTCGCACTCTCTCTCTCTCTCTCTCTCTCTCTCTCTCTCTCCTCCTATCTCTCTCTCTACTCTCTCTCCCTCCTCCTCACTCTCCCTCCTCCTCACTCTCTCTCCTCCTCACTCTCTCTCTCTCCTCCTCACTCTCTCCTCCTCACTCATTCTCTCTCCTCCTCACTCATTCTCTCTCCTCCTCACTCTCTCTCTCTCCTCCTCACTCTCTCTCTCCTCCTCACTCTCTCCTCCTCACTCTCTCCTCCTCACTCATTCTCTCTCCTCCTCACTCTCTCTCTCTCCTCCTCTCTCTCTCTCTCTCCTCCTCATTCTCTCTCTCTCTCCCCCTCACTATCTCCTCCACTCTCTCCTCCTCACACTCCTCCTCACTCTCGCTCTCACTCACTCTCTCCTACTCACTCTCTCTCTCTCTCTCTCTCTCTCCTCCTCACTCTCTCACTTTCTCTCTCTCTCTCCTCCTCACTCTTTCTGTTTTCTCTCTCTAAGCAAATCTTTCTGTAACGGTTTTCTTGCGGTGAAGGAGAGGCGGACCAAAATGCAGCGTGGTTTCTATTCATGTTTTTTTAATGAAGAAAACTATACATGAATAAACTAACAAAACAATAAACGTGAGAAAACCTAAACAGCCTATCTGGTGACAACAAACACAAAGACAGGAACAATCACCCACAAAACCCAACACAAAACAAGCTACCTAAATATGGTTCCCAATCAGTGGCGGCTCTGGCGCTGGACGTGGACCCCACTCCATAATTGTCTTAGTCCACCTCCTTAGCGTCCCTTGAGTGGCGACCCTCGCCGCTAACCTTGGCCTAGGAAACCTAACAACGGGCCCCGCTGGACTGAGGGGCAGCTCCGGACTGAGGTAGCTCAGGACTGAGGGGAAGCTCAGGACTGAGAGGAAGCTCAGGACTGAGAGGAAGCTCAGGACTGAGAGGAAGCTCAGGCAGGTTGATGGATCTAGCAGATCCTGGCTGGCTGGTGGTTCCGGCAGATCCTGGCTGACTGGCAGATCCTGGCTGAATGGCGGATCCTGGCAGACTGGCGGATCCTGGCTGAATGGCGGATCCTGGCAGACTGGCGGATCCTGGCTGACTGACGGCTCTGGCAGATCCTGGCTGACTGGCGGATCCTGGCTGACTGGTGGATCCTGGCAGACTGGCGGATCCTGGCTGACTGGCGGATCTAACTGATCCTGGCAGACTGGCGGCTCTGGCGGATCCTGGCTGACTGGCGGCACTGGCGGCTCCTGGCAGACTGGCGGCACTGGCGGCTCCTGGCTGACTGGCGGCACTGGCGGCTCCTGGCTGACAGGCGGCACTGGCGGCTCCTGGCTGACTGGCGGCACTGGTGGCTCCTGGCTGACTGGCGGCACTGGCGGCTCCTGGCTGACTGGCGGCACTGGCGACTCCTGGCTGACTGGCGGCTCCTGGCTGACTGGCGGCACTGGCGGCTCCTGGCTGACTGGCGGCTCCTGGATGACTGGCAGCACTGGTGGCTCCTTGCAGACTGGCGGCACTGGCGGCGCTGGGCAGACGGGCGGCACAAGGCGGGGCTGGGCAGACTGGCGGCACTGGCGGCGCTGGGCAGACTGGCGGCACTGGCGGCGCTGGGCAGACTGGCGGCTCAGATGGCGCTGGGCAGACGGGAAGCTCTGGCAACGCTGGAGAGGAAGGCTCTGGCAGCGCTGGACTAAGGAGCTCTGGCGCCTCTGGAATGAGGGGCTCTTGCGCCTCTGGACTGAGGGGCGGGAGCTCTGGCAGCGCCGAACAGGTGGGAGACTCCGGCTGCGCTGGAGAGGAGGAAGGCTCCGGCAGTGCTGGACAGGCTGGACACTGTAGGCCTGATGCGTGATGCTGGCACTGGTGGTACTGGGCCGAGGACACGCACAGGAAGCCTGGTGCGGGGAGCTGCCACCGGAGGGCTGGTGTGTGGAGGTGGCACTGGATGGACCGGACCGTGAAGGTGTACTGGAGATCTTGAGAGCAGGGCTGGCACCAACCGCCCTGGCTGGATCTTCACCCTAGCCCGGCAGATGTGGGAAGCTGGGATGTAGCGCACCGGGCTAAGCACGCGTACTGGGGACACCGTGCGAACCACCGCATAACACGATGCCTGACCAGCACCACGCCCGCCACGGTTAGCACTGCTAGGAGCACTGTAGTGCTGAGATGGCACAGGACGTGCAAGGCTAGGGAGATGCACAGGAGGCCTGGTACGTGAGGCTGGCACAGTTTTTCCCAGACAACTAGCACGCACCTCAGGATGAGTATGGAGAGCTGACCCAAGTGTCATCAAATCCCCGACACGCTCCGTCGGGCGAATTCCGTGTCTCATGCACCAACACCGGCTCTGGATCTGGTTTCCTCCTTGGCTCCTTACGATAAACAGGGGGAGTTGGCTCAGGTCTGACTCCTGACTCTGCCACACTCTCCCTGTGCCCCCTCCCCAAGACATTTTTGGGGCTGACTCTCGGGCTTCCATCCGCTCTGCCGTGCTAGCTCCTCATAATGCCGCCTCTCTGCTTTTGCTGCCTCCAGCTTCCCCTGGCTCTGCCCAGGGTCCTTTCCCGTCTAGAATCTCCTCCCAAGTCCATTTCTCCAAGTAGTGCAGCCTCTCTGTTGAATGGAGGTGAGATGGCTGGAGTAGGGATGGTTGGAGGAGGGATGGCTGGAGGAAGGATGGCTGGAGGAAGGATGACTGGAGGAAGGATGGCTGGAGGAGAAATAGTTTTAAAAAACGATAGATTTTAAAAAAAATATACATTTAATTATTAATTATACATTTATACATGTATCATGACAGGCTGGCTACACCGCTTGCAGCACGTGCGCAAAATACATTTAGAAATGTATATTATTCAATTATTGCACCCGCGAGCGCCAACCAGCGTCTACGTTGCCAAGGGTTAAAATAGAAGTCACTTCCATTTGTGATGCAGATCGAGCTGCAAGTCCTGCCTCTCCCATCTCCTTGTTGGTTTATAGAAGCAGGTACCCACGTGCCACCTCTTCATTGGTTATACCCATGTGGGTGACTGAAAGACGAACGAGGTCAGTGGCGGTAATGCACCTAATTTTTGAAAGTTGCCAATCACAATATAATGTCAAGAGATGACTAAAAAATATTTGGTTGACCGTTTTATGTGTGGATTATTTGGCATAGTAGAGGACCTTGTGCATTTGAGATAAAATAACAACTCAATGTTTATATCCCAGGACAAATTAGCTAGCAACAGCAAGCTAGCTAAATAGGACAAATTAGCTAGCAACAGCAAGCTAGCTAAATAGGACAAATTATCTAGCAAGTTCAAGCTAGCTAGCTAAATTGCCATAAATGTTTAATGCTTTTCGACGTGTCCCCAAATTAATATCATTGGTTCAGAGTTTGTTTTGATATTTATGCACGATAGCGCACGATGGCGCATGCGGGCAGCCAGTTTGGGTTCCGTGTAAGGGCTGCTGTAACGCACAACGCATCACGGAGTGCCTGAAAACAGCCATGATGAATTTGCCATATACCACAAAGCCATCTATGCACGATAGCGCATATTATATATTTAGTGCAATTTTGGTTCCGTGTTTCAAATTTTTTCTTCATGATTTTTCGGCGTGATAAAATATATTTTTTAAACTTTATTTAAGGCAAATCAGTTAATAACACATTCTTATTTGCAATAACAGCATAAGAATAGTGGGTTAACTGCCTTGTTCAGGGGCAGAACAACAGAATTTTACCTTGTCAGCTCGGGGATTCAATCTAGCAACCTTCTGGTTACTAGTCCAACGCTCTAACCACTAGGCTACCTACCTCCCCTTTACCTGCCACTCTGATTTCTGAACTAGTACTTCCCAAATTTGCGGTGACCTGTCGCACGATGCCAAAGTAGGCCATGGGAAAGACAGAATCGCCTTGTTCCTTTCTCTTCCCCCAAACTCAATGCAAGTCATTGACAAGATTTATGCGTGTTTCTACATTATACTGCTAGCTAAATGGACGCTGAACGACAGGCAGAGAGCTTTGCTGCTTTTCATGTGTCAAAATGTCCCTTTCTTTTCCATTGAACTCAAATAATAATAACAACGATGCGTGTCGGTAATTGGGTAAGCAGGAAGTCACACGTCATCTGTCGTGTGTTGGCCGGTTATATTTTGTTCTACTTCTAGCTACAGTCAGCTGATCAGGATGCCTAACATGTTGCATCTGAATCACCGTTGGATTTTCCAGCTAAACAGGTAGGTAGGTACGTACAGCACCAGTCAAAAGTTTGGACACACCTACTCATACCAAGGTTTTTCTTAATTTTGTACTATTTTCTATATTGTAGAAAAATAGTGATGACATCAAAACTATGAAATTGTCACGCCCTGACCATAGTTTACTTTGTATTTTCTATGTTTTGATTGGTCAGGGTGTGATCTGAGTGGGTATTCTATGTTTCATGTCTTGTTTGTCTATTTCTATGTTCAGCCTGATATGGTTCTCAGTCAGAGGCAGGTGTTCGTCATTGTCTCTGATTGGGAACCATATTTAGGTAGCCTGGGTTTCACTGTGTGTTGGTGGGTGATTGTTCCTGTCTATGTGTTTTCACCAGATAGGCTGTTTAGGTTTTCGTTACGTTCATTACGTTCTTTATTTTGTAGTACTTGTATTGATTCGTGTTTTACATTTGTTCATTAAAACATGGATCGCAATCTACACGCTGCATTTTGGTCCGACTCTCCTTCTCACGAAGAAAACCGTTACAGAATCACCCACCACCAACGGACCAAGCAGCGTGTCAACAGGCAGGAGCAGCGCGAGGAGAAGCGCAATAAGGATTTCTGGACATGGGAGGAAATCCTCGACGGGAGAGGACCCTGGGCTAAACCAGGGGAGTGTAACCGCACTAAGGTGCAGCGGGAGAAGAAACAACAGGAACAGCCCAAGGAGGAGTACAGTATGGAGTATACTACTTGGGAGGAGATCGACAGGTGGGCGGCCGACCCAGGGAGAGTGCCGGAGCCCGCCTGGGATTCGCTGGAGCAGTGCGAGGAAGGTTACCGTAGAATGGAGGCGGTGAAAGCAGAGAGGCGCTGGTATGAGAAGGCAGCACGGCGACGCGGATGGAAGCCTGAGAGGCAGCCCCAAAAATTTCTTGGGGGGGGGCTAACAGGGAGTATGGCTATGCCAGGTAGGAGACCTGAGCAGACTCCCTGTGCTTACCGGGGGGCTAGAGAGACCGGACAGGCACCGTGTTATGCAGTGGTGCGCACGGTGTCTCCAGTGCGGGTGCATAGCCCGGTGCGGTATATTCCAGCTCCGCGTGTCTGCCGGGCTAGATTGAGCGTCGAGCCTAATGCCATGAAGCCGGCTCTACGCAGCTGGTCCCCAGTGCGTCTCCTTGGGCCGGCTTACATGGCACCAGCCTTGCGCTCGGTGTCTCCGGTTCGCCTGCATAGTCCAGTGCGGGCTATTCCACCTCGCCGCACTGGCAGGGCGACCGTGAGCATTCAACCAGGTAAGGTTGGGCAGGCTCGGTGCTCAAGAGCTCCAGTGCGCCTGCACGGTCCGGTTTTTCCAGTACCACCTCCACACCCCAGCCCTCCGGTAGCAGCTCCCCGCACCAGGCTTCCCGTGCGTGTCCTTGGCCCAGTACCACCAGTGCCAGCACCACGCATCAGGCCTACAGTGCGCCTCGCCTGTCCAGCGCTGTCGGAGCCCTCCTCCTCTCCAGCGCTGTCGGAGTCTCCCGCCTGTTTAGCGCTGTTAGAGCATTCCGCCTCTACAGCGCTGCCGGAGTCTCCCGCCTGTTCAGAACTGCCAGTTAGCATAGAGCTGCCAGTTAGCATAGAGCTGCCAGTTAGCTTAGAGCTGCCAGTTAGCAAGGAGCTGCCAGTCTGCAAGGAGCTGCCAGTCTGCAAGGAGCTGCCAGTCTGCATGGAGCTGCCAGTCTGCATAGAGCTGCCAGTCTGCATGGAGCTGCCAGTCTGCAAGGAGCCGCCAGAGCTGCCTGTCTGCAGGATGCCGCCAAAGCTGCCAGTCTGCAAGGAGCCGCCAGAGCTGCCAGTCTGCAAGGAGCCGCCAGAGCTGCCAGTTAGCATGGAGCAGCCAGGGCCGCCAGTCAGCATGGAGCAGCCAGGGCCGCCAGTCAGCATGGAGCAGCCAGGGCCGCCAGTCAGCATGGAGCAGCCAGGGCCGCCAGTCAGCATGGAGCAGCCAGTCAGCATGGAGCAGCCAGTCAGCATGGAGCAGCCAGAGCAGCCAGTCAGCATGGAGCAGCCAGAGCAGCCAGTCAGCATGGAGCAGCCAGAGCTGCCAGTCAGCATGGAGCAGCCAGTCAGCATGGAGCAGCCAGAGATGCCAGTCAGCATGGAGCAGCCAGTCAGCATGGAGCAGACAGAGCTGCCAGTCGACCAGACTCTTCCAGATCGGCCAGTCGTCCAGACTCTTCCAGATCTGCCAGTCGTCCAGACTCTTCCAGATCTGCCAGTCGTCCAGACTCTTCCAGATCTGCCAGTCGTCCAGACTCTTCCAGATCTGCCAGTCGACCAGACTCTTCCAGATCTGCCAGTCGACCAGACTCTTCCAGATCTGCCAGTCGACCAGACTCTTCCAGATCTGCCAGTCGACCAGACTCTTCCAGATCTGCCAGTCGTCCAGACTCTTCCAGATCTGCCAGTCGTCCAGACTCTCTCAGATCTGCCAGTCGTCCAGATTCTCCCAGATCCGCCAGTCGACCAGATTCTCCTAGATCCGCCAGTCGACCAAATTCTCCCAGATCCGCCAGTCGACCAGATTCTCCCAGATCCGCCAGTCGACCAGATTCTCCCAGATCCGCCAGTCGACCAGATTCTCCCAGATCCGCCAGTCGACCAGATTCTCCCAGATCCGCCAGTCGACCAGATTCTCCCAGATCCGCCAGTCGACCAGATTCTCCCAGATCCGCCAGTCGACCAGATTCTCCCAGATCTGCTAGTCGACCAGGATCTGCTGAAACCGCCAGCCAGCCAGGTTCTGGTAGTTTCTACTACCTGCCTGGGCTTCCTCTCAGTGCTGAGCTTCTTCTCAGTGCTGAGCTTCCTCTCAGTGCTGAGCTACCTATCTGTCCCGAGTTACCTCTGTCCCGAGCTGTCCCTCTGTCCCATGTTATCATTGTGGTGGGTAACCTATTTAGGGACGTTTAGGAGGGGGATTAAAACTGTCATGGAGTGGGGTCCACGTCCAGCGCCAGAGCCGCCACCGCGGACAGATGCCCACCCAGACCCTCCCCTATAGGTTCAGGTTTTGCGGCCGGAGTCCGCACCTTGGGGGGGGGGTACTGTCACGCCCTGACCATAGTTTACTTTGTATTTTCTATGTTTTGATTGGTCAGGGTGTGATCTGAGTGGGTATTCTATGTTTCATGTCTTGTTTGTCTATTTCTATGTTCAGCCTGATATGGTTCTCAGTCAGAGGCAGGTGTTCGTCATTGTCTCTGATTGGGAACCATATTTAGGTAGCCTGGGTTTCACTGTGTGTTGGTGGGTGATTGTTCCTGTCTATGTGTTTTCACCAGATAGGCTGTTTAGGTTTTCGTTACGTTCATTACGTTCTTTATTTTGTAGTACTTGTATTGATTCGTGTTTTACATTTGTTCATTAAAACATGGATCGCAATCTACACGCTGCATTTTGGTCCGACTCTCCTTCTCACGAAGAAAACCGTTACAGAAATAACACATATGGAATGATGTAGTAAACAAAAACAAGCGTAGCCACCCTTTGCCTTGATGACAGCTTGGCACTCTTGTCATTCTCTCAAACGGCTTCATGAGGTAGTGACCTGGAAATCATTTCATTTAACAGGTGTGCCTTGTGAAATGTTGATTTGTGGAATTGATTTCCTTATTTATGCATTTGAGCCAATCAGTTGTGTTGTGACAAGGTAGGGGTGGTTTACAGAAGATAGCCTTATTTGGTAAAAGACCAAGTCCATATTATGTCCAGCTCAAATAAGCAAAGTAATGACAGTCCATCGTTACTTTAATGGATGATCTCCGCATATGTAGTTCCCATCGTGAAGCATGGAGGAGGAGGTGTGATGTTGTGGGGGAGATTTTCTGGTGACACTGTCAGTGATTTATTTAGAATTCAAGGAACACTTAACCAACATGGCTACAACAGCATTCTGCAGAATTACGCCATCCCATCTGGTTTGCGCTTAGTGGGACTATAATTTATTAACAGAACAATGACCCAACATACCTCCAGGCTGTGTAAGGGCTATTTGACCGAGAACGAGAGTTATAGAGTGCTGCATCAGATGACCTGGCCTCCACAACCCAATAGAGATTGTTTTGGATGAGTTGGACCGCAGAGTGAAGGAAAAGCAATCAACAAGTGATCAGCATATGTGGGAACTCCTTCAATACTGTTGGAAAAGCATTCCAGGTGAAACTGGTTGAGAGAATGCCAAGAGTGTGCAAAGCTGTCATCAAGGCAACGAGTGGCTACTTCGAAGAATCTAAAATCTAAAATATATTTGGATTTGTTTAACACTTTTTTTGGTTAATACATGATTCCCATATGTGTTATTTTAATAGTTTTGATGTCTTTGCTATTATTCTGAAATGTAGACAATAGTACAAATAAAGATAAACCCTTAAATGAACTGGTACTGTACATCCAAGAATGGACAGAAAAACCCAATCATTTAAATCTGAGTCAACATAAAGACATTACCTCCCTTGAGTGGGGAGGCAGAGGAAAGGGGCAGAGGGGAGAGAGGAGTAGTGATTAGGTTAGCAGGGGAGATGGGCTGAGGGGAGAGAGGAGTAGTGATTAGGGTAGCAGGGGAGATGGGCTGAGGGGAGAGAGGAGTAGTGATTAGGGTTGCAGGGGAGATGGGCTGAGGGGAGAGAGGAGTAGTGATTAGGGTTGCAGGGGAGATGGGCTGAGGGGAGAGAGGAGTAGTGTTTAGTGTAGCAGGGGAGATGGGCTGAGGGGAGAGAGGAGTAGTGATTAGGATAGCAGGGGAGATGGGCTGAGGGGAGAGAGGAGTAGTGATTAGGGTAGCAGGGGAGATGGGCTGAGGGGAGAGAGGAGTAGTGTTTAGTGTAGCAGGGGAGATGGGCTGAGAGGTGGCAGACTGAACCTTGACCTCAGGTAAATGTGGCGCATGCGCACAAGCATAAAACACACACATTCACCACTTGTGCCACACACACACACACAAACACACACACACACACACACAGTCTCATTATGAAACCAAGACCAAGGCTAATATTATGTATGGGAGGGCTGAAAGCGTCTGTAAAAACGTCATGATGGGCAGCCCTTTAGAAGGGTTTTTATGTAAGTACCAGAGAGATGAGTGCACTGTGCCAGGCCATTGAGACACAAGTAGCAGACTGAAGGCCAGTCACTTAAATACCAAATATCCTTCTGAGGAGAGAGAATAATTTCTGATTGTATATTTTCTTTGTAGTGTGTGTGTTTTCAAGTGTGTACGTGTGTACATACATGTGCATATGTGATGCTCGTGTTGATGAATACAGATGTAGCATCTTAATCTGTTCACGCTGTCGCAGGAGAATTTTCCTGCGATGCCAGAAAATGTCAAACGAGTATTTGAGGTCTTAAAAACGCTTCTGAAATTTGTAATTTACATATTTTTTTTAAATTTATTTATAAATTTTTTTTTTGTTTGAATTTTACCCCTTTTTCTCCCCAATTTCGTAGTATCCAATTGTTGTAGTAGCTACTATCTTGTCTCATCGCTACAACTCCCGTACGGGCTCGGGAGAGACGAAGGTTGAAAGTCATGCGTCCTCCGATACACAACCCAACCAAGCCGCTGCTTCTTTAACACAGCGCACATCCAACCCGGAAGCCAGCCGCACCAATGCGCCGGAGGAAACACCGTGCACCTGGCCACCTTGGCTAGCGTACACTGCGCCCAGCCCGCCACAGGAGTCGCTGGTGCGCGATGAGACAAGGACACCCCTACCGACAAAGCCCTCCCTAACCCGGGCGACGCTAGGCCAATTGTGCGTCGCCCCACGGACCTCCCGGTCGCGGCCGGTTACGACAGAGCCTGGGCGCGAACCCAGGACTCTGATGGCACAGCTGGCGCTGCAGTACAGCGCCCTTAACCACTGCGCCACCCGGGAGGCCCTCACTTTTAAAATTCAGACATGATTTTCCCTTCATGAAATTTTTTTTTTGCAACTCCCACAAAAAAATCTCCATTCGTTATAATCTACATAATAAATTATATGTCCTGTTTGCTGTAGGATTCCTACAGCAAACAGTCTCAAATTAAGATCCTACATGTGTATCTGTTATTCCCCACATGCGTTCCTATTGTTCATCTTCTCTCATTAGGTAAAATATTATATCTCTGTAGGATGTGATGTGCTCTGTATGTGAAAATACATAAATAAAAATAAATAATAAAAATCTCACTGTTCTCGAAAAGTCACATTCCCCTCACTTCCGCTCTCCTTCCATCCCACTGGGCACATCCCACTGGGCACATCCCACTGGGCACATCGCACTGGGCAAATCGCACTGGGCACATCCCACTGGGCACATCCCACTGTGCCAGTCCCACTGGGCACATCCCACTGGGCACATCCCACTGGGCACATCCCACTGGGCACAAACGTCTGGTTGTGTTTTCAGAAAACGTGAATTAAACGTGAAATCAACAACAACAAAAATTGTCTCTCCTATTGTGTTACTTCTATATAATCTGGTCAACACTGTTGTGCTCACTACTTACCCGAGTGGCGCAGCGGTCTGAGGCACTGCATCTCAGCACTAGAGGTGTCACTACAGACCCTGGTTGTATTCCAGGCTGTATCACAGCGGTCTAAGGGACTGCATCTCAGTGCTAGAGGCGTCACTACAGACCCAGGTTCCATTCCCGGCTGTATCACATCCGGCTGTGATTGGGAGTCCCATAGGGCGCCATTAGCCCAGCGTTGTCTGGGTTAGGGTTTGGCTGGGGTAGGCCGTCATTGTAAATAAGAATGTGTTCTTATCTGACTTGCCTGCTTAAATTAAGGTTGTCACTGTCTCTCCCTGTCTCTCTGTCCATCTCTCTTCCTCTCTCTCTCTCTACAACCTCTACCTCTCTGTTTCTCACAATATCTCTCCTGCCCTTACCTCCCTCATATACCCACTGGGAGGCCAGGAAACTGGGAGGCCAGGAAACACTGGAACACGCTGGCAGGACCTGACGGGACAAGATGAACTGGCAACAGACAGAGAGAAAACGCAGGTTTAAATGCACAGGGTACGACGGGGAGACACCTGGAGGGGGGCGGAGACAAGCACAGAACAGGTGAAACAGATCAGGGTGTGACACTGCTGCTGAACCCCACAGCACGATAATGTCACCACCATGCTTCACCGTAGGGATGGTGGCAGGTTTCCTCCAGACGGGACGCTTGGCATTCAGGCCAAAGAGGTCCATCTTGGTTTCACCAGACCAGAGAATCTTGTTTCTCATGGTCTGAGAGTCCTTCAGGTGTTTTTTTTTTACAAACTCCAAGCTGGCTGTCATGTGGCTTTTACAGAGGAAAGGCTTCCGTCTGCACACTCTACCATGAAGGCCTGATTGGTGGAGTGCTGCAGAGATGGTTGTCCTTACGGAAGGTTCTCCCATCTCCACAGATGAACTCTGGATCTCTGTCAGAGTGACCATCAGGTTCTTGGTCACCTCCCTGACCAAGACCCTTCTCCCCCGTTTGCTCAGTTTGGCCAGGCGGCCAGCTCTAGGAAGAGTCTTGGTAGTTCCAAACTTCTTCCATTTAAGAATGATGGAGGCCACTGTGTTCTTGGGGACCTTCAATGCTGCAGACATGTTTTGGTACCCTTCCCGGATCTATGCCTTGACACAAACCTGTCTTGTAGCTATTCGACCTCGTGGCTTGGTTTTGCTCTGACATACACTGTCAACTGTGGAACTTTATAGAGACAGATGTGTGCCTTTCCAAATCATATCCAATCCATTGAATTTACCACGGGTGGACTCCAATCAAGTTGTAGAAACATCTCAAGGATGATCAATGGAAACAGGATGTAACTGAGTTAATTTTCTAGTCACATAGCAAAGGGTCTTAATACTTATGTAAAAAAGATATTTCTGTTTTTAATACATTTGAAAACTTAAAAAAAAAGACTGTTTTCACTTCGTCGTGTGTAGATTGATGAGGAAAATGTTGCATTTAATCAATTTTAGAATAAGGCTGTAACATAACAACATGTATATAAGAGAAAGGGTCTGAATACTTTCTGAAGGCACTGTATATAACTCTTATCTCATTTAAATGTTTCATTTTGAATTAAATATAATATCGAAATGTTGTTATTTTCTATCACAGTTGTGTCTTTGTAATTTCCATGTGGACCTCAGGAAGAGTAGCTGCTGCGTATGCTGTAGCTGATGGGAAAACTAACAAACTAAACTAAACACACATTTTAGGACAGCTTCATCACCCCCCAAACTCCTAATGACAGGGTACAGGAGGACACGTGGGAGAACAGTCAAAGAACCAGGTAACAAACACAGTCAAACATCAACTCCTCTCTGCTGCTGCAAAAAAACAATGTCCACTCTAACAAAAATACTTATTTTCCTTCCCAAGGATTTTTTTTTAGGCTTGTAAAACTAAAAACTAAATCCCACAAACGTTTTTATTTTCTAATTGTAATTTATTTTCTATATATAATAATGATAAACTTGTTGCTGAACACTAGATAACAATCCTCGGGTGCATTTCTCTACTCACAGAGAACGTCTTGTTAGCTCCTCCTCCTACTCTACTCCTAGATCACAGAGAACGTCTTGTCAGCTCCTCCTCCTACTCTACTCCTAGATCACAGAGAACGTCTTGTCAGCTCCTCCTCCTCCTCTACTCCTAGATCACAGAGAACGTCTTGTCAGCTCCTCCTCCTACTCTACTCCTAGATCACAGAGAACGTCTTGTCAGCTCCTCCTCCTACTCTACTCCTAGATCACAGAGAACGTTTCGTCAGCTCCTCCTCCTACTCTACTCCTTGATCACAGAGAACGTCTTGTCAGCTCCTCCTCCTATTCTACTCCTAGATCACAGAGAACGTCTTGTCAGCTCCTCCTCCTACTCTACTCCTAGATCACAGAGAACGTCTTGTCAGCTCCTCCTACTCTACTCCTAGATCACAGAGAACGTCTTGTCAGCTCCTCCTCCTACTCTACTCCGCGTGGATCTAAAGCCCGACCGACAGATCCACATCAGGTGTGATTGAATGGGTGAGCTATTGGCTACAGCTTAGCTGACGCTCGGGGGAGGGGTTGACGAGGGGCTGTACTGTTGCTAACACAGGCAGAGCACGGGAGTCAGGGTGACATGAGCCTGGGTGTGAAGTTGGAAGGGTATAGGGTCGCGAAGGGAGATGGGTGGAGAGAAAGGGGGAGATTGAGGGAGGAGCAGAGCAGAAGGGTGGAGAGAAGGGAGGAGAGAAGGGGGAGAGAAGGGAGGTGTAACGACATCCTTGGGGAGAAAGAGAGGAGGACCAAGGTGCTGCGTGCTAAGTGTCCATAATGTTTTTTAATTCAAACTCAGAACACTAAACCATAAATGACAACGTGAATTTACAAAACCGAAACAGTACCGTGTGGCCCAAACACTTACACGGAAACAAACACCCACAAACCAAAAGTGAAACACAGGCTACCTAAGTATGATTCTCAATCAGGGACAACAATTGACAGCTGCCTCTGATTGAGAACCATGCTAGGCCGAACTCAAAAACCAACACAGAAAAACAAACATAGACTGCCCACCCCAACTCACGCCCTGACCAATACTAAAACAAAGACAAAAACAAAGGAACTAAGGTCAGAACGTGACAGGAGGACGTGACAGTGACAGGAGGAGAGAAGGGGGGAGAGAAGGGGGAGTCAGATTGAGGGAGAATGAGGAAGGAGATTACAAATAATAGGAACGTATGCAGTAGTACAAAGCAATCTGGACACTCCAGGTAGAAATGTTTACAATTTGAACACAAAATGGAAGGCTTTGTATGTTATGTATCAATCCTATGTCATATGTCTAGTAAAACAAATCTAAGACAATCCTACTGTGAGGGATAGTTTGAAGATGACGATGAGGAGAGGAGGACGAGGAGAGGAAAGAGAAAGGATAAGGGGATAAGGGGGGAATAGGGGATGAGGGAATAATATGGATGATAGGGGTGGGAGCGAGGGGATGGAAGGAATACTGTTTGTCCAACTACAACCTGTCTGACTGGAATTTGACATCCTCTAAATCCATCTGACACACTAGACCAGAGAGAGAGAGAGAGAGAGAGAGAGAGAGAGAGAGAGAGAGAGAGAGAGAGAGACATTGTGAGAGAGCGAGAGAGAGTGACTTTGAGAGAGTGAGAGTGTGAGAGAGAGAGAGAGACATTGTGAGAGAGTGAGAGTGAGAGAGAGTGTATGAGATTGCGAGAGAGAGTGAGAGATTGAGAGAAAGTCAAAGAGAGATTGAGAGAGTGTGAGAGAGTGCGAGAGAGGGAGAAAGAGAGAGAGCGAGTCAGAGAGAGAGTGTGTGTGAGAGAGTGAGAGAGAGAGTGTGTGTGAGAGAGAGAGAGAGAGAGAGAGAGAGAGAGAGAGAGAGAGAGAGAGAGAGAGAGAGATAGAGAGAGAGAGGATATAAGGGAACCAATCTTGATGGATGATAGGGGATGGAAGGGATGGGATTGACCATGGAAGGAATACTGAGAACCAATTTGATAGATGTGGGTAATAAAACTAGTAGATTGAATAAACCATGAAAGGATCTGAAAGAGGAGATGTATGAAACAAGAACATGAAAATAGATAAAGAGAGAGACAGTGGGTGAGAAATGCATATGAAGCTATAGAGTGTTGCCCCCATCAGCAGGTCGAAGTGTCCTCTGTCCTGCTCTTTTTTTTCTCATTATTCAGTCTATCAACTGTGACCCCAACTGACCTGACCCATAACTCACATCTTGTGTGTCAGACAAACGCATCACCGTGTCACCATATACGCACGCACACACACACACACACACACACACACACACACACACACACACACACACACACACACATGCACACAGCCAAACATGTCACACACCAGAGCTAACCTTAGCTCTCCTGTGACAGATGGCAATCTCACTCCTCGAGGATTCTGTGACTGTGTGTGTGTGTTTGTGTGTCTGTGCACCCAGTGATTTGTGTCACTTCCAGTTTGTTGTTGTTGTAGTTCTTCCCCCCCTCTACCCACTGCTTTATCGACATATGCATCACTCTCCTTTTATAGCTGCTGTTAAAGGGCCCTCCGCCCTCTCTCTGTCTCTCTCTCTCTGTCTCCGATATGTCTCTGCACAGAGAAAAAACACTCACCTGAATTAGTGATGTTCCGGCTGTCAGATTCTATTCTTTTACATTTCTAGGGGAATGCTAAATTATGCAAAAATAAGGTAGTAAAAGTCCCATCAGGCTCTGTGGCGCTGTGGGTGGTGATTAGAGAAGTATGGTAAAAAACTGCAGTGAGGCATCACTCAGTGTAAATGAAAGTTGATTTGCCATTGAAAGATAAAACATTTAAATGCTAATGAGATGTATCACTCAGATAGGTTTGCTTTAATTGCAATAATTCATGTAAATGTATTTTATATGGACCATCATAATGTTAAAAAGTTAATTTCGTGAATGATTAGTTTATATATGAGCCTGTCTTGATTTTGCACTTAAACAATTAGACAAAGAAAAGACTGAAGTGGGAATATGTGTAAGCTCTTCCCTGAATCAGATTCTCCAGGAGGGGAAAGGCAGAAACCAAAAGGTGGAATTTCTTGTCATCAACCTCTAACTAAGCTAAATCTGGGGGGGGGGGGCTGTGTGGGTTGGTAGGAAACACAGGTGAGGATTAAAACCAAGGCGGAGGGATTGGCTAAGTAATAGTAATTATGATTTTGTTAAACATCTCTCTCTCCTCTCTCTCTCTCTCTGTCTCTCTCTCTCTCTCTCTCCCTCTCTCTCTAGCTCCCTCTCTCTCTCTCTCTCTCTCTCTCTCTCTCTCTGTCTCGCACACACACATTCTGTCTCTTTCTCTCTTGCAGTGCATGCTGGGAGGATTTTGGAGTTTGAGTGTTTGGTGTGGCTCTTTCCTAACTAACGTTCTTGATTCTGTCCTTGGTCTTTTCTTTACATTTTATTTTCTATGGTGGAGGGTTAATGCACTATTTGTTTTTTGCGGTTTCCACAGGTTTTTTTCAAAGTTTAGGGTGGAAGAGGACAGAGTTTTAGTTTCCTGGGGTATGGAAGGTGTGGTGTGTGCGATGGCTTCTCAGCCTATCGCGGAGGAGACGCTATGGCATGGATTCAGGTGTGTTCCTGAGAAGGGAGTTAAAGTGGAGGAGGTTCTGCTCGCTGTCGGGTGAACAGGTAGGCGATGAATATATGCATTCCGCTTCCAAAATGAACAAAGCTGTGGTCGTGTTCATGAAAAGGGCTAATTTGGTTGGTAGGCCAATATTGCTAGTGGAATATTTGTAAGGGGTGTGTTGGTGCCAATTTTGCCTCTTTCTACCCTGCGACCAGGGCGGTAGATGCAAATTTGCCTCCGTTTATTAAAAAGGATCAAATCGGGAAAGGGCTGAGTCATTTTGGTCATTTTGAAAGAGGTTTTCGAGTACTGTCGGCAGGTTTACATGCCATTAAGCATGTTTCGTTCAGGAGGCAAGTGTTAATGTTTCTGAATAACAATGAGCAACAGCTAAATGTGCATTTTAAAGTGCGGCACGGGCTCTACGCAGGGTTTGCACAGATAGTCTACAGTGTTTGGTGACTAAGAGCCTTGCGTGCCCACATAAAGGCCGTAGACAAGGTGAGGGTACAAGCACCAGTGGGGGAAATCGAGGTCAACGTGAGGGGGCCATGAGAGACAGGTATCAGAGGCTGGGTCTAGTCATGCTATAGATGGTGGTGTAGATGAGGCTGAGCCTAGTCAGGCTATAGATGGTGGTGTAGATGAGGCTGAGCCTAGTCATACCAGGGATGATGGTGTAGATGAGGCTGAGCCTAGTCATGCCAGGGATGATGGTGTAGATGAGGCTTGGCCTAGTCATGCTAGAGATGGTGGTGTAGATGAGGCTGGGCCTAGTCATGCCAGGGATGATGGTGTAGATGAGGCTTGGCCTAGTCATTCTAGAGATGGTGGTGTAGATGAGGCTGGGCCTAGTCATGCCAGGGATGATGGTGTAGATGAGGCTGAGCCTAGTCATGCCAGGGATGATGGTGTAGATGAGGCTTGGCCTAGTCATGCTAGAGATGGTGGTGTAGATGAGGCTGGGCCTAGTCATTCCAGGGATGATGGTGTAGATGAGGCTTGGCCTAGTCATTCTAGAGATGGTGGTGTAGATGAGGCTGGGCCTAGTCATGCCAGGGATGATGGTGTAGATGAGGCTTGGCCTAGTCATTCTAGAGATGGTGGTGTAGATGAGGCTGGCCCTAGTCATGCCAGGGATGATGGTGTAGATGAGGCTTGGCCTCGTCATGCTAGAGATGGTGGTGTAGATGAGGCTGGGTCTAGTCATGCTATGAATGGTGATGTAGATGAGGCTGGGTCTAGTCAGGTTATGATTGGTGTTGTAAAGTCCCTTTTTCAGGACCTTGTCTTTCAAAGATAATTCTTAAAAATCCAAATAACTTCACAGATCGTCATTGTAAAGGGTTTAAACGCTGTTTCCCATGTTTGTTCAATGAACCATAAACAATTAATGAACACGCACCTGTGGACCGGTTGTTGAGAAACTAAAAGCTTACAGACGGTAGGCAATTAAGGTCACAGTTATGAAAACTTAGGACACTAAAGAGGCCTTTCAACCTACTCTGAAAAACACCAAAAGAAAGATGCCCAGTGTCCCTGCTCATCTGCGTGAACGTGCCTTAGGCATGCTGCAAGGAGGCATGAGGACTGCAGATGTGGCCAGGGCAATAAATTGCAATGTCCGTACTGTGAGATGACTAAGACAGCGCTACAGGGAGACAGGATGGACAACTGAACATCCTCGCAGTGGCAGACCACATATAACAACACCTGCACAGGATCGGTACATCTGAACATCACACCTGCGGGACAGGTGGCAACATCAACTGCCCCAGTTACACCAGGAACGCACAATCCCTCCATCTGTGTCCGCTCAGACTGTCCGCAAAAGCCTGAGAGAGGCTGGATTGAGGGCTTTAAGGCTGGTCTTCACCAGACATGTATTTGTAATTGTATTTGTTTCACCTTTATTTAACCAGGTAGGCTAGTTGAGAACAAGTTCTCATTTATAACTAAGTCCTGGCCAAGATAAAGCATAGCAGTTCGACACAATACAACAACACAGAGTTACACATGGAATAAAAAAAACATAGTCAATAATACAGTAGAACAAAATAAAACAAAAAGTCTATATACAGTGAGTGCAAATGAGGTAAGATAAGGGAGTTAAGGCAATAAATAGGCCATGGTGCCGAAGTAATTACAATATGGCAATTAAACACTGGAATGGTAGATGTTCAGAAGATGAATGTGCAAGTAGAGATACTGGGGTGCAAAGGAGAACGATAAATAAATAAATACATTATGGGAATGAGGTAGGTAGATAGATGGGCTGTTTACAGATGGGCTATGTACAGGTGCAGTGATCTGTGAGCTGCTCTAAAAGCTGGTGCTTAAAGCTAGTGAGGGAGATATGAGTCTCCAGTTTCAGAGATTTTTGCAGTTCGTTTCAGTCATTGGCAGCAGAGAACTGGAAGGAAAGACGACCAAAGGAGGAATTGGCTTTGGGGGTGACCAGTGAGATATACCTGCTGGAGCACGTGCTACGAGTGGGTGCTGGTATGGTGATCAGTGAGCTGAGATAAGGCGGGGCTTTACCTAGCAGAGACTTGTAGATAACCTGTAGCCAGTGGGTTTGGCGACGAATATGAAGCGAGGGTCAACAAGCGAGGGTCGCAATGATGGGTAGTGTATGGGCCTTTGGTGACAAAACAGATGGTACTGTGATAGACTGCATCCAGTTTGTTGAGTAGAGTGTTGGAGGCTATTTTATAGATGCCATCACCGAAGTCGAGGATTGGTAGGATGGTCAGTTTTATGAGGGTATGTTTGGCAGCATGAGTGATGGATGATTTGTTGCGAAATAGGAAGAAGCCAAATCTAGATGTAATTTTGGATTGGAGATGCTTAATGTGAGTCTGGAAGGAGAGTTTACAATCTAACCAGACACCTAGGTATTTATAGTTGTCCACGTATTCTAAGTCAAATCCGTCCAGAGTAGTGATGCTGGACGGGCGCGCAGGTGCGGGCAGTGATCGGTTGAATAGCATGCATTTAGTTGTACTTGCTTTAAGAGCAGTTGGAGGCCACAGAAGGAGAGTTGTAGGCATTGAAGCTCGTCTAGAGGTTAACCAGTTGCATCTCTAGGGGCGCTATTTCATTTTTGGATAAAAAACGTTCCCGTTTTAAGCGTGATATTTTGTCACGAAAAGATGCTCGACTATGCATATTCTTGATAGTTTTGGAAAGAAAACACTCTGAAGTTTCAGAATCTGCAAAGATTTTGTTTGTAAGTGCCCCAGAACTCATTCTACAGGCGAATTTATTTCATTTCATTTGCGATTTTCATGAATAGTTAACGTTGCGTTATGGTAATGAGCTTGAGTCTGTATTCCTGATACCGGATCCGGGATGGGGAGATCAGAGAGGTCAACACATTGTCCAAAGAAGGGCCAGAAGTATACAGAATGGTGTTGTCTGCGTAGAGGTGTATCAGAGAATCACCAGCAGTAAGAGCGACATCGCTGATATATACAGAGAAGAAAGTCGGCCCGAGGATTGAACCCTGTGGCACCCCCATAGAGACTGCCAGAGGTCCAGACAACAGGCCCTCCGATTTGACACACTGAACTCTATCAGAGAAGTAGTTGGTAAACCATCCCAGGCAATCATTTGAGAAACCAAGGCTTTCGAATCTGCCAATAAGAATGTGGTGTTTTGACAGAGTCAAAAGCCTTGGTCAGGTCGATGAAAATGGCTGCACAGTATTGTCTCTTATCGATGGCGGTTATGATGTCGTTTATAACCTTGAGTGTGGCTGAGGTGCACCCATGACAGGCTCTGAAACCAGATTGCATAGTGGAGAAGGTACGGTGTGATTCATAATGGTCGGTAATCTGTTTGTTAATCTGTTTTAAACTGGGCTTTTAAAGACCTTAGAAAAACAGGGAAGGACAGATATAGGTCTAAGGCCTGTACTCTGGAGCGGGATCGATTTGGAGGTGGAGTATCCATCATGGTCTGGGGCGGTGTGTCATGACATCATCGGACTGAGCTTGTGGTCATTGCAGGCAATGTGAACGCTGTCTGCTACAGGGAAGACATCCTCCTCCCTCATGTGGTACCCTTCCTGCAGGCTCATCCTGACATGACCCTCCAACATGATAGCCATAATGCTTGTTCTGGGCATGATTTCCTGCAAGAAAGGATTGTCAGTGTTCTGCCATGGCCAGCGAAGAGACTGGATCTCAATCCCTTTGAGCATGTCTAGGAACTGTTGGATAGGAGGGTGAGGGCTAGGGCCATTCCCTCCAGAAATGGCTGGGAACTTGCAGGTGCCTTGGTGGAAGAGTGGGGTAACATCTCACTGCAAGAACTGGCCAATCTGGTCCATGAGGAGGAGATACACTGCAGTGCATAATGCAGCTGGTGGCCACACCTGATACCTGCTGTTACTTTTGATTTTGACCCTCCCTTTGTTCATGGTGTCCTGTCACCCATGGTGTCCTCTCACCCAAGAAACAGTTTAGGTTGAGGAAGTGGGTCACATAAGTGCATAAAAGTCTACCTTCAGACACTGTTTTAGATGAATAATTTTTGTCTGGCACTGTGACTTTTTGACGTTTGGTATTGGTTTTCTTTCTTTGTTGGCTTTTCTCCCACTTCTTATGGAGACTCTCCGGGTAGGCTCGCTTAAAATCTCTTACAGCTACCCCCCTACTTTTTTCAATTTCCCGCCTGAAGACATGCCCAACTCTAACTGCCTGTAGCTCAGGCCCAGAACCAAGGATATGCATATTCTTGGTTTCATTTGAAAGAAAACACTCTGAAGTTTGTGTAAATGTGAACTGAAAGTAGGAGAATATAACACAATAGATCTGGTTTAGATATTACAATGAAAAAAACATATGTTTTTTATTGTTGTATCATCATCTTTAAAATGAACAAGACAAAACAAACATTCAGATAGGATAATGGGGACAATTCCAGTGAAAAACATAAGAGGGCAGCAGTACTTGTGCAAAGTTTCAGAATGATAACTTCCAAAATGAGTGTGCTACATTACATTTATCATGAAGTCAAGTAGCCCAAATGTACCCAAGTGGTCAAATTGGTGAAGTTATACACTTTGAATGGAATAACTATATACAAAATACCAAAATGGTATTCTAACACCCCCCCCCCCAAAAAAAATGGGGGAGAAAAAACATAAAAAAATATATACATTTACAAAATAACACTTTCAATATTTGCCCTCAGTCCTCTACACAATATTGTGCTGCTGATGCCAGGTGCCATAGCAGTCTCTTTCTGCTGTAAAGCAGAGGGTCACCAAGCATGTGGTGCAGGTGATGGGGGACTTCATTTTGCAAACAACACAGCGATGCCTCCATGCTGTGCCCTTTTGGCCCTGATACACATCCATGCCTGCAGAAATACATTTGGGCAGATGAACACCACTTGTGGCAGGAGCAGAAGGGACAGAGGTAGAGGGGCCAGAACATGGTGCAGTGGTGCTGTGTTGCTGTAGCCAGCAAGCTCCTTGATGAGCAGCTCTCTGAAGGCTAGCTGTGAGATGGGGGGCTTTCCACAGCTCTTAGCCATTTCCTTGTGTTGGATGAATGCATTCACCACAGCAAAGTCGATGAAATGATAGAAGAAGGTCTTGTACCATTTTATCGTCTTATGGAGAACATTGTAATAGCCTATCAGCGCATCTGACAGGTCCACACCTCCCAGGCTCTTGTTGTAGTCCTTTATTGCAGTTGGAATGCGGACATTTTTGGTGGTCCATGCCCCAGTAGCGCTGAGACAACAGGTGTCGGCTGGATGAACCAGCTTCATTGGGGGATGGACACCTTGGCACTGGGGGCTCCCATTTTATGACATTTCAGCTAGATCTACTGTCTCTATTATAATATGACAGACCAGCTAGATCTACTGTCTCTATTATAATATGACAGACCAGCTAGATCTACTGTCTCTATTATAATATGACAGACCTGCTAGATCTACTGTCTCTATTATAATATGACAGACCAGCTAGATCTGTCTATTTTATATTATGACAGACCAGCTAGATCTACTGTCTCTATTATAATATGACAGACCTGCTAGATCTACTGTCTCTATTATTATATGACAGACCTGCTAGATCTACTATCTCTAGTATAATATATTATATATATATAATATATTAGTCGCCATACTGATTGATTTATAAACAGCTGAAGATGCGCTTTACCAAAATAGTGCTGTGCATAACATGCGTGGCTCCTTCCAGTATGAATCTTCAATGGCGAATGACCCTCTTTACGTCAGAGTTTACTACATGGGTTGGTCTTCCAACACATAACCATTACATATTGCCGTTTACCTCAGCTCATTGGCTATCGACCAAGCTAGATTTCAAGACGATCAGTGGTCATTGGGTTAAAATACAGTCAATCAATGAAACAGCGGTCATATCATTGGTGGAAAATGATGTCATTACTTGTTGTCTTCAAATCGGTTTCTTTCAGTCAATACGTCCCGCAAAATGACCCATCAAGTTTGGTTGTGTTACAAACAACCAGTTGATTGCAATGAAACCAAACATGACTGGATAAAGTCACGTTTAGTGTGTTTATTTTCATCGAATATGTTGTTGAAAATTGAATGAGACGGAATTCACGACACAAGCGGTTCGCAAAATGTTTCGTGTTAGGCTATAAAAACTGATTTTATCAAACAAAAGACCATTCATTGTGTAACAATGAGCATTGTGATTGCAAACAGAGGAAGATCGTCAAAGGTAAACAATTTATTTTATTGCAGTTTGTGATTTTGTTACGCCTGTGCTGGTTGAAATTTTTTTTTTTTGGGGCTCTATCCTCAGATAATCGCATCGTATTCTTTCGTAGTAAATCCTTTTTTTAATCTGACAACGCAGTTGGATTAGCAAGATTCTACGCTTTCGAACCATGTGAGACACTTGTATTTTCATGAATGTTTAATATTACTATTTGTGTAGCGATCACCGTATGTTGTCGAATTTAATCCCGCTAACGGGTTCTGTGCGCAGAGAGGTTAACAGCATAGGTTTTGTCTTTATTCATTTCAATGCACCTAACACAGGGAGAGGGGACCTCCATTGGAGGGTTCTACAAGGAGCCCTGGCTACTAACAGCTGGTTGGCACAGGTTGAACAGGGAGTCGGACAGGGGTGTCCTTTCTGTGTTATGAGAGAAACTGTGTTTTCTGTGTGCGCCAGGTAAATGCCATTAGTGTCTCTGTTGGAATGTCTGTGTGAGAGGTCGGGGTGTGGTTTTCACTGTTGTGATGTTTATACAGGTATTGTTACCTTTTGGAGGGAACACCCAGCTAAAACATTTTAAAACCTTCATTTAACTAGGCAAGTCAGTTAAGAACAAATTCTTATGTTCAATGACGGTCTAGGAACAGTGGGTTAACTGCCTGTTCAGGGGCAGAACGACAGATTTGTACCTTGTCAGCTCGGGGATTTGAACTTGCAACCTTCCGGTTACTAGTCCAACGCTCTAACCATTAGGCTACCCTGCCACCCCATCTCAACTCCCCATGGAGTAAAAAAAGCATGTGATTGTGGGTGCGGGAAAGGACGACAGAGGCAGAGAAAACTACAGTTTACAGGGAATGTATTATTCCTAAACAAGGTAAAGTCGGGTAAAGGGGCTGGACAGAACCAAAGCAAAGAAAGTAAACGTTAGAGTCCCCTCTCCTACCTTACCTGCCTTCCCACTACTTCCTGAACTTTTAGCACCACCTGGCGCACTAACCAAAATACAGAGCGTGGTCCGCCCAGGTCTTACCTAGCCTTCAGCACCACCTGGCGCACTAACCAAAATACAGAGCGTGGTCCGCCCAGGTCTTACCTAGCCTTCAGCACCACCTGGCGCACTAACCAAAATACAGAGCGTGGTCCGCCCAGGTCTTACCTAGCCTTCAGCACCACCTGGCGTGCTAACCAAAATACAGAGCGTGGTCCGCCCAGGTCTTACCTAGCCTTCAGCACCACCTGGCGCACTAACCAAAATACAGGCCGTGGTCTGCCCAGGTCTTACCTAGCCTTCAGCACCACCTGGCGCACTAACCAAAATACAGAGCGTGGTCCGCCCAGGTCTTACCTAGCCTTCAGCACCACCTGGCGTGCTAACCAAAATACAGAGCGTGGTCCGCCCAGGTCTTACCTAGCCTTCAGCACCACCTGGCGCGCTAACCAAAATACAGAGCGTGGTCCGCCCAGGTCTTACCTAGCCTTCAGCACCACCTGGCGCACTAACCAAAATACAGGCCGTGGTCTGCCCAGGTCTTACCTAGCCTTCAGCACCACCTGGCGCACTAACCAAAATACAGAGCGTGGTCCGCCCAGGTCTTACCTAGCCTTCAGCACCACCTGGCGCACTAACCAAAATACAGAGCGTGGTCCGCCCAGGTCTTACCTAGCCTTCAGCACCACCTGGCGCACTAACCAAAATACAGAGCGTGGTCCGCCCAGGTCTTACCTAGCCTTCAGCACCACCTGGCGCACTAACCAAAATACAGAGCGTGGTCCGCCCAGGTCTTACCTAGCCTTCAGCACCACCTGGCGTGCTAACCAAAATACAGAGCGTGGTCCGCCCAGGTCTTACCTAGCCTTCAGCACCACCTGGCGCACTAACCAAAATACAGAGCGTGGTCCGCCCAGGTCTTACCTAGCCTTCAGCACCACCTGGCGCGCTAACCAAAATACAGAGCGTGGTCCGCCCAGGTCTTACCTAGCCTTCAGCACCACCTGGCGCACTAACCAAAATACAGAGCGTGGTCCGCCCAGGTCTTACCTAGCCTTCAGCACCACCTGGCGCACTAACCAAAATACAGGCCGTGGTCTGCCCAGGTCTTTCCTAGTGTGCATAGACAGATTAAATGTTACGGGTTATGTATGCCTGCAGGCCTCTTGCCTAAACACTCCCAAGCTGCGTTCCCCTTCCCCCCCTGGGAACAAATTAAACAGAACAATTACTAATACTTCAAGTGAACAATTTCAAGAATCAAAAACACTAAGTCCTAACGGCATACAGATACCTCTGAAGGAGCAGCTACAAAATAATATCAACAAAACTTTTACTGCCTGCCACAGCAACCAACACAGGACATAAAAATAAGCTCTTTACCCCCTGGGGCAGGAACACTGGCTTTTATCAAGCTGGAGAAGGAGTTGGTAATTGCAGAGACAGCTGTATCCCCTGACGAAAGGGAGGGATCAGAGCTCCAATCAGCAATGGGGCTGACCAATCAGCTGCTTTAGGATTCCAGGAAGCCTTTTCCTGAAATACACACATATACAAACCCACAACACAACAACTGGGGAACGTAAACAGGTATTCAAATAAGGAGATGGCCAAATGTGTTTTGTTGAATTTTCTGTTTGCTCAGGCAAAGTTGTCTATAAGGAGGAACAGGGTCAAAGGTGGGGGGATAACAGATCCTTTACTATTATTGAAAGGGATTGTCTCTGTGTGCCTTAGGTTGGAATTTGAGTTCTATAAAGTTCTAAAAAGCATGGAGATGTTTCAGGAGATATGGTGTGTTGGGGGGCTGTCTGTATAGTTAGGGAAGATGTTTTGGATATACGGTTGTAGAAGTGGGGAGATTTTGGTTATTGTGATGTGTGGTGTGGTTTTGTATCATGTGGTAGAGGGAAAGGAGAGTAGGGTACATGTATGCCGTACAGGACATATTTTGGTGTTTTATTTTAAGGGGGTGGTGGGTGTTGGTGAGGTTTTAAATTAAATGAGAATGTTTCATTAAAGAAAGTCAAAAGTCTCTCTCTCTCTCCTCCTCCCCCTCTATCTCTCCCTGTCAATTTTCAGCATACATTGTTCTCTGTGTTGTGATTTGTCTTCTTCACGACTGTCTTGGTGTGTTTGGAACATGTTAGTTTGTTAGTGATGTGGACACCAAGGAACTCTTCTGAGACGATAAATAACTGCTCTCCCAAACAAAATGCTACAGCAAACAATGTGTAGTCATTTCCCTGTCTTACTTACTTACTTATTTCCCTGTCTTACTTACTTACTTACTTATTTCCCTGTCTTACTTACTTACTTACTTATTTCCCTGTCTTACTTACTTACTTACTTATTTCCCTGTCTTACTTACTTACTTACTTATTTCCCTGTCTTACTTACTTACTTATTTCCCTGTCTTACTTACTTACTTACTTATTTCCCTGTCTTACTTATTTACTTTCTGTTGCCATGCTCGCTGGCAACGTTCTTATCCCTTGCTTGCTAGCTAGCCAACTAGCTACGGCTAACAGTCACAACCTCTTATGGATGTATTGATATTCAAATACAAACATTCAAACTAGAAATGTAATGAACACACATTAGGGACTGGAGAAATTCATGTTCACTCACCACCTTAGGTCATCAGATGCTTAAAAAAAATATATGGCTCTGCAAGAACAAATTAATGCTAGCTAGCTAGATGTTTTTTCTTCACTGGACCTGCGTTTACAATCTATCCAATTTGGTTTGTGTGCTAGTTTACCCTTCTGTAACTTTGTAGCATGTACAGCCTGAATGTGTATGTGCTTATTGTAGCATGTACAGCCTGAATGTGTAGGTGCTTATTGCTTCATGATTTGCAGGTGTCTTTTCCAACTGTTCCTTTATCTGGTTTTAATGTCCATTCTTTAATGCCCTTCTAGCCAATCTGAAACAAGTATTCAATAATTCCGTAGAAGGTTTATTAACACTACAGTATGTTTGCTGGACTGACCGTTGAATCGTTTGGAACTGTTAGGCCTAAATGACCATCTGGGATTTCAAAATGATATGTCTTCATTAATTGCACCATGTAACTGAAATAGGTACTTATTGTAATGTTCTGTCTTTATAATTCATATTTAAATTAGAATAAACCATAAGCTTTGATAAAAAAAAAATCTAATGTGGCTACAAACTCCCAGAGACAGGCAATTTGGCTACAAACTCCCAGAGACAGGCAATTTGGCTACAAACTCCCAGAGACGGGCAATTTAGCTACAAACTCCCAGAGACAGGCAATTTAGCTACAAACTCCCAGAAACAGGCAATTTAGCTACAAACTCCCAGAGACAGGCAATTTAGCTACAAACTCCCAGAGACAGGCAATTTAGCTACAAACTCCCAGAGACAGGCAATTTAGCTACAAACTCCCAGAGACAGGCAATTTAGCTACAAACTCCCAGAGACAGGCAATTTAGCTACAAACTCCCAGAGACAGGCAATTTAGCTACAAACTCCAAAAGAAAAGCAATTTGGCTACAAACTCCCAGAGACGGGCAATTTGGCTACAAACTCCCAGAGACCGGCAATTTGGCTACAAACTCCCAGAGACCGGCAATTTGGCTACAAACTCCCAGAGACGGGCAATTTGGCTACAAACTCCCAGAGACCGGCAATTTGGCTACAAACTCCCAGAGACCGGCAATTTGGCTACAAACTCCCAGAGACAGGCAATTTAGCTACAAACTCCCAGAGACAGGCAATTTAGCTACAAACTCCCAGAGACAGGCAATTTAGCTACAAACTCCCAGAGACAGGCAATTTAGCTACAAACTCCCAGAGACAGGCAATTTAGCTACAAACTCCCAGAGACAGGCAATTTAGCTACAAACTCCCAGAGACAGGCAATTTAGCTACAAACTCCCAGAGAGGGGCAATTTAGCTACAAACTCCCAGAGACAGGCAATTTAGCTACAAACTCCCAGAGATGGGCAATTTGGCTACAAACTCCCAGAGACGGGCAATTTGGCTACAAACTCCCAGAGACAGGCAATTTGGCTACAAACTCCCAGAGACGGGCAATTTAGCTACAAACTCCCAGAGACGGGCAATTTAGCTACAAACTCCCAGAAACAGGCAATTTAGCTACAAACTCCCAGAGACAGGCAATTTAGCTACAAACTCCCAGAGACAGGCAATTTAGCTACAAACTCCCAGAGACAGGCAATTTAGCTACAAACTCCCAGAGACAGGCAATTTAGCTACAAACTCCCAGAGACAGGCAATTTAGCTACAAACTCCCAGAGACAGGCAATTTAGCTACAAACTCCAAAAGAAAAGCAATTTGGCTACAAACTCCCAGAGACGGGCAATTTGGCTACAAACTCCCAGAGACCGGCAATTTGGCTACAAACTCCCAGAGACCGGCAATTTGGCTACAAACTCCCAGAGACAGGCAATTTAGCTACAAACTCCCAGAGACAGGCAATTTAGCTACAAACTCCCAGAGACAGGCAATTTAGCTACAAACTCCCAGAGACAGGCAATTTAGCTACAAACTCCCAGAGACAGGCAATTTAGCTACAAACTCCCAGAGACAGGCAATTTAGCTACAAACTCCCAGAGACAGGCAATTTAGCTACAAACTCCCAGAGACAGGCAATTTAGCTACAAACTCCCAGAGACAGGCAATTTAGCTACAAACTCCCAGAGACAGGCAATTTAGCTACAAACTCCCAGAGAGGGGCAATTTAGCTACAAACTCCCAGAGACAGGCAATTTAGCTACAAACTCCCAGAGATGGGCAATTTGGCTACAAACTCCCAGAGACGGGCAATTTGGCTACAAACTCCCAGAGACCGGCAATTTGGCTACAAACTCCCAGAGACGAGCAATTTGGCTACAAACTCCCAGAAAGGGGTCATTTGGCTCCTGCACTCTAAGGCCAGGGACAATGATTAGAACGGTATGGGACATCGGACATAAGATGTCTGTAATACTTTCTGCCTCTCTTATCCTGGGTAGATCAGCGTGGTGTCTTCTCCCACGGTCGCTCTGCAGTGTAATGATGGGTAATGGCTGCTGTGGCTGGCCCTGTTTATCTCTTGTCATTTCCTGAGAAGAGATGAGATGGCTTTTTTTGCTACTGGTTTTTCTGGAGGGATTACATGGGAGATGAGATAAAATGAAACAGGATTTGCCCTCCTTCTATCCCTCATCTCTCTCCCTCTCACCTTCCATCCGGCTACCTCTCTCTCTCTCTGTCTGTCTGTCTGTCTGTCTGTCTGTCTGTCTGTCTGTCTCTCTGTCTCTCTGTCTCTCTGTCTCTCTGTCTCTCTGTCTCTCTCCCTCTCTCTGTCCCTCTCTCTCTCTCTCTCTCGCCTTCCCTGTAGCTTCCTCACTTATTCTCAATTCAATTAAATTCAAAGGGCTTTATTGGCATGGGAAAAGTGTTTACATTGACAAAACAATGTCGCTCTCTCGCTCTCTTCTCTTTAAAAGTCTCCTAACACTTCCTGCTACTGGGGTAGGTAGTATCCAAGACTTGCCATCCCAATTCCTACATCAATAGATTTTGGAAATTACTTTCAGGAGAGGTATACTGTAGTCAACAAGAGTCACTTTGCCGAACCAGTGACACTTCCATTATATTATTAAGATGGTAATGCCTATGATTACATAGAGCAGGGATATGGGGCTGGAGTGGTGTTCCACTTTTTCCACATCCTTAGCAAACACAGCTGATTAAACTGATTGCATTCTAAACTGAAGATCATGATTAGTTGATTATCGGAGTCAGGTGTGTTAGCTGGGGCAAGACTGTGACACCATCAAGACCCTTGGATCCTGATTTAGAGGGATCTTTTTTTTTCCAGAGTACAAATTGAGTTTGATTCACTTCCTCTGTTATTAATTGAGTTTTGAAGTGACAATGCATCTCTTTTATCTTTTAAACCTTGGTAAAAGATCACGATGTGCCCTTCTTTCAGCAACGGTTTGCAGCTTTTATGATCGGAAACTCTGTAATGTCCCGTGTCCTAACTGAACTCTATAGTCAGTAAACACTGTGTTTCAGTGGCTGGATGGGCCTCTGTGCAAGCACACATGTTGAGCACTGTGAAAATACTGTTGACAGTGGAATGTTTTTGTGAATAAATTAGAAGAAAACATAGAAAAACACCGGTCATATTCAGGTCTTTATGAACAAACTCTTGTTTGTGTAGGAGAAAATATGAACTGCCATAGTGATGTAGACAGGAGCAGGGTGAATTGTTACTGTAGTGATGTGGACATTGGAAAACTGTTACTGTGCTATTATGGACATTGGAGAACTGAAAAAGGCTGTATATATATAAACTGCCATAGTGTTGTGGACAGGAGCAGGGTGAACTGCCATAGTGATGTGGACAGGAGCAGGGTAAACTGCCATAGTGATGTAGACAGGAGCAGGGTGAACTGTTACTGTAGTGTTGTAGACAGGAGCAGGGTAAACTGCCATAGTGATGTAGAAAGGAGCAGGGTGAACTGCCATAGTGTTGTAGACAGGAGCAGGGTGAACTGCCATAGTGTTGTAGACAGGAGCAGGGTGAACTGCCATAGTGTTGTAGACAGGAGCAGGGTGAAGTGCCATAGTGTTGTGGACAGGAGCAGGGTTAACTGTTACTCTAGTGTTGTTGACAGAAGCAGGGTGAACTGCCATAGTGATGTGGACAGGAGCAGGGTGCACTGCCATAGTGATGTGGACAGGAGCAGGGTAAACTGCCATAGTGATGTAGAAAGGAGCAGGGTGAACTGCCATAGTGTTGTAGACAGGAGCAGGGTGAACTGCCATAGTGTTGTAGACAGGAGCTGGGTGAACTGCCATAGTGTTGTAGACAGGAGCAGGGTGAACTGCCATAGTGTTGTAGACAGGAGCAGGGTGAACTGCCATAGTGATGTAGACAGGAACAGGGTGAACTGTTACTGTAGTGTTGTGGACAGGAGCAGGGTAAACTGCCATAGTGTTGCAGACAGGAGCAGGTTGAACTGCCATAGTGTTGTGGACAGGAGCAGGGTGAAGTGCCATAGTGTTGTAGACAGGAGCAGGGTGAACTGCCATAGTGTTGTAGACAGGAGCAGGGTGAAGTGCCATAGTGTTGTGGACAGGAGCAGGGTGAACTGCCATAGTGTTGTGGACAGGAGCAGGGTGAACTGTTACTCTAGTGTTGTGGACAGGAGCAGGGTGAACTGTCACTCTAGTGTTGTTGACAGGAGCAGGGTGAACTGGTACTGTAGTGATGTGGACAGGAGCTGGGTGAACTGGTACTGTAGCGTTGTAGACAGGAGCAGGGTGAACTGCCATAGTGTTGTAGACAGGAGCAGGGTGAACTGCCAAAGTGATGTAGACAGGAGCAGGGTGAACTGTTACTGTAGTGTTGTGGACAGGAGCAGGGTAAACTGCCATAGTGTTGTAGACAGGAGCAGGGTGAAGTGCCATAGTGTTGTAGACAGGAGCAGGGTAAACTGCCATAGTGTTGCAGACAGGAGCAGGTTGAACTGCCATAGTGTTGTGGACAGGAGCAGGGTGAAGTGCCATAGTGTTGTAGACAGGAGCAGGGTGAACTGCCATAGTGTTGTAGACAGGAGCAGGTTGAACTGCCATAGTGTTGTGGACAGGAGCAGGGTGAAGTGCCATAGTGTTGTGGACAGGAGCAGGGTTAACTGTTACTCTAATGTTGTTGACAGGAGCAGGGTGAACTGCCATAGTGTTGTGGACAGGAGCAGGGTGAACTGTTACTCTAGTGTTGTTGACAGGAGCAGGGTGAACTGCCATAGTGTTGTGGACAGGAGCAGGGTGAACTGTTACTCTAGTGTTGTGGACAGGAGCAGGGTGAACTGTTACTCTAGTGTTGTTGACAGGAGCAGGGTGAACTGCCATAGTGTTGTGGACAGGAGCAGGGTGAACTGTTACTCTAGTGTTGTGGACAGGAGCAGGGTGAACTGTTACTCTAGTGTTGTTGACAGGAGCAGGGTGAACTGCCATAGTGTTGTGGACAGGAGCAGGGTGAACTGTTACTCTAGTGTTGTTGACAGGAGCAGGGTGAACTGCCATAGTGTTGTGGACAAGAGCAGGGTGAACTGCCATAGTGATGTAGACAGGAGCAGGGTGAACTGCCTTAGTGATGTAGACAGGAGCAGGGTGAACTGTCATAGTGATGTAGACAGGAGCAGGGTGAACTGCCATAGTGTTGTGGACAGGAGCAGGGTGAACTGCCATAGTGTTGTGGACAGGAGCAGGGTGAACTGTTACTGTAGTGATGTAGACAGAAGCAGGGTGAACTGCCATAGTGTTGTGGACAGGAGCAGGGTGAACTGCCATAGTGATGTGGACAGGAGCAGGGTGGGCTGTTACTGTAGTGATGTAGACAGGAACAGGGTGAACTGACATAGTGTTGTGGACAGGAGCAGGGTGAACTGCCATAGTGATGTAGACAGGAGCAGGGTGAACTGTCATAGTGATGTGGACAGGAGCAGGGTGAACATTTACTGTAGTGATGTGGACATTGGAGAACTGAAAAAGTCTGGGAGAACTAGATGTTCCATCTCTACACACCCCATGGTGCCGGAGGGGAAGGCTGCCATTTTACGGGCTCCTACGGAATTATGTTATTCTGTGTGTTTTTTTTCACCCACATTGTTTGTAACTTTTTTTGGGTAATATCTTCTGGACATCAGAACAGTGATCACTCAACTTGGACTGGATGGCGTTTTTTTCCTTTTTTTTCCTTTACTGAATCAGAGGTGAAAGACGAAGAGGAAATGCAGGTAAAGTGGCCACAGATCCGAGGTGAAAACTCATCAGCGAGTGTATTATCCGTCTCTACCATCCATTCTGCTGGCTCCGTTCGAGACCATCCTTCCAATGGGACATTACAAACTGTAATATCTTGTGTTTCACCGAGTCGTGCCTGAAAAAACCTAAACCAGGACATGGATAATATACAGTTTACTGGGTTCTCCGCAAGACAGAACAGTAACTACTGGTAAAACGAGGGGTGGCGGTCTGTGTCTATTTCTCAGTAACAGCTGGTGAGCGATATCTAATATTATAGAAGTCTTGAGTTTTTCCCCCGCCTGAGGTAGAGTACCTCATGATAAGCTGTAGACTATTTACACGAGAGAGTTTTCATCTATATTTTTTTCGAGCTGTCTATTTTTCAACCTCAAACCGACGCAGGCACCAAGGCCTGACTCAACAAGCTACATAAGGCCATAAGCAAACAAGAAAATGCACACGTAGAAGAAGATCTCCTAGAGGCCGGGAAATTATTATTAATGAATTAGATTAATTATATTATTATTATAAATTATTGCAGGAAAACATGAAACCGTTTTATCAAATTTCTACCAGCATGTTGCATATGCAACCAGAAGAAAAGAAAACAAACAGTCTAGACCACCTTTACTTCACACATGGGAGACATGTACAAATCTGTTCATAGCCCTCCATTGGGCAAATCTGACCACAATTATATCCTCCTGATTCTTGCTTACAAGCAAAAACTCGCTTAGGAAGTGTCAGTGACTCGCTCAATACGGAAGTGTTCAGATGATGCGTACTCTAAACTACGGGATTGTTTTACTAGCACAGACTGGGATTATGTTCTGGGATTCATCTGATGGCATTGAGGACTTTACCACATCAGTCACCGGCTTCATTAATAAGTGCATTGATGACGTCATCCACACAGTGACCGTACTTACATATTCCAACCAGAAGCCATGGATTACAGGCAACGTCAGCACTGAGCTAAAGCTGCTGCTTTCAAGGAATGGGACACTAATCCATACATTTATATAAAAACCCAGTAAGCCCTCAGACGAACAATCAAACAGGCAAAGCATCAATACAGGAATAAGATTAAATCCTACTACACTGGCTCTGATGCTCGTCGGATCTCATGAAGATGGATTACTGGGCTGGACACGCTAACAACAAGTGGCTATTTGGACATAAATTATGGACTTTATGGAACAAATCAGTAATTATTCTGAAACTGGGATTCCTGGGAGTGCCTTCTGATGAAGATCATCAAAGGTAAGTGAATATTTCTAGTGTTGTTTCTTTCTTTGTTAGTTCCAAAATGGCGGATATTCCTCTGGCTGAATAGGGTACTGAGCGCCGTTCTCAGATTATGCTTTTTCCATGAAGTTAAAAAAAATCTGACACAGCTGTGTTGCATTAAGGAGAAGTCTATCTTTAATTCTGTGAATAACACTTGTGAATAACATTTTATCAATGTTATTTTATGAGTATTTCTGCGAAATCACTGGATGTTTTGGAATCAAAACATTACTGCACGTAAGGCGTCAATGTAAACTGTGATTTTTGGATATAAATATGCACATGATCAAATAAAACATACATGTATTGTGTAACATGATGTCCTGTGAGTGTCATTTGATGAAGATTATCAAATGCTAGCGATTAATGTTATCTATATTTCTGCTTTTTGTGATTCCTATCTTTGGCTGGAAAAATGTCTGTTTTTTTTCGACTTGGCTATGACCTAACATAATCATATGTTGTGCTTTAGCTGTAAAGCATTTTTTAAATCAGACACGATGGGTAGATTAACAAGATGTCTGTCTTTCATTTGATGTATTGGACTTGTTAATGTGTGAAAGTTACATATTTCCCAAAAATATTTTTGAATTTCGCGCGCTGCCTTTTCAGCAGAATTTTGTCGAGGGGTTCCACTGCGCTAGAACAGTATTTTCCCTTCTACTACTCGCTGTTTATTATCTCTGCATAGTCACTTTACCCCTACCTGCATGTCGATATTTCCTCAATTACCTCCAATAACCTGTACACCTAGACATTGACTCGGTACCGGTATATAGCCTCGTTATTATTATTTTTGTATTTCATTTTAGCACATTTTTTCAGACTTACTTAATAAAAAATAAAAGTGAATTGATTTATTCCTTGTATTATTTTCCCTTTGTTCTGAACCCAATTTCCCTCTGTGTCCATACAGGTATCTCTCAAAGATGTTTAGTTCAAAGTATCTGCCTTGTATGATCACTCCTGGTTCTCTGCTACAGCTCAGTAGTCCGGGAGAGGAAAGAGAGAAAAATAGCAGCATTTCCATCACCAAACATGACCAGAGATTTGCTCCGGTTTCTACGTTTCAAAGAGGCTTTTAGTGTAGCGTTCCTTCAGAAGCTGCTAACTGCTGCCGTGGTGCTCTACTGCAATGGGTTGGCACCAAAAGGGGTAAGTAAAGGGGAAATCGATGAGAGCCAAGTGCATATAAACAGGATATTAGGTCTGAGGAGATTCCTGCGAACGAACACCACCGAGAGCCCAGAAGGTAATACGTTTAAGCACCACGCACTGATCGATTTCTAATCAGGAGGAGATGCACTGTGTGTAATTGCATTTGTGTGTGAGTGTCTCTCTCTCTCTCGTTCTCTGTCTTTGCTCTGCCAACAGAAGGGGTCTATATTAGACTCTCTTTGATGTTGGCCCTTTTTTCCATTAGGAGAAGGCTTCCTAGATGCCTGTAGGACCCCACCATTCCCTCTCTGGGCCTGTGGTGAGCCTGTCCCTGGAGTGTTTGTCTCAATCTTCAGTCAAAACCTGGCTAGTTTCTACTGATTACCAGACGGTGCCTGGTTCTTCTAAAAATAACATTAAGTTCTCAGCAGAAGAGTCATCCAGACACAACACAAAATGTGTTGTTGTATTTCAGCACATTTTGTGGTGCTTGTCATCCGTGACTGCAACCAACCAACAAAGCCTTAAGTGATGCATGTTAACGCTTACCATGTCAGTGACTGGTAAAGAGTAGCATGCTAAAGCAATGCTACTGTTTACCTGCAGGAAGTTCATTAGATCTCAGCACTCCACACCAGGTGTTTGTAAATACGTCGGTGTTTACAACTAAGTCGCCTCTTGACGAACATCTGTTTTGTCATAAACACTTTTCCCAGAACCCGTTGAGCGGGTCGGACTGCGTAGGCTACTTAGTGGCCGTGTCGTTCCCCAGGCTCTAGGGACTAATCCACAGGGTCGAAATGTCATCATCTCCAACCCCTGGCTGGGTTTGTTTTGTATTACTCCTCTGTCTAACTACATGATGCCTCTCATTATTCTCTCCTGGTGAGCCCCTCTAACCCCCACCTACCCCCTACCACCACCCCCACCTACCCTCACCACTAACCCCTGATACTTCCTCACCCCACCACTAACCCCCTACCACTACCCCCACCTACCACCACCACTAACCCCCTACCACCAAAACCCCTACCACTAACACCTGCTACCCCCCCACCCCACCACTAACCCTTACCACCACCCCCACCTACCCCCAACCACCCCCACCTACCCTCACCACTAACCCCTGCTACCCCCCACCCCACCCCACCACTAACCCCCTACCACCACCACCACTAACCCCTGCTACCCCCCCACCACCAGCACTAACACCTACCACCACCACCCCTACCCTCACCACTAACCCCAGCTGTATAACCCAGCTGTGTAACCTAGCTCTATAACCCAGCTCTATAACCCAGCTCTATAACCCAGCTGTATAACCCAGCTCTATAACCCAGCTGTATAACACAGCTCTATAACCCAGCTCTATAACCCAGCTGTGTAACCCAGCTCTATAACCCAGCTGTGTAACCCAGCTCTATAACCCAGCTCTGTAACCCAGCTGTATAACCCTGCTGTATAACCCAGCTCTGTAACCCAGCTCTGTAACCCAGCTCTATAACCCAGCTGTGTAACCCAGCTCTATAACCCAGCTCTATAACCCAGCTCTATAACCCAGCTGTATAACCCAGCTCTATAACCCAGCTGTATAACACAGCTCTATAACCCAGCTCTATAACCCAGCTGTGTAACCCAGCTCTATAACCCAGCTGTGTAACCCAGCTCTATAACCCAGCTCTGTAACCCAGCTGTATAACCCTGCTGTATAACCCAGCTCTGTAACCCAGCTCTGTAACCCAGCTCTATAACCCAGCTGTATAACCCAGCTCTGTAACCCAGCTCTATAACCCAGCTCTGTAACCCAGCTCTGTAACCCAGCTCTGTAACCCAGCTCTGTAACCTAGCTCTATAACCTAGCTCTATAACCTAGCTGTATAACCCAGCTCTATAACCCAGCTCTGTAACCCAGCACTATAACCCAGCTCTGTAACCCAGCCCTGTAACCCAGATCTATAACCCAGCTCTATAACCCAGCTGTATAACCCAGCTCTATAACCCAGCTCTATAACCCAGCTGTATAACCCAGCTCTGTAACCTAGCTGTATAACCCAGCTGTATAACCCAGCTCTATAACCCAGCTCTATAACCCAGCTGTATAACCCAGCTGTATAACTCAGCTCTGTAACCCAGCTCTGTAACCCAGCTCTGTAACCCAGCTCTGTAACCCAGCTCTGTAACACAGCTCTGTAACCCAGCTCTATAACCCAGCTCTGTAACACAGCTCTATAACCCAGCTCTGTAACCCAGCTCTGTAACCCAGCTCTATAACCCAGCTGTATAACCCAGCTCTATAACCCAGCTCTGTCACCCAGCTGTATAACCCAGCTCTATAACCCAGCTCTATAACCCAGCTCTGTAACCCAGCTCTGTAACCCAGCTATGTAACCCAGCTCTGTAACCCAGCTCTATAACCTAGCTCTATAACCTAGCTGTGTAACACAGCTCTATAACCTAGCTGTATAACCCAGCTGTATAACCTAGCTCTATAACTCAGCTCTATAACCCAGCTCTATAACCCAGCTCTATAACCTAGCTGTATAACCCAGCTGTATAACCTAGCTGTATAACCTAGCTGTATAACCCAGCTGTATAACCTAGCTGTATAACCCAGCTGTATAACCCAGCTGTATAACCTAGCTGTATAACCTAGCTGTATAACCTAGCTGTATAACCTAGCTGTATAATCCAGCTGTATAACCCAGCTGTATAACCTAGCTCTATAACCCAGCTCTATAACCTAGCTGTGTAACACAGATCTATAACCCAGCTGTATAACACAGCTGTATAACCTAGCTCTATAACCCAGCTCTATAACCCAGCTCTATAACCCAGCTCTGTAACCCAGCTCTGTAACCTAGCTCTATAACCCAGCTCTGTAACCCAGCTCTGTAACCCAGCTCTATAACCCAGCTCTATAACCTAGCTCTATAACCCAGCTCTATAACCCAGCTCTACAACCCAGCTCTATAAGCCAGCTCTATAACCCAGCTCTATAACCCAGCTGTACAACCCAGCTGTATAACCTAGCTGCATAACCCAGCTCTATAACCCAGCTCTATAAGCCAGCTCTATAACCTAGCTCTATAACCTAGCTGTATAACCCAGCTGTATAACCTAGCTGTATAACCTAGCTCTATAACCCAGCTCTATAACCTAGCTGTGTAACACAGCTCTATAACCCAGCTGTATAACACAGCTGTATAACCTAGCTCTATAACCCAGCTCTATAACCCAGCTCTATAACCCAGCTCTGTAACCCAGCTCTATAACCCAGCTCTGTAACCCAGCTCTGTAACCCAGCTCTATAACCCAGCTCTATAACCCAGCTCTGTAACCCAGCTCTATAACCCAGCTCTGTAACCTAGCTTTGTAGTGCAGCGCTGCTCCCCTCATAGTGCATTATAATTAGCCTTGTGTTACATCTAGTTGCTCAGCGCAAGCAAATTATTCATGTGCCCTTATTCCTTGTATTTGTGAAAAAGTATTTGTGCTGTTAGTTTCACGTTTTAAAATCGGCTGTTGTTTAAACAAGAGAAGATGAAACATCGGCGTTAATTACATAGAGTTGGTTAGCGTTCGGGAAGCTACAGTATCACAGAGAGACTAAACCGGCTTCATTGCCCCCTGATTACCGTAACAGTTGCAAAGGACTAGAACAACAGTTTGTTGCCTTTTACAACATGAAACAGAATATATAAATATATACAAAGAAATCCATCAGCGCAAATGATTTTGTTTAAACAGTGTTGATCTATGCTAGCTCAATGCTTTATTAGCAAAGATATCTATTACACACTGCATACCAGAGGTGGTGAGACCTGTTACTTACGGGCTTCTCCTACTTCCTTGCATAGCGATGTGGATTTAATAAACAGGGGCGTTATGAACCCCCCCCCAAAAAAAATCTGAGTGATTGCGAATATGTGAGTATGACTGTTGGAGAATTTAGCATTTTTCAAACAGTGTTTATTTTTCTTCATACCAGCATATCTCTTCAGCTGTCTGTATTCTGAATGGTGTTTATTAATATTATTTTTTAAGTAATTATGGGTTAAAGATTGAAAGGAAATATACTGTTGAAGTCAATAGTTTACATACACTTAGGTTGGAGTCATTAAAACTTGTTTTTTAACCACTCCACAAATTTCTTGTTCACAAACTATAGTTTTGGCAAGTCGATTAGGACATCTACTTTGTGCATGACACAAGTAATTTTTCACAAGCAGATTATTTCACTTAAAATTGTAACGGCTTTCTTCTGTGGACGAAGGAGAGGACCAAAGCGCAGCGTGGTTAGTGTTCATCATGTTTAATAAAGACGATAAACGTGAACACTACAAAATACAAAACAACAAATGTGAAAAAACCGAAACAGTTCTGTCTGGTGCAGACACACGAAGACAGGAGACAACCACCCACAAAACCCAGCACAAAACAGGCTACCTAAATATGGTTCCCAATCAGAGACAATGACTAACACCTGCCTCTGATTGAGAACCATATCAGGCCAAACATAGAAATGGGAAAACTAGACACACAACATAGAATGCCCACTCAGCTCACGTCCTGACCAACACTAAAACAAAGAAAACACCAAATAACTATGGTCAGAACGTGACAAAAATGTACTGTATCACAATTCCAGGGGGTCAGAAGTTTACATACACTAAGTTGACTGTGCCTTTAAACAGCTTGGAAAATTCCAGAAAAGGATGTCATGGCTTTAGAAGCTTCTGATAGGCTAATCGACATCCTTTGAGTTAATTGGAGGTGTACCTGTGGATGTATTTCAAGGCTTACCTTCACACTCCGTGCCTCTTTGCTTGACATCATGGAAAAATCAAAGAAATCAGCCAAGTCTGGTTTATCCTTGGGAGCAATTTCCAAACGCCTGAAGGTACCACTGTACAAACAATAGTACGCAAGTATAAACACCATGGGACCACGCATCCGTCATACCGCTCAGGAAGGAGACGCGTTCTGTCTCCAAGAGCTGAACGTCAGCTGATGTAAGAAGGGCTTTATAAATACATTTGATTGATTGAAATTTGATTGTACCAGTGTTCTGGCTCAGTGAGGTTCAGCAGAGCCCACACCAGTAGGCTATACAGCTATAAGGCTGGACAACCAACAGTGGCTACTGCTAGCACACAACCATATCTCATACAGTTTCCTTAGTTGTTGGTTTGAAGAGAAGGACTAGTACAATCTTCCTTTTGAAATTCAACTCCAACTGTCTGTGGCTGGCATCTACTACATTAACAGCTAATTCCAAACAGAAAGGTGGATTTAGACTGGGTCCATCAGGATAAGATGAAAGTGATTCTGCGAGAGAACATTACAGAAAGAGAGATTTCTGCTAGTTCTTCTGTTGCTGAATAAATACTCTACTTGAAAATCTCATCATTTATTCACTACATCCTGTGGCCCAATCTCACTCCCTAGCATCAACACATACACGCAAACACATGAACGTACACACACACACACACACACACACACACACAGAAAAAGTATACACACACATTAGATCTAAACTTAATTCACCTTACATTGCGTTTTCACAGCATTTCACTCCCTTTCACAATCTTTCACCACCTTTCACAGCCTTTCTCTGCATTGCACTGCCTGGCACATCATTTCACTGCCTTTCACTGCCCTTCACAGCTTTTCACAGCCTTCCACTGCATTTCATTGCCTTTCACTGCCTTTCCCTGCCTTCCACTGCCTTTCCCTGCCTTCCACTGCATTTCATTGCCTTCCACTGCCTTCCACTACATTTCATTGCCTTCCACTGCATTGCATTGCCTTCCACTGCCTTCCACTGCATTTCATTGCCTTCCACTGCCTTCCACTGCCTGCAGCCTTTCATTGCCTTTCACTGCCTTCCACTGCCTGCAGCCTTTCATTGCCTTTCACTGCCTTCCACTGCCTGCAGCCTTTCATTGCATTTCACTGCCTTCCACTGCCTGCAGCCTTTCATTGCCTTTCCCTGCCTTCCACTGCATTTCAGTGCCTTTCACAGCATCTCACAGCCTTTCACAGCCTTTCAATGCATTTCATTGCCTTTCAGTGCCTTTCATTGCCTTTCATTGCCTTTCACTGCCTGCAGCCTTTCAATGCCTTTCGCTACCTTCCACTGGTGCTACATGTTATAATAGCTATCCCCTCCTCCTGATCAGGTTTATACTCCGTTTCTAACAGTGTTCACCTCGTGGAATGATGGAGAAGGGTGCTGGCTTAAAATCAACACACAACCTGAGCCCTCGATAACTAGCCTTTTTCAGCGTGGTAAGAATGTGAGGAGCAACTCTTCAGTAGTTGGTATTTATGATTTATTTATCATAGCATGTTTGATCTTTTCATTAAGATTGCAATTGGAAGACATGGAAAATAGAACAGATGTAGTGTTGAATTTAGGAATCCACAAATATGTGTTTGTGTGACTGAAGTGCAGCAGGGCCGTGCAGCTGTCCTGAGCCTGTAAAGGGCACCGTGAGCACAGCAGGAGAGAGCAGATAGAATAAAGGAGAGATTTGCCTGCCTGCCTGCCTGCCTGCCTGCCTGCCTGCCTGCCTGCCTGCCTGCCTGCCTGCCTGCCTGCCTGCCTGCCTGCCTGCCTGCCTGCCTGCCTGCCTTCCTTCCTTCCAAGACAACTTGCTTTGGCAAACGCAACAAAATCCTAAGTCATCAAAATGGCTGTTCTCTCTCTCCCTCTATCTCAATCTGTCTCTCTCACACACACTGTCTCTCTGTCTTTCTCTCTCTCTCTTCTCTTTCCCCCTGTTCTGTGCTCAGACCAGCTAAATCGATGTTGGGGTGTAAATGTAACACTGCAGTGGAAGAGAGAGAGAGAGAGAGAGAGGGGGGGATGTGAGAAGGAGGGAAAGAAGTGGTGGCGGAGTGTGTGAATACTCCAGGGGTGTCATGGCCATTATCCGCAGGAGCGAGTCTTGAGTGAGGTGTGTGTGTGTGTGTGTGTGCACAGTGCATGCGTGCCTGTGTTTCTGTGTGTGTGTTTTCAGTGTTTCTGTGTGTGTGCGTGTGTTTTCTGTGTGTATGTTTTCTGTGTGTGTGTTTCTGTGTGTGTGTGTGTGTGTATGCTGGTATAGTAGGTTGGTGCTCCTTCTCTGGTCTGTTTACCCTGGGGTTTGTGGCTTCTTTCCCTGGTCATTTCTTAGACGTAGACCCTGGTCCTATGCCTTGGTCGTAGTCGTGGCTACCACTGTAGGATGGTTATGCTGATGCATTTAAACCTCAACCTTTTCTTTTCATCCTTTTATCTTTCTCCATATTCCTCTCCCTCTCTCCCCCTCACTCCGTCAGGACCTCTCCTTCCTTCCTCTCCGTTTAAAGTGGAGCTGCTTAGAGGTCTAGAGAACTGCCTACTTCAACCGGCTTAGCGGATTCAGTTGCCATGGCAATTGTACCCAAAATAACCGACAATTGGTCTGTCATGTTAATAATGGTTATTACTGCCGCTTTTAAGAAAATGCACAAATTTCTTCTGGATCAGAGGAAGAAAAAAAAAAAAGACTGAATGTCAGAGGTGAGCTTGATTCGAGCGCTGGGGGGGAAAAAATAAAAAAATAAACAATCATAATTAAATCCATAAAACACTATGACCTCCGACCTCGCTAACATTAGCTGTCCATCGTGTCATTCCCTGTACATGTTTAATATCAAGGGAGGAATTAATCAAATGCTTATCTGGTCAAAGTGAGGCAGACACACACACACACACAGGTTACTGTGGTTTTGTGTCTTGTATAAGCGAGTACTTGAGCTGTGATGGTGGTAAACAACGCATTTACATCTCAACACAACTATCTCTGAAGGGCAGAAGGAAAATAACATGTTCAAGAACAACTAACAGAGGTGGTAAAGACCTTTAATGATATCATGGCTAATAGACGTGGCAAAGACCTTTTAATGATATCATGGCTAATAGAGGTGGTACAGACCTTTTAATGATATCATGGCTAATAGAGGTGGTACAGACCTTTAATGATATCATGGCTAATAGACGTGGTACAGACCTTTTAATGATATCATGGCTAATAGAGGTGGTACAGACCTTTAATGATATCATGGCTAATAGACGTGGTACAGACCTTTTAATGATATCATGGCTAATAGAGGTGGTACAGACCTTTTAATGATATCATGGCTAATAGAGGTGGTACAGACCTTTAATGATATCATGGCTAATAGAGGTGGTACAGACCTTTTAATGATATCATGGCTAATAGAGGTGGTACAGACCTTTTAATGATATCATGGCTAATAGACGTGGTACAGACCTTTAATGATATCATGGCTAATAGAGGTGGTACAGACCTTTAATGATATAATGGCTAATAGACGTGGTACAGACCTTTTAATGATATCATGGCTAATAGAGGTGGTACAGACCTTTAATGATATCATGGCTAATAGACGTGGTACAGACCTTTTAATGATATCATGGCTAATAGAGGTGGTACAGACCTTTAATGATATCATGGCTAATAGACGTGGTACAGACCTTTTAATGATATCATGGCTAATAGAGGTGGTACAGACCTTTTAATGATATCATGGCTAATAGAGGTGGTACAGACCTTTTAATGATATCATGGCTAATAGAGGTGGTACAGACCTTTAATGATATCATGGCTAATAGACGTGGTACAGACCTTTTAATGATATCATGGCTAATAGAGGTGGTACAGACCTTTAATGATATCATGGCTAATAGACGTGGTACAGACCTTTTAATGATATCATGGCTAATAGAGGTGGTACAGACCTTTTAATGATATCATGGCTAATAGAGGTGGTACAGACCTTTAATGATATCATGGCTAATAGACGTGGTACAGACCTTTAATGATATCATGGCTAATAGAGGTGGTGAAGACCTTTAATGATATCATGGCTAACAGAGGTGGTACAGACCTTTAATGATATCATGGCTAATAGAGGTGGTACAGACCTTTAATGATATCATGGCTAACAGAGGTGGTGAAGACCTTTTTATTGAAATATATATATATTGTTTTTTATTTCACCTTAATTTAACCAGGTAGGCCTTTTGAGAACAAGTTCTCATTTACAACTACGACCTGGCCAAGATAAAGCAAAGCAGTTCGACACAAACAACGACACAGAGTTACACATGGAATAAACAAACACAGTCAATAATACAGTAGAACAAGTATATATACAGTGTGTGCAAATGAGGTAGGATAAGGGAGGTAAGGCAATAAATAGGCCGTGGTGGTAAAGTAATTACAATATAGCAATTATACACTGGAATGGTAGATGTGTAGTTGATATATATATAATATATAATATATATAATATATATATATTATATAAAGTCCCCCCTTATCTCAGCTCGCTGGTCACCATAGCATCTCCCACCTGTAGCACACGCTCCAGCAGGTATATCTCTCTAGTCACCCCCAAAACCAATTCTTCCTTTGGCCGCCTCTCCTTCCAGTTCTCTGCTGCCAATGACTGGAACGAACTACAAAAATCTCTGAAACTGGAAACACTTATCTCCCTCACTAGCTTTAAGCACCAACTGTCAGAGCAGCTCACAGATTACTGCACCTGTACATAGCCCACCTATAATTTAGCCCAAACAACTACCTCTTTCCCTACTGTATTTAATTTATTTATTTATTTTGCTCCTTTGCACCCCATTATTTTTATTTCTACTTTGCACATTCTTCCATTGCAAATCTACCATTCCAGTGTTTTACTTGCTATATTGTATTTACCTTGCCACCATGGCCTTTTTTGCCTTTACCTCCCTTATCCTACCTCATTTGGTCACATCGTATATAGACTTGTTCATACTGTATTATTGATTGTATGTTTGTTTTACTCCATGTGTAACTCTGTGTCGTTGTATGTGTCGAACTGCTTTGCTTTATCTTGGCCAGGTCGCAATTGTAAATGAGAACTTGTTCTCAACTTGCCTACCTGGTTAAATAAAGGTGAAATAGAAATAAAACAAATAAATAAAATATATATATATATATATATATATATATATATATATATATAATATACCACCATACAACAATATTACAATGTACTTGCAGTGGTGGAAAAAGTAGCCAATTGTCATACTTACTAAAAATAAAGATACCTTAAAGTATCAAAAGGAAATGTATGAATCTCTTCAAATTCCTTATATTAAGCAAACAAGAAAGCACAATTTTAAAATATTTTTAATTTACGGGGAGTCAGGGGAACACTCCAACACACCAACATTGACCTCTGGTGCAATGTCTTGTGGGGTTTGCATGGGTGTCTGAGCTGTGTGCCAGTAGTCAGCATGTCTCCACTTCTTACAAAAATAAGTAGTGATGACTACTCTCCACTTTGAGCCATGCGAGATTTACATGCTAATTATTTAAGTTAGCTCTCTGTGTATATTTAAGGGCCAGCTGTGCTGCCCTGTTCTGAGACAATTGTAATTTTCCGAGGTCTCTCTTTGTAGCACCTGACCACATGAATGAACAGTAGTCAAGGTGCGACAAAACTAGGGCCTGTAGGACCTGCCTTGTCCATAGTGTTAAGAAGGTGGAGCAGTGCTTTATTATAGACAGACATCTCCCCAAATTAGTTACTGTTGTATCAATATGTTTTGACTATGAGAGTTACCTCAACTTGCTAAATTTCCACATTATTCATTACAAGATTTAGTTGAGGTTTAGGGTTTAGTTAATGATTTGTCCCAAATACAATGCTTTAAGTTTTTGAAATATTTAGGACTAACTTATTACTTGGCACACACTCTGAAACTAACTTCAGGCCTTTGTTAGTGTTGCAGTGATTTCACTCGCTGTAGTAGCCGACGTGTACATATGATGTTGAGCCATCCGCATACATAGACACAAAGCCGGTTGCATGTCGTTAGCCAAGATTGAAATAGAGACCTAGACAGCTGCTCTGGGGAATTCCTGATTTTACCTGGATTATGTTGAGCTTTCAATAAAGAACATTGTTTGTGTGCTGTTAGACAAGTAACTCTTTTTACACAATATAGCAAGGGGTGTAAAGCCAAAACACACACATTTTTCTGGGAGTAGACTTTGATCGATAATGTCAAAAGCCACACTGAAGTGTAACAACACAGGTCCCACAAACTGTTTATCATCAAGTTCTCTCAGCCAAGCATCAGGCATTTGTGTGAACGGTTGTTGAATGTCCTTCCTTGTAAGTGTGCTGAAAGTCTGTTGTCAATTTGTTTACAGTAAAATAGCATTGTATCTGGTCAAACAAAAATGTTTCTAAAAGTTTACTTAGGATTGGTAACAGGCTGATTGGCTGGCTATTTGAGCCAGTAAAGGGGGCTGTACCATTCTTGACTAGCGAAATAACTTTTCCTTCCCTGAGGGCACATGCTCTCTAGTAGGCTTAGATTGAAGATATGGCAAATAGGAGTGGCAATATCATCCGCTATTATCCCGGCCATGTAACGGCCGACGCTAGAGACGAGAAGAGGGAGTGAACATTTAAAGGAAGACAAAACAAGAACAGCATGGGGAACAAAATTACATGACGACACTAATGCTGACACGGGGAACAAAAATTAGGAACAAACAGATATAGAAGGGGCAATAAACAACGTGAAGGAGTTCAGGTGATTCCAATGAGCGCTGATGCGCGTAATAATGCTGACAGGTGGGTGTAATGAAGGGCAGCCTGGTGCCCTCGAGCACCAGAGAGGGGAAGCGGGAGCAGGCTTGATGGTAACCCTCACCCCCTCCTCTAGTGGCGCCACCCGGCATCCCACCTGGGCCTGACAGGCTGGTCGAGGCAAGGGCGCCAGACCGGCCAGCTGAGGCGTAGAAGCCTGACTAGCCGGCTGAGGCGTAGGAGCAAGACGAGCCAGCTGAGGCATGACGTGGGATGGGAGCCTGCCAAGCCAACCGAGGCAAAGAAACGTCTCAAGCCAGCTAAGGTGTGGAAGCCCGACGAGTCAGCTGTGACTCCCCCGGTTCCATCAGCGGTAGCACCCGGACCCGACGTCTGCACCAAAAACAAAAAACATAAACTCCCTGATGCTTCAAATAGTGGTGTCAGCAATCTGTAAGGACTGAACCATAAAATGTTTCAATTCCTCATCAATCCATGGGGAGTTAAATGTTTCCATAGCAATTTGGGTGCATGCTTATTAGTAACTGGAATAAGCAATTTCATAAATGTGTCAAGTGCAGTGTTGCTCTTCATTACACACCACAGACCCGCAAATATTCTTTACATCATCAACATAGGAATCACTACAAAACGTCTTGACCTCTTATACACTATATTAGGCCCAGCCTTTGGAACTTTTGTTTTCCTAGATATGGATAGTATATTGTGATCACTACATCTGATGGATTAGGCTAATGCTTTAACTTCTTAAGGTATAGGGGGCAGCATTTTCACTTTTGGATAAATAGCGTGCCCAAATTCAACTTCCTGCTACTCATGCCAGGAATATATGCATATTATTTGGATATTTGGATAGAAAACTGAAGTTTCTAAAACTGTTTGAATCATGTCTGTGAGTATAACAGAACGTATGTAGCAAAACCCGAGGACTAACCGTTCAGAATTCTTTATTTTTTTTGGTCTGTTCAGTGAATTCTCATTGGAAAATTATATTTCTTATGAACCTGTTTTCAGTTCCTTCCGCTTCCACTGGATGTCAGCAGTCTTTGGAATTTGGTTACGGTTATTCATTTGTGGAATGAAGAAGTAGACCATCTAGGAACTGGGGAACACTGTTGAGAGTGCGCAAGATGTGAAAAGTAGCGTTGGTTTGTTGTCTTCCTGTATTGAACACAGATAGACCCGTCTACATTTTGATCGATTATTAACGTTTAAAAATACCTAAAGTTGTATTACAAAAGTAGATTGAAATATTTTGGCAAAGTTCATAGGCAACTTTTGAAAGATTTTGTAGTGACGTTGTGTTTTTTGGAAGCTGTTATTTTTCTGGATCAAACGTGTCAATTAAATGGACATTTGGATATATGTGGACGGAATTAATCGAACAAAAGGACCAATTGTGATGTTTATGGGACATATTGGAGTGCCAACAAAAGAAACTTGTCAAAGGTAATGCATGTTTAATATTTTATTTCTGCGTTTTGTGTAGCGCCTGCAGGGTTGAAATATGCTACCCTCTTTGTTTACTATTCTGCTATCATCAAGATAATAGCTTCTTATGCTTTCGCCGAAAAGCCTTTTAAAAATCTGACATGTTGGCTGGATTCACAACGAGTGTAGCTTTAATTGAGTATCTTACATGTGTGATTTAATGAAAGTTTGATTTTTCTATCATTTTTTAAAATTTGCATTTTCCTTGTTTTTTTTGCCCAAGTGGTATGCAACCGTCCCCTATACCATAACTTAAAGCACATTTCTGCAGCATTAGTAAAGATGTGATCAATAGATCTTGACAATTTATTTCCTGTGCTGTTTGTAAATACCCTGGTAGGTTCAGGCACTGGTTACCGTTTTGAAGCTTTTTATTGAGTGGGCAGCTTGATGAGAGCCAGTCAATATTTTACTCACCCAGAAAATATACCTCTCTGTTGATATCACATACATTATCAAGCATTCCACACATATTATCAAGATACTGATTGTTAGCACTTGGTGTTATGTTAACACTTGGTGGTCTATAGCATCTTCCCAAAATAATTGGCTTTAGGTGAAGCAGATGAACCTGTAGTCATATTACTTCAACATTTATTAAAGATTTAGGTACGTACAAGTGTCTTATATCGATTGAAAGCTTAAATTCTTGTAAATCTAACTGCACTGTCCGATTTACAGTAGCCATTACAGCGAAAGCATGCCATGTGATTGTTTGAGGATGGCGCCCCACATCAAAATATTTTTCCACCGGCACAGGTTTCATAAATTCACAAATAGCTTTTAAATATTCACTTACTTTAAAAAAATCTTTCTCTGATTTGTCATCCAAAGGGTCCCAGCTATAACATGAAGTGTCGTTTTGTTAGATAAAATCCTTTATATCCCAAAAAGTTAGTTTAGTTGGCGCCATCGATTTGAGTAATCTACTCGTTCAACTTGCAGAGAAAGGAATCCAAAAATCAAAAAGTCAAAATACGATACCCTAAGACGTAATCAAACTATAATATTTCTTACAAAAAGAAGTATGTTTAATACTGTTAGATTTTTTTTTCAATGTTCGATTTCAGTAGGTGCGGTGCGTCTGGTCTTCATTGCGTGCCCAAACAAAAATGTCCAAGACTGTGTCCCTGCACTAAAACTGATATTTCGTATTTGTTTTGGAGGATACAAGCCTGAAACCTTGAACACAGACTGCCGACACCCTGTGGAAGCCATATGAATTGCATCCTGGGAGCTAGACTTCAGTATGCTCCCATATTTCCATGGTAAGAGCATGGGCAAAATCCGGTCATATATATATATTGTGTTATAGTCTCCTACATTATTTTAACATTTTCACAAACTTCAAAGTGTTTTCTTTCCAATGGTACCAATTGTATTCATATCCTGGCTTCAGGGCCTGAGCAACATGCAGTTTGCTTTGGGCACGTCTGTCAGGTGAAAATTGAGAAAAATGGGGCCTAGCCCTAATAATTAACATTGAGATCCTATCTGATTTACAGGAATGTGGTTCTGAATAAAAAAAAACATCAACACCTCCACTATTGTAATTTCTCCTTTTTCTGTAAAAGTAGTATGTGCTAACACTGTATCATGAAATGTATTATGTTGCAGAGATAGTCAGAATATGAATGACATTTGTTACTAGCAAGTTAATGATTTTATGAACCTTGTTTCTTAAGGTACATATGCAATTTTGATCACTTTTCTGGGAATATTTTTATTCCTTTACATGGAAGCTTAGCGGAAGTAGACATGCTCATGTTATTTTTTGTTAGAGATGATAGTGCAGGGTGAGAAAGAGAAAGGGATAAAAGAATGAGAGAGAGGAGAGGAGAGGGAGAAAGAGCAAAAGAGAGGAACTGAAAGAAAGGTTGGTAATGTTGAGTCTGACTATTTCCAAACCATCTGCTACCTCCCATCCATCGCCGACACTATTTCCGGTCGTGCTCTTCTCCTCGTCAGCTCTACCGGCTAATTACCGCCAGAGAGTGTTTTCCTGCATCACCATGGCGATAGTGCTACTCCATTACCCTTCTAATAGAAAGCTGCTGGGTTGTAATGTACCCGCCTGCCATTTCACACACACTCTACATTATGATGTCTCACACATCCTACCTAGCCTCCGGCGCTACCACCTCTTAAGGGGGTTGGATCAACAACAACAACTATGGTTGTTATTACTCTCATTCTTTCAAGACATTCGCTCAAATATAAACTAAAAAAAAGAAACATCCATTTTTCTGAACCCTGTCTTTCAAATATATTTAGTAAAAATCCAGATAACTTCACAGATCTTCATTGTAAAGGGTTTAAACACTGTTTCCCATGCTTGTTCAATGAACCAAAAACAATTAATGAACATGCACCTGTGGAACGGTGGTTAAGACACTTAACAGCTTACAGATGGTAGACAATTAAGGTCACAGTTATGAAATCTTAGTACACTACAGAGGCCTTTCTACTGACTCTGAAAAACACCAAAAGAAAGATGCCCAGTTTCCCTGCTCATCTACATGAATGTGCCTTAGGCATGCTGCAAGGAGGCATGATGACTGCAGATGTGGCCAGGGCAATAAATTGTAATGTATGTACTGTGAAACGCCTAAGACAGCGCTACAGGGAGACAGGACGGACAGCTGATCGTCCTCGCAGTGGCAGAGCACGTGTAACTACACCTGAATTGGTACATCCGAACATCACACCCGAGGAAAGGTACAGGATGGCAACAACTGCCCGAGTTACACCAGGAACGCACAATCCCTACATCAGTGCTCAGACTGTCCGCAATAGGCTGAGAGAGGGTGGACTGAGGGCTTGTAGGTCTGTTTGTAAGGCAAGTCCTCACCAGACATCACCGGTCGCCTATGGATACAAATCCACTGTCGCTGGACCAGACCGTCATCGAATGAACTTTGTCGGACATTCGGTTTCCGTTTTATAAAATAAACAAGTTATGGAACATTTTTCCGCTATCCCGGAAATTCCCACAAGAGGGCATAAGGAAGTGCCTTTAATTGGGTCACACTGTCTGTTTCGAAGGGTTAAAAAAGTCACATCTCTCCAAAACTTCATATGTGTGACTAGGTAACCCTTCTGAACTGTAAATCAGTCATTTCTCCCAACAGATGTCAAAGAAAAGCTCCCTCACACACACACACGAAGGATGGAGTGATAAAGTGCAGTGCTTAAAGACACAGAGAGCAGGCAATGGCATTACCATAATCCCTAGGCCATGCCGAGTTCAACGAGATATCCCGCTTGACCGTAGCTCACTCGGTCTAGGCGCAGCCACCATTAGAATAGTAGGCCCAAAATGAAGCCTGCCCCACAACGTCATTTGATTTTGGGTGAGAGTGAGAGAACCGTTAGGGTGAGAAGAAAAATTCCACCACAGAAATGTTCCTAAGGTCCTCCCGATCCGTGCAAGCCTAACCTTGATCGTGTGGCATTAACCCTTAATAGTTAAAAGAAGGTGTTTACATCAAACATTTATTAACCTGTCTTCGGTACCAGTCCATCAAGCCACTATGAGGTCTACCTGTGTTGATTCTAAACTTCCTGGACCAACCGGAAGTGGTTAAAATCACCCTAAAAGTGTTTACCCATACCCTGCCTGCAGTTTGATAGACATAGTGCATTCAACCCTGTGTAAATCAGTCAATTCTTAGGACTTAAAACTCAGGATTCTGTAAAAGCATACCCCAATGAGGATATGTTGACTTATAGCTTCCTTTGCCAACCCGAAGTGCCATAATTGGTGTCTCAGGGGCTGTTTCGAAGGGTTAAAAAAGTCAGATCTGTCCAAAACTTCATATGTGTGATTGGGCAACCCCCATGAACTGTAAATCAATCCCCCAAAAATCAAAGGAAAAATAAATCACACTAAAACACAACTTGGAAGGAGGGACGTATTGGGGTGCGTAGAGACAGACAGTGGCTGCAATAGTTAGCTTTGTTTGAGCTAAAAAAGAACCGTCAGACCTAGAGTTCCGAAACTTTAGAATCCTGTTCTAGACCTCATGTCGATGGTGCGTGGTGAGTTAGGTGGTTCTAGAAGGTTCTCGGACCGAGAAACAGCCTCGTACATTTGCAATACCTTCAATTCATTTTTGCATCACGAAAATGACAACATTTAGAAATGTCCCAGAGTCGCAAGACTAGGTGCATTGCGAACGTCTCGGCCCATATAGACAGACCCCAACGTTTCTGTCCGATAGCTCATTCAAGGACCCCGTAGCAAGTCATGGAAAATAGTGGATTTTCATCACCAATTAGTGTTTTTCTCGGACACCAAATGACCTATCAAGCCGAAACTTGGGATTCGGGGTTGCCTCAGCTAGGCCAACACATAACATAAGAAATGGACCCGCAGCTAGAACGTAACTACGTGTTTTTTTTTTTTTTTATGGTTTGAACCGAAGGCGTTGTGAATTTTGGGCCAGCTCTGAAGTATGTAATAGTTGGCTACTAAACGAGTTGGAAAAAGTGGGTTTGGTGTCAGTTTGTATCAGTTTGGTGTCAGAATGATATCTAATTGACTGATGGACTCTTGTCCACTTGACTCTTGTCCATTTGCAATATGTTTAAACAGTGAGGTACCATCACCAAAAGCGACATTCTGAAATCTACCCTAACGAGCGATTGAGATGAACCAGAATCACTGCAAAGCCATCCCGAGTTCATCGGGCCAGTCAATTTCACATTCCTGCAGGATTTTTATAGCATGACAAATTCGTGATGGTACCTGCCCATTAAAACATATTGCAAATGCACAGTGACTTTGAAAAAGTAAGTAAACATAAACAAATGGACATAATGAAATCACCATTTTTTATTTTTCGGTTACCAGTTGCACAACAATGCATGTGCATTTGCAATATGATTCTATAGTGAAAAAACATCACCAAAGTGACATTCTGAAATCAACCCTAACGAGCAATTGAGATGACCCAGAATCACTGCCCAGCCATCCCGAGTCCACCGGGCCAGTCAATTTCACATTCCTGCAGGATTTTTATAGCATGACAAATTCGTGATGGTAAATGCCCATTGAAACACGTGCATTTGCAATATGATTCAATAGTGAAAAAAACATCACCAAATGGACATGATGAAATCAACACAACGAGTGATGGAAATCACTGCCCGGCCATCCCGAGTTCATCAGTTCAGTCAATTTAAGGCCCCCAAAAAATGTACTTTTGACTTTGACTTTTGACTTCCTATGAAATCATATTGCAAATGGACAAATCATATTCCTTATGCACAAGTAAAAAAATAAAATAAAAAAAATACAGTTCTGATACGTGTGTAATTGACACAAAATTCGAAAGAATTTTGAAAAACGGTCCAGAAAGCACTTTTTTAAGGGTGTGTGAAGTTTTTTATAAAATTGACATTTTTGACTTATGACTTTTGACTTCCTATGAAATCATATTCCAAATGTAGAAAACATATGCCTTATGCAATTTCGAAAAACAGTCCAGAAAGCACTTTGTTTAGTTTTTAAAGTAAAAAACAAAAATCACATTTTCGACTTTTGACTTCCTATTAAATCATATTGCAAATGGACAAAACATATGCCTTATGCACAAGTAAAAATGAAAAAATAAAAAAATACAGTTCTTATACGTGTGTAATTGACACAATATTCGAAAGAATTTTGAAAAACGGTCCAGAAAGCACTTTTTTAAGGGTGTGTGAAGTTTTTTATAAAATGTTGACATTTTTGACTTTTGACTTTTGACTTCCTATGAAATCATATTCCAAATGGAGAAAACATGTGCCTTATGCACAAGTAAAAAAAAAAAAAAACATTATGATAATAAAATACGAATAAAGTATGTTGATACAGTTCTTATACGTGTGTAATTGACACAAAATTCGAAAGAATTTTGAAAAACGGTCCAGAGAGCACTTTTTTAAGGATGTGTGAAGTTTTTTACCAAATGTTGACATTTTTGACTTTTGACTTTTGACTTCCTATGAAATCATATTGCAAATGGACAAAACATATGCCTTATGCGCATGTAATTTAAAAAAAAATGATGATAACAAAATTGGACAAAAGTATATTCATACAGTTCTTACACATGTGTAATTGACAAAAAAATAGAAAGAATTTCGAAAAATGGTCCAGAAAGCACTTTTTTAAGGGGTGATAAGTTTTTGACAGAAAAATCATTTTTTCCAAATTTTGCTTTTGGATGTTGACTTGGGTTACATTTCCAATATGAAAAACCCCGGTGGAGCGCACTCGCCCCCTGTTGGATTTTTGAAGTGTTACAACTGGCAATTGCCATATGGCATTTGCAATATACTTTGCATGAATCAATGCCACATTGGGTGGTATTGGACATTGTGTACATGGTTTGTCCAATGCCAATATGTAGCCATTCATTTTTGTCCATTTCAGGGGGGTATTCCCTTACTGTATATAGCCTCCACATTGACTCTGTACCGGTACCCCCTGTATATAGCCTCCACATTGACTCTGTACCGTAACACCCTGTATATAGCCTCCACATTGACTCTGTACCGGTACACTCTGTATGTAGCCTCCACATTGACTCTGTACCGGTACCCCCTGTATATAGCCTCCACATTGACTCTGTACCGGTACTCCCTGTATATAGCCTCCACATTGACTCTGTACCGGTACCACCTGTATATAGCCTCCACATTGACTCATGTACCCACACACACATACATACACATATGTACACACACACACGCACGTGTACACACACACACACACACACACACATGTACACACACACACACACACGTGTACACACACACACACACACACGTGTACACACGCACACACACACACGTGTACACACGCACACACACGCACACACACACACATGTGTACACACACAGACACGCACACACACACACACATGTGTACACACACACACATGTGTACACACACACACACACGCACACACACACGTACACACACACACACACACACGCACGCACATATGTACACACACACACACACACACGCACATATGTACACACACACACACACACACACACATATGTACACACACACACATATGTACACACACACACACACACACACATATATGTACACACACACACACACACACATATGTACACACACATACACATAAACATAAACACACACACACACGTACACACCCAAGACAAGGCCAATGTGCTTCAGCGTTCCCCTGAGAACTCATTTATCACCACTTAGCTCACTTTTTATTTTGAAGAGGTTGGGTAGTATGTGAGGGAGAGTCTTTCTGTGGTTGTGTGTGTGTGTCTTCGTGCATTTGCATGTGTGTGTGTGTGTGTTCGTTCATGTGTTTGTGTTCGTGCATGCGAGCGAGTTCGTGTGTGCGTGTGTGTGTGTGTGTTTGTTCATGTGTGTGTGTTAGTGCATGCGAGCGAGTTTGTGTGTGTGTGTGTGTGTGTGTGTGTGCGCGCGCGCGTGTGTGTGTGCGCATGTGTGTGTGTTCGTTCATGTGTGTGTGTTAGTGCATGCGAGCGAGTTTGCGTGTGTGTGCGTGCATCTTCATAAAGTCACAACACTTACTTGTGCAGGCCAGTCACATTGGGGTCTCCCAGCAGGGACGACTCTCCTCATGTAGTATTCTCTAATACACTTTAAAACAGCCGTAGCCAGATACTCATTCATAGTTAATACAACCCTGTTGTCTGTTATCCTGCTGAACAGAACAGCCCTGTTGTCTGTTATCCTGCTGAACAGAACAGCCCTGTTGTCTGTTATCCTGCTGAACAGAACAGCCCTGTTGTCTGTTATCCTGCTGGTCAGAACAGCCCTGTTGTCTGTTATCCTGCTGGTCAGAACAGCCCTGTTGTCTGTTATCCTGCTGAACGGAACAGCCCTGTTGTCTGTTATCCTGCTGAACAGAACAGCCCTGTTGTCTGTTATCCTGCTGAACAGAACAACCCTGTAGTCTGTTATCCTGCTGAACATAACAACCCTGTTGTCTGTTATCCTTCTGAACAGAACAACCCAGTTTATGTGTTGTAGTTTGTGTATAGTTTGTGTATTTGCATGTGTTTATTTCAGGAAATGGCTTCCTGAAATCCCTCTAGCAGCTGATTGGTCGACTCCATGGCTAATTGGAGAGCTGACCCCGCCCCCTCGTCAAGACGCAGCTGTCGCCAGTTACACATTCATTCTGAAGCTATATAAAAGCCAGTGTTCTGTTCAGGAGAGAGTCATTGCTGGGAGGTCATTGCAGAGAGATTGAATGTGAGGGAGGTCATTGCTGAGAGAGGAGGCTGATGGCTGTGGATAATTTACTATGTGAGTTGTTGGTAGCAGTTGGTATGTTCTGTGAGTTTGTTGCTAAGATAGAGCTTATTTGATGTCCTTTGTTTCTTAGTTTGTTTGAGAAATTATGTGTTCTCCTGTTTCATTTGTTCCCAGGGGGGAAGGGGAAGGCACCTAGGGAGTGCTTAGGCAAGAGGCCCGCGGGCATACATATACCCATAGTATATTCACTGTCTAGACACACTAGGTAAGACCTGGGCGGACCACCCCCTGTATTTTGGTTAGGGCAACAGGTGGTGCTAAGTTAGGTAAGTATTGGTTAGGCAGGTAAGATAGGAGAGGGGGGGGCTTTGAGATTTACTTTCTTTGCTTTGGTTCCGTCAAAGCCCCTTTTCCCCATATTACCGTGTAAAGGAATAAAGTCCTTGTAAACGGTACCACATTCTGCCTGTTGTCATCCTTACTCAAGCCTACATACAGTCCATTCCTCTTTCACTTCACGGAGAGTTGAGTTGTAGCAGGGTGTCGCGTTCCCTCTTCATAGAGGCGTGCATAACAGTCTGTTATCCTGCTGAACAGAGCAACCCTGCTGTCGGTTATCCTATAGGTCAGAACAGCCCTGTTGTCTGTTATCCTGCTGAACAGAACAGCCCTGTAGTCTGTTATCCTGCTGAACAGAACAGCCCTGTAGTCTGTTATCCTGCTGGTCAGAACAGCCCTGTTGTCTGTTATCCTGCTGAACAGAACAGCCCTGTTGTCTGTCACACTGCTGGTCAGAATTGCCCTGTTGTCTGTCATCATGCTGGTCAGAACAGAATTGTTGTCTTTCATCCTGTAGGAAAACACAGCCCTGTTGTCTGTCATCCTGTGTACCAGAACAGCCCTGGTGTCTGTCATCAAGTAGGCTAGGACAGCCCTGGTGTCTGTCATCAAGTAGGCCAGGACAGGCCTGTTGTCTGTCATCCTATGTGCAGAACATAGCCATGTTGGATGTCATCAAATGGTCAGAACAGCCCTGGTGTCTGTCATCCTATGGTCCAGAACAGCCCTGGTGTCTGTTATCCTATGGTCCAGAAAAGCCCTGGTGTCTGTCATCAAGTAGGCCAGGACAGGCCTGGTGTCTGTCATCCTGTAGGACAGAACAACCCTGTTGTCTGTGATCCTGTGGGCCAGAACAGCCCTGTTGTCTGTCATCCTGTGGGACAGAACAGCCCTGGTGTCTGTCATCCTGTAGGACAGAACAGCCTGTTGTCTGTCACAATGCTGGTCAGAACAGCCCTGTTCTCTGTCATCCTGTGGGACAGAACAGCCTGTTGTCTGTCACACTGCTGGTCAGAACAGCCTTGTTGTCTGTCATCCTATGGCCCAGAACAGCCCTGTTGTCTGTCATCCGGCTGGCCAGAACAGCCCTGTTGTCTGTCATCCGGCTGGCCAAAACAGCAATGTTGTCTGTCATCCTGTAGGGCAGAACAGCCTTGTTGTCTATCATCCTATTGTCCAGAACATCCCTGGTGTCTGTCGTCCTGTAGGCCAGAACAGCCCTGTTGTCTTTCATCCTTTAGGCCAGAACAGCCCTCTTTCCTGTCATCCTGTAGGCCAGAACAGCCCTGTTGTCTGGCATCCTTTAGGCCAGAACAGCCCTCTTTCCTGTCATCCTGTAGGCCAGAACAGCCCTGTTGCCTGTCATCCTGTAGGCCAGAACAGCCCTGTTGTCTGGCAGCCTTTAGGCCAGAACAGCCCTCTTTCATGTCATCCTGCAGGCCAGAACAGCCCTGTTGTCTGTCATCCTGTAGGCCAGAACAACCCTGTTGCCTGTCATCCTATAGGCCAGAACAGCCCTCTTTCCTGTAATCCTGTAGGCCAGAAACGCCCTCTTTCCTGTAATCCTATAGGCCAGAACAGTCCTCTTTCCTGTAATCCTATAGGCCAGAACAGCCCTGTTGTCTGTCATCCTGTAGACCAGAACACCCCCGTTGCCTATCATCCTATAGGCCAGAACAGTCTTCTTTCCTGTAATCCTATAGGCCAGAACAGCACTCTGTCCTGTCATCCTGCAGGCCAGAACAGCCCTGTTGTCTGTCATCCTGTAGGCCAGAACAGCCCTCCTGTCATCCTGTAGGCCAGAACAGCCAACCTGTCATCCTGTGGTCCAGAACAGCCCTTCTGTCATCCTGTAGGCCAGAACAGGCCTGTTGTCTGTAATCCTGTGGGCCAGAACAGCCCTCCTGTAATCCTGTAGGCCAGAACAACCCTCCTGTAATCCTGTAGGCCAGAACAGCCCTCCTGTCATCCTGTAGGCCAGAACAGCCCTCCTGTCATCCTGTAGGCCAGAACAGCCCTCCTGTCATCCTGTAGGCCAGAACAGCCCTCCTGTCATCCTGTAGGCCAGAACAGGCCTGTTGTCTGATAAGATATTCAGATTTTTTTCTCTCTCCATTTGTCACTCATAATTTGGAAGTAAATTGTATGAAGTGGGAGAGACTGATGACCTGTGGGTAGAAAGAGAGGAGGAATGTGTGAGTGACTGATGACCTGTGGGTAGAAAGAGAGGAGGAATGTGGGAGAGACTGATGACCTGTGGGTAGAAAGAGAGGAGGAATGTGGGAGAGACTGATGACCTGTGGGTAGAAAGAGAGGAGGAATGTGGGAGAGACTGATGGCCCGTGGGTAGAAAGAGAGGAGGAATGTGGGAGAGACTGATGACCTGTGGGTAGAAAGAGAGGAGGAATGTGGGAGAGACTGATGACCTGTGGGTAGAAAGAGAGGAGGAATGTGGGATAGACTGATGGCCTGTGGGTAGAAAGAGAGGAGGAATGTGGGAGAGACTGATGACCTGTGGGTAGAAAGAGACGAGGAATGTGTAATTGACTGATTACCTGTGGGTAAAGGAGAGGAGGAATGTGGGAGAGACTGATGACCTGTGGGTAGAAATAGAGGAGGAATTTGGGAGAGACTGATGACCTGTGGGTAGAAAGAGAGGAGGAATGTGTGAGTGACTGATGACCTGTGGGTAGAAAGAGAGGAGGAATGTGTGAGTGAATGATGACCTTTGGGTAGAAAGAGAGGAGGAATGTGTGAGAGACTGATGACCTGTGGGTAGAAAGAGAGGAGGAATGTGGGAGAGACTGATGACCTGTGGGTAAAAAGAGAGGATAAATGTGGGAGAGACTGATGACCTGTGGGTAGAAAGAGAGGAGGAATGTGGGAGAGACTGATGACCTGTGGGTAGAAAGAGAGGAGGAATGTGGGAGAGACTGATGGCCCGTGGGTAGAAAGATAGGAGGAATGTGGATAGACTGATGGCCCGTGGGTAGAAAGATAGGAGGAATGTGTTTGACTGATGACCTGTGGGTAGAAAGAGAGGAGGAATGTGGGAGAGACTGATGACCTTTGGGTAGAAAGAGAGGAGGAATGTGGTAGAGACTGATGACCTGTGGGTAGAAAGATAGGAGGAATGTGTGAGTGACTGATGACCTGTGGGTAGAAAGACAGGAGTAATGTTGGAGAGACTGATGGCCCGTGGACAGAAAGAGACGAAAGATAGACTTTTGGCCCGGCGGTAGAATAGAGGAGAAAATTGGGAGAGACTGATGGCCTGTGAGTAGAACGAGAGGGAAGAGTGACTGATGGCCGTGGGTAGAAAGGGGGGGAAGTGGGAGATACTGATTGCTGTGGGTAGAACGAGAGGAAAGAGAGACTGTTGGCCCGTGGGTAGAAGGAGAGGAAAGAGAGACTGTTGGCCCGTGGGAAGAAAGACTGATGGACCATCTGTAGAAAGAGAGGGAAGAGAGACTGATGGCCCATCTGTAGAAAGAGAGGGAAGAGAGACTGATGGACCATCTGTACAAAGAGAGGGAAGCGAGACTGATGGCCCGTGGGTATAACGGGAGGGAAGAGAGACTGATTGGCCGTGGGTAGAAAGGGGGGGAAGAGATACTGATTGCTGTGGGTAGAACGAGAGGAAAGAGAGACTGTTGGCCCGTGGGTAGAAGGAGAGGAAAGAGAGACTGTTGGCCCGTGGGTAGAACGAGAGGGAAGAGAGACTGATGGGCCGTGGGTTGCACAACAGCTGCCTAGGTGTGCAACCCAAATTGCAACCTATTGCCAAAAAGTGATTGATCGTATTGGAGCCCATGCTGTAGAGCAATCCAACCAAACCTAGTTATAGAGATACCAGACGGTGAACAGCTGTGTTATCGCTGTGTTATCGTTGTGTTATCGTTGTTATCACTCTGTTATCGTTGTGTTATCGTTGTTATCACTCTGTTATTGTTGAGTTACCGTTGTGTTATCGATGTTATCACTCTGTTATCATTGTGTTATCGTTGTGTTATCGTTGTTATCACTCTGTTATCGTTGTGTTATCGTTGTGTTATCGTTGTGTTATCGCTGTTATCACTCTGTTATCATTGTGTTATCGTTGTGTTAGCATTGTTGTCACTCTATCATTGTGTTATCGTTGTTATCACTCTGTTATCGTTGTGTTATTGTTGTGTTATCGATGTTATCACTCTGTTATCATTGTGTTATCGTTGTGTTATCGTTGTTATCACTCTGTTATCGTTGTGTTATCGTTGTGTTATCGCTGTTATCACTCTGTTATCATTGTGTTATCGTTGTGTTAGCATTGTTGTCACTCTGTTATCATTGTGTTATTGTTGTTATCACTCTGTTATCGTTGTGTTATTGTTGTGTTATCGCTGTTATCACTCTGTTATCATTGTGTTATCGTTGTGTTATCATTGTTATCACTCTGTTATCGTTGAGTTATCATTGTGGTATCGCTGTGTTATCATTGTGTTATCGTTGAGTTATCACTCTGTTATCGTTGTGTTATTGTTGTTATCACTCTGTTATCGCTGTGTTATCGTTGTGTTATCGTTGTTATCACTCTGTTATCATTGTGCTATCATTGTGTTACCGTTGTGTTATCACTGTGACCCAGAGAAAACATCTGGTTGTCCTTTAAGTGAGGGTATTCTGTTATTCCAGATGACACATTCAAACAGAACTGAGATAATATATGAGGAGGAGAGAGAAGGTTATTAATCTTGGTTTGTTCGTCTGTGATTTGTCCGCGGGTAATTTGAATAAAATTCTAATACACTTCAGTTTTGAACACACCGTTCATTTTTTTTCTAATTATAGAGCAAGTAAAACATACTTTGAAAAACGTTGTTTTTACGATCATAACATTCTCAGTCCCACGCCCTCAAGGCTACCATCAGACATTTGTCCATTAACATTCCTTCTCTAGATGAGGTTCCATAATCGATTAACATTATAATTTTCAATCTCTTTATTTCTCATCATCCATCCACTTATATTCATGTCCAACATGTTTCTAGTAATATGATTTTAATTAGAACGCCAATAAGGTGGAGAAGGTGAACCTGTACGGCCTCTCGTTCCTTGATTGTTTAATCAATAGCAGCTTGCTAGGCCAGAGACATTATGGGGAGTGTTCTTTCTCTCTCTCTCTCTCTCTCTCTCTCTCTCTCTCTCTCTCTCTCTCTCTCTCTCTCTCTCTCTTTCTCCCTCTCTCTCTCTCTTTCTCCCTCTCTCTTTCTCCCTCTCTCTCTCTCTCTCTCTTTCTCCCTCTCTCTCTCTCTTTCTCCCTCTCTCTCTCTCTCTTTCTCTCTCTCTCTTTATCTCTTTCTCTTTCTCTCTCTCTTTCTCTCTCTCTCTTTATCTCTTTCTCTTTCTCTCTCTCTTTCTCTCTCTCTCTTTCTCTCTCTTTGTCATAACCTGCAATCTCCCTGTGATGAACACAATAATCACACGCATGTGATAGGTAAGTGGTGTACTCCAGACCTGACAGCCACCTGCCTGGCTTGATTGATGATATGTTTTTAAACTGGGGATCCTCTCTCTGGAAAACAAAGTCACATTCCACTGGGAAGAAAGGAAGCCATTGTGAATCTTAATCCACTCTTAAAATGGATTGAGGGACTAGGGATGTGTGATGTATTGTTGGGTGGGAGTGGTGGGATCTCTGAGTGTTTGTGTGTGTGTGTTTCCCAGGCATGTTAAAAGGTCTGCCCTAGCCTGAGTGTGTTCCTGTTTTTTTGTTTCACATTGATTCTTGTCTGGACACACGGTCACAGGGGTGCTGACAGATGCACTGAGCATTTGTCCCCAGTTTGACATCCCTTCTGCCCCTCTCTCTTCCCTATGACTCTCATACTTTTCTTTTTTCCCTCCCTCCCTTATCTGTGCTGTTGATGAATGGTGAAAGGAGAGAAGGTGAGGCAGAGCCTCTAACCCGATGCCTCGTGTGTGTGGGAACCCTATTGTGCCCATCGGCTCAGAGCGAGAGAGCTATGGTAACGCTGCTTTCTCCAGTACGCTTGATAAACCAGGCCCTCTCATCTTTCAGAGAGAGAGAGCGAGAGAGAGAGAGTCCTCAACCCAGTCTCTCAGAGCGTTCACAGTCAGCCCACTGACACCCCTATCAGACCACAGCAAAATCACAGTCTACTTAAACAGAGCAATACTCAATCATGAGGCATCAAAGCCAAAGGAACTGAGTAACATTAAGAAACGCTATAGATGGAAGGAATGCAGTTTGGAAACCTACCAAAAAACAATTAGGCAACAACAAATTCAATCTCTTTTAGACAATTTCCTGGGTAAAACGTTCCACTGTAATAGTGAAGGTGTAAACTTGGCAGTAGAAAATCTTAACAGTATATTTGACCTCTCAGCTTCCCCATCAAATCTAAAAATCTCAAATAGAAAACCGAAGAAAATTAACAATAATGACAAATGGTTTGATGAAGAATGCAAAAATCTAAGAAAGAAATTGAGAAACCTGTCCAACCAAAAACATAGAGACCTGGAAAACCTGAGTCTACCTGAGTCTACTAAAACAATACAAAATATACTAAGGGAAAAGAAGGAACTGCATGTCAGAAATCAGCTCAATGTAATTGAATAATCCATAGACTCTAACCACTTCTGGGAAAATTGGAAAACACTAAACAAACAACAACACGAAGAATTATCTATCCAAAATGGAGATGTATGGGTAAACCACTTCTCCAATCTTTTTGGCTCTATAACAAAGAATAAAGAGCAAAAACATATACATGATCAAATACAGATCTTAGAATCAACTATTAAAGACTACCAGAACCCACTGGATTCTCCAATTACATTGAATGAGTTACAGGACAAAATAAAAACCCTCCAACCCAAAAAGACCTGTGGTGTTGATGGTATCCTCAATGAAATGATCTAATATACAGACAACAAATTCCAATATGGCTATACTAAAACTCTTTAACATCATCCATAGCTCTGGCATCTTCCCCAATATTTGGAACCAAGGACTGATCACCCCAATCCACTACTACCCCAATAACTACCGTGGAATATGCGTCAACAGTAACCTTGGGAAAATCCTCTGCATTATCATTAACAGCAGACTCGTAAATTTCCTCAATGAAAACAATGTACTGAGCAAATGTCAAATTGGCTTTTTACCAAATTACCATACAACAGACAACCCCTGCACACCCTAATTGACAACCAAACAAACCAAAACAAAGGCAAAGTCTTCTCATGCTTTGTTGATTTCAAAAAAGCCTTTGACTCAATTTGGCATGAGGGTCTGCTATACAAACTGATGGAAAGTGGTGTTGGGGGTAAAACATACGACAATTTTAAAATCCATGTACATAAACAACAAGTGTGTGGTTAAAATTGGCAAAAACACACACACATTTCTTCACACAGGGTCATGGGGTGAGACAGGGATGCAGCTTAAGCCCCACCCTCTTCAACATAATATATCAACAAATTGGCGCGGGCACTAGAAAAGTCTACAGCACCCGGCCTCACCCTACTAGAATCCGAAGTCAAATGTCTGCTGTTTGCTGATGATCTGGTGCTTCTGTCACCAACCAAGGAGGGCCTACAGCAGCACCTAGATCTTCTGCACAGATTCTGTCAGACCTGGGCCCTGACAGACCTGGGCCCTGACAGACCTGGGCCCTGACAGACCTGGGCCCTGACAGACCTGGGCTCTGACAGACCTGGGCCCTGACAGACCTGGGCCCTGACAGACCTGGGCCCTGACAGTAAATCTCAATAAATACCTAAATAATGGTGTTCCAAAAAAGGTCCAGTCACCAGGACCACAAATACAAATTCCATCTAGACACTGTTGCCCTAGAGCACACCAAAGACTATACATACCTTGGCCTAAACATCAGCGCCACAGGTAACTTCCACAAAGCTGTGAACGATCTGAGAGACAAGGCAAGAAGGGCATTCTATGCCAACAAAAGGAGCATACATTTCCACATACCAATTAGGATCTGGCTAAAAATACTTGAATCAGTCATAGAGCCCATTGCCCTTTATGGTTTTGAGGTCTGGGGTCCGCTCGCCAACCAAGACTTCACAAAATGGGACAAAAAACAAATTGAGACTCTGCATGCAGAATTCAGCAAAAATATCCTTCGTGTACAACGTAGAACACCAAATAATGCATGCAGAGCAGAATACCCACTAATTATCAAAATCCAGAAAAGAGACGTTAAATTCTATAACCACCTAAAAGGAAGCTATTCCCAAACCTTCCATAACAAAGCCATCACCTACAGAGAGATGAACCTGGAGAAGAGTCCCCTAAGCAAGCTGGTCTTGGGGCTCTGTTCACAAACACAAACAGACCCCACAGAGCCCCAGGACAGCAGCACAATTAGACCCAACCAAATCATGAGAAAACAAAAAGATAATTACTTGACACATTGAAAATAATTAACAAAAAAACAGAGCAAACTAGAATGCTATTTGGCCCTACACAGAGAGTACACAGCGGCAGAATACCTGACCACTGTGACTGACCCAAAATTAAGGAAAGCTTTGACTATGTACAGACTCAGTGAGCATAGCCTTGCTTTTGAGAAAGGCCGCCGTAGGCAGACATGGCTCTCAAGAGAAGACAGGCTATGTGCTCACTGCCCACAAAATGATTTGGAAACTGAGCTGCACTTCCTAACCTCCTGCCCAATGTATGACCATATTAGAGAGACACATTTCCCTCAGATTACACAGATCCACAAAGAATTTGAAAACAAATCCAATTTTGAAAAACTCCCATATCTACTGGGTGAAATTCCACAGTGTGCCATCACAGCAGCAAGATTTGTGACCTGTTGCCACGAGAAAAGGGCAACCAGTGAAGAACCACTGTTTTGAAACCTCTGTATGTGTAATGTTTACTGTTAATTTTTGTTGTTTTTCACTTTATATATTCACTTTGTATGTTGTCTACCTCACTTGCTTTGGCAATGTTAACACATGTTTCCCATGCCAATAAAGCCTTTGAATTGAATTGAATTTAGAGAAGGAGAGAGAGAAGGAGAGAGAAGGAGAGAGAGAGAGGAGAGAGAGAGAGAGAGAGAGAAGGAGAGAGAGAGAGAGAGAAGGGGAGCGAGAGAGAGAAGGAGAGAGAGAGAGAGCGAGAAGGGGGGGAGAGAGAGAGAAGGAGAGAGAGAAGGGGGAGAGAGAGAGAGAGAGAGAAGGAGAGAGAGAGAGAGAGAGAAGGGGAGCGAGAGAGAGAAGGAGAGAGATAGAGAGAAGGGGGGAGAGAGAGAGAAGGAGAGAGAGAGAGGGGGTGAGAGAGAGAGAAAACAAATCCAATTTTGAAAAACTCCCATATCTACTGGGTGAAATTCCACAGTGTGCCATCACAGCAGCAAGATTTGTGACCTGTTGCCACGAGAAAAGGGCAACCAGTGAAGAACACACACCATTGTAAATACAACCCATATTTATGCTTATTTATTTTATCTTGTGGCCTTTAACCATTTGTACAGTGTTAAAACACTGTATATATATATTATGACATTTATAATGTCTGTATTGTTTTGAAACTTCTGTATGTGTAATGTTTACTGTTAATTTGTATTGTTTATTTCACTTTATCTACCTCACTTGGAGAGAGAGAGAGAGAGAGAGAGAGAGAGAGAGAGAGAGAGAGAGAGAGAGAGAGAGAGAGAGAGAGAGAGAGAGAGAGAGAGAGAGAGAGAGAGAGAGAGAGAGAGAGAGAGAGAGAGAGAGAGAGAGAGAGAGAGAGAGAGAGAGAGAGAGAGAGAGAGAACAGTTAAGGGTTAGTCTGCTCTCCTACCAACCAAGGCTAACATTGCAGTGTTGTCCCTATGTGGTTAGTGTTGAATGAGAGAGAATGGATTTCAGATTATTTTGTTAATCTCCTAGTTGGAAATGTCAGATATGTTTAATTGATTTACTACGTGGATGTCTCACCTAGCTAGTTTAAGATGAATGAGCTAAATCTAATTCACCTTTATGGTTCCGTGGTGGAAGGCCATGACTGTAATTATTTGAAATGACCAGCACTCTTCCACCCTGAAGTGTTAGACATGTACAGTTGTTAGGGAGAAATCACATTGTACTTTACAGTGCATCAGGCACAGATAAGAGCAGCTATTACATGAATAAATGGATTTAGCCTGAGCTCTGTGTAGAAGTCACTTTGGTTACATCTCTGCATCTGACAAGTGGATTACTGCTCTCTTCTCCTTACAGCTTTTCTCTTTTCTCTATGTCTGTCTTTTTTATCTCTCTTTCTCTCTCTCTCTCCCTCCTTCTGCCTCTCCCTCTCTGTCTCTCTCTCTCTTTTTGTCACTCTCTCTCCCTCTCTCTCTCTCTCTCTCTCTCTCTTTCTGTCACTCTCTCTCTGTCTCTGTCTCTCTCTCTCTCTCTCAATTC
>NC_092149.1:83842079-84017079 GCF_045791955.1 Oncorhynchus clarkii lewisi
ACAGTGTTTTAACAATGTACAAATGGTTAAAGGACACAAGATAAAATAAATAAGCATAAATATGGGTTGTATTTACAATGGTGTGTGTTCTTCACTGGTTGCCCTTTTCTCGTGGCAACAGGTCACAAATCTTGCTGCTGTGATGGCACACTGTGGAATTTCACCCAGTAGATATGGGAGTTTTTCAAATTTGGATTTGTTTTCGAATTCTTTGTGGATCTGTGTAATCTGAGGGAAATATGTCTCTCTAATATGGTCATACATTGGGCAGGAGGTTAGGAAGTGCAGCTCAGTTTCCACCTCATTTTGTGGGCAGTGAGCAAATAGCCTGTCTTCTCTTGAGAGCCATGTCTGCCTACGGCGGCCTTTCTCAAAAGCAAGGCTATGCTCACTGAGTCTGTACATAGTCAAAGCTTTCCTTAATTTTGGGTCAGTCACATTGGTCAGGTATTCTGCCGCTGTGTACTCTCTGTGTATGGCCAAATAGCATTCTAGTTTGTTTGCTCTGTTTTTTTGTTAACCTCTCTGATCTCCCCATCCCGGATCCGGTATCAGGAATACAGACTCAAGCTCATTACCATAACGCAACGTTAACTATTCATGAAAATCGCAAATGAAATGAAATAAATATGCCATCTCTCAAGCTTAGCCTTTTGTAAACAACACTTTCATACCTTAAGGGAAAATTTCGGCATTTCGTGTATGATCAGTGAAAAAGTCCATATTGCAAATGTACGGTCCCTTACTAGACGTCCGAAATCGTTTGTAAAATTTGCGGTCGGCGTCGGGCCGTGCGGTAGGGCCAGACCTACCGGGAAGTCATCAAATGAACTTTGTCGGACATTCGGTTTCCGTTTTATAAAATAAACAAGTTTTGGACCATTTTTCCGCTATCCCGGAAATTCCCACAAGAGGGCATACGGAATCATATGGCAATTTGGCAAAACATCACGAATCACGACGGGGCCTTATCTCGAAAACGGAAAATATTTCGAAGTCGAAACTTGGTGAGCGTAGGTTTGGCATAATGGGCAGTTGGCCCTGAACAAGATGGCGTCTAGGCCTCAACGGTTTTTGAGTTATGGCCGTTTTTCTGGGATTAAAGGTCCAAAATGGAAATAGAGAAATTATTTTTCCACTTCAGGTCAAAGTCAAGGAGCCTCCGGTGTCAATAAAAAAAGAACCAGCCATTTATCTATCGTCATTTAAGAGAAACGGAACAATGACAAATCTGTGATGTTCACAAATAGGCGTTTTTTTTTTTCAACGGTTACAGATCCAGTTGCAGTGTGTTCATACAAATCTTTTTAAAGTGTGCTGCGGAGCTCTGCGAGATTTCTGTGATTTTCTATGATTTTCTGAAATAACACACACATACTAAACCCTCCGTAAATAACTCAGTTCTTAACGTAAAGACTTAAAACTCAGGATTATGTAAAAGCATACCCCAATGAGGATATGTGGTGACTTACAGCTTCCTGTGCCAACCGGAAGTGCCATAATTGGTGTCTCAGGGGCTGTTTCGAGGGGTTAAAAAAGTCTGATCTCTCCAAAATTTCATATGTGTGACTAGGTAACCCTTCTGAACTGTAAATCAGTCATTTCTCCCAACAGATGTCAAAGAAAAGCTCCCTCACACACACACAGGAAGGATGGAGTGATAAAGTGCGGTGCTTAAAGACACAGAGAGCAGGAAATGGCATTACCATAGTGTCCAGACTGTGCTGAGTTCAACGAGCTATCCCGCTTGACCGTAGCTCGCTCGGTCTAGGCGCAGCGACCATTAGAATAGTAGGCCCAAAATGAAGCCTGCCCCACAACGTCATTTGATTTTGGGTGAGAGTGAGAGAACCGTTAGGGTGAGAAGAAAAATTCCACCACAGGAATGTTCCTAAGGTCCTCCCGATCCGTGCAAGCCTAACCTTGACCGTGTGGCATTAACCCTTAACAGTAAAACAGTGTTTTTTGATCTCACAGAATGCAGTGTCATCTCTCCCCATAGGAATACATTGCCTGCACCCCTAATTTCAACCTGAAGTCTATATGGGTTATGAATGCCGTATGAACCTGTCTTCGGTACCAGTCCATCAGGCCACTATGAGGTCTACCTGTGTTGATTCTGAGCTTCCTGGCCCAACCGGAAGTGGTTAAAATGCCCCTAAAAGTGTTTACCCATACCCTGCCTGCAGTTTGATAGACATAGTGCATTCAACCCTGTGTAAATCAGTCAATTCTTAACGTAAGGACTTAAAACTCAGGATTCTGTAACAGCATACCCCAATGAGGATATGTGTTGATTTGTGCCAACCGGAAGTGCCATAATTGGTGTCTCAGGGGCTGTTTTGAAGGGTTAAAAAAGTCAGATCTGTCCAAAACTTCATATATGTGATTAGGCAACCCCCATGAACTGTAAATCAGTTATTTTCCCCCAAAAAATTCAAAGGAAAAAAAAATTACAATAAAACACAACTTGGAAGGAGGGACGTATTGGGGTGCGTAGAGACAGACAGTGGCTGCAATAGTTAGCTTTGTTCGAGCTAAAAAAGAACCGTCAGACCTAGAGTTCCGAAACTTTAGAAACCTGTTCTAGAACTCCGGTCGATGGTGCGTGGTGAGTTACGTGGCTCTAGATGGTTCTCGGACCGAGAAACAGCCTCGTACATTTGCAATACCTTCAATTCATTTTGACCATCACGAAAATGATGACGTTTAGAAAAGTCTCAGAGACGCAAGGCTAGGTGCATTGAAACCGGCTCGGCCCATAGAGACGGACCCCAACGTTTCTGTCTGATAGCTTGTTCAAGGACCCCGTAGCAAGTCATGGAAAATAGTGGATTTTCAGCACCAATTAGGGTTTTTCTCGGACACCAAATGACCTATCGAGCCGAAACTTGGGATTCGGGGTCGCCTCAGCTAGGCCAACACATAACATAAGAAATGGACCCGCAGCTAGAACGTAACTACGTGTTTTATGGTTTTTTTATGGTTTGAACCGAAGGCGTTGTGAATTTTGGGCCAGCTCTGAAGTATGTAATAGTTGCCTACTAAACGAGTTGGAAAAAGTGGGTTTGGTGTCAGTTTGTATGATGTGATGGTACCTGCATGATGTGATGGTACCTGCCCATTGAAACATATTGCAAATGCACAGTGACTTTGAAAAAGTAAGGAAACATAAACAAAAAAAATCAAAACATTTTTTTTTTGGGTGACCAGTTGCACGTGCATTTGCAATATGATTCTATAGTGAAAAAACATCACCAAAAGCGACAGGATTTTTATAGCATGACCAATTCGTGATGGTACCTGCCCATTGAAACATATTGCAAATGCACAGTGACTTTGAAAAAGTAGGGAAACATAAACAAAAAAAATCAAACATTTTTTTTTTGGGTGACCAGTTGCACGTGCATTTGCAATATGATTCTATAGTGAAAAAACATCACCAAAAGCGACATTCTGAAATCAACCCAAACGAGCGATTGAGATGACCCAGAATCACTGCAAAGCCATCCCGAGTTCATCGGGCCAGTCAATTTCACATTCCTGCAGGATTTTTATAGCATGACCAATTCGTGATGGTACCTGCCCATTAAAACATATTGCAAATGTACAGTGACTTTCAAAAAGTAAGGAAACATAAACAAACTTTTTTTATTTTTAGGTGACCAGTTGCACGTGCATTTGCAATATGATTCTATAGTGAAAAAACATCACCAAAAGCGACATTCTGAAATCAACCCAAACGAGCCATTGAGATGACCCAGAATCACTGCAAAGCCATCCCGAGTTCATCGGGGTAGTCAATTTCACATTCCTGCAGGATTTTTATAGCATGACCAATTCGTGATGGTACCTGCCCATTAAAACATATTGCAAATGCACAGTGACTTTGAAAAAGTAAGGAAACATAGAATCACATTTTTTTTTTTTGGGTTACCAGTTGCACATTTCAGATCACCAGTTGCACATTTCAGATCACCAGTTGCACATTTCAGATCACCAGTTGCACGGAGGAAAATCGTTACTTTTGACTTTGACTTTTGACTTCCTATGACATCATATTGCAAATGGACAAAACATATGCCTTATGCACAAGTAAAACAAAAAAAAAATATGATAATACAAGTTGACAAAGGTATAGTTTGAGCAAAGTATAGTTTGAATTTTGAGCATGACAAATTCGTGATGGTAAAACATATTGCAAATGCACAGTGACTTTGAAAAAGTAAGGAAACATAAACAAATGGACATAATGAAATCATCATTTTTTTTTTCGGTTACCAGTTGCACGCGCATTTGCAATATGATTCTATAGTGAAAAAACATCACCAAATGGACATGATGAAATCAACACAACGAGTGATGGAAATGAACAACTATCACTGCCCGGCCGTCCCGAGTTCATCAGTTCAGTCAATTTTGGCCCCCAAAAAAATTGACTTTTGACTTTGACTTTTGACTTCCTATGAAATCATATTGCAAATGGACAAATCATATTCCTTATGCACAAGTAAAAAAAAAAATTATGATAATAACATTTTACAAAAGTATATTCATACACTTCTTACACATGATTAATTGTCTTAAAATCGAAACAATTTTGAAAAACGGTCCAGAAAGCACTTTTTTTTTGTTTTTAAAGTTTAAAAAAAAAATCAAATTTTCGACTTTTGACATCCTATTAAATCATATTGCAAATGGACAAAACATATGCCTTATGCACAAGTAAAAAAATATATAAAAAATTATGATAATAAAACACGAATAAAGTATGTTGATACAGTTCTTATACATGTGTAATTGACATAAAATTCGAAAGAATTTTGAAAAACGGTCCAGAAAGCACTTTTTTAAGGGTGTGTGAAGTTTTTTATAAAATTTTGACATTTTTGACTTTTGACTTTTGACTTCCTATGAAATCATATTCCAAATGGAGAAAACATATGCCTTATGCACAAGTAAAAAAAAAAAAAAATGATAATAAATTATGACTAAAGTATGTTGATAAAGTTCTTATACATGTGTAATTGACATAAAAATTGAAAGAATTTTGAAAAACGGTCCAGAAAGCACTTTTTTAAGGATGTGTGAAGTTTTTTACCAAATTTTGACATTTTTGACTTTTGACTTCCTATGAAATCATATTGCAAATGGACAAAACATATGCCTTATGCGCATGTAATTAAAAAAATAAATAAATTGATATCAAAATTGGACAAAAGTATATTCATACAGTTCTTACACATGTGTAATTGACAAAAAAAGCGAAAGAATTTCGAAAAACGGCCCAGAAAGCACTTTTTTAAGGGGTGATAAGTTTTTGAAAAAAATATCCTTTTTTCAAAATTTTTCTTTTGGATGTTGACTTGGGTTGCATTTCCAATATGAAAAACCCCGGTGGAGCGCAATTGCCATATGGCATTTGCCATATACTTTGCACGAATCAACGCCGCTTTGGGTGGTATTGGACATCGTGTATATGGTTTGTCCAATGCCAATATCTTGCCATTCATTTTTGTCCAATTCAGGGGGGTATTCCCTTACATCTCAGATTTTCAAAATATGCTTCTCAACCATAGGAAAACAATAATTTGTGTAAAAGTAGCTAGCTAGCGTAGCATTTAGCGTTAGCATTAGCGTTAGCATCCAGCACGCAACATTTCAACAAAAACATAAAAGCCTTCAAATAAAATCATTTACCTTTGAAGAACTTCTGATGTTTTCAATGAGGATACTCTCAGTTAGATAGCAGATGCTCAGTTTTTCCAAAAAGATTATTTGTGTATTAGAAATAGCTCCGTTTTATACATCACATTTGGCTACCAAAAAAAAACGAAAATTCAGTCCTCAAAACGCGAACTTTTTTCCAAATTAACTCCATAATATCGACTGAAAACATGGCAAACGTTGTTTAGAATCAATCCTCAATGTGTTTTTCACATATCTCTTCATTGATATATCGTTCTTGGAAGCATGGTTTCTCCCCTCAATCAAATGGAAAAGTACAAGCAGCTGGCAATTGCGCACCGAATTCCACGCAGGACACCAGGCGGACACTTGGAAAATGTAGTCTCTTATGGTCAATCTTCCAATGATATGCCTACAAATACGTCACAATGCTGCTAACACCTTGGGGGAACGACAGAAAGTGTAGGCTCATTCCTTGCGCAATCACAGCCATATAAGGAGACAATGGAAAACAGAGCTTCAGAAATTCTGCTCATTTCCTGGTTGACGCATCATCTTGGTTTCGCCTGTAGAATGAGTTCTGGGGCACTTACAGACAATATCTTTGCAGATTCTGAAACTTCAGAGTGTTTTCTTTCAAAAACTGTCAAGAATATGCATAGTCGAGCATCTTTTCGTGACAAAATATCGCGCTTAAAACGGGAACGTTTTTTATCCAAAAATGAAATAGCGCCCCTAGAGATCAAAGAGGTTAATTCTTTCCAATGTGTCAAGTAATTATCTTTTTGTTTTCTCATGATTTGGTTGGGTCTAATTGTGCTGCTGTCCTGGGGCTCTATAGGGTGTGTTTGTGTTTGTGAACAGAGCCCCAGGACCAGCTTGCTTAGGGGACTCTTCTCCAGGTTCATCTCTCTGTAGGTGATGGCTTTGTTGTGGAAGGTTTGGGAATCGTTTCCTTTTAAGTGGTTATAGAATTTAAACGGCTCTTTTCTGGATTTTGATAATTAGTGGGTATCGGCCTAATTCTGCTCTGCATGCATTATTTGGTGTTCTACGTTGTACAGAGAGGATATTTTTGCAGAATTCTGCGTGCAGAGTCTCAATTTGGTGTTTGTCCCAAATGCATGCTTTTCAACCGTTCGCTGCCTGCACCCGCACGCCTGACCAGCATCACCACCCTGGATGGTTCCGACCTTGAATATGTGGACATCTATAAGTACCTAGGTGTCTGGCTAGACTCTAAACTCTCCTTCCAGACCCATATCAAACATCTCCAATCGAAAATCAAATCAAGAGTCGGCTTTCTATTCCGCAACAAAGCCTCCTTCACTCACGCCGCCAAACTTACCCTAGTAAAACTGACTATCCTACCGATCCTTGACTTCGGCGATGTCATCTACAAAATTGCTTCCAACACTCTACTCAGCAAACTGGATGCAGTTTATCACAGTGCCATCCGTTTTGTCACTAAAGCACCTTATACCACCCACCACTGCGACTTGTATGCTCTAGTCGGCTGGCCCTCGCTACATATTCGTCGCCAGACCCACTGGCTCCAGGTCATCTACAAGTCCATGCTAGGTAAAGCTCCGCCTTATCTCAGTTCACTGGTTACGATGGCAACACCGATCCGTAGCACGCGCTCCAGCAGGTGTATCTCACTGATCATCCCTAAAGCCAACACCTCATTTGGCCGCCTTTCGTTCCAGTTCTCTGCTGCCTGTGACTGGAACGAATTGCAAAAATCGCTTTTATCTCCCTCACCAACTTCAAACATCTGCTATCTGAGCAGCTAACCGATCGCTGCAGCTGTACATAGTCTATTGGTAAATAGCCCACCCATTTTCACCTACCTCATCCCCATACTGTTTTTATTTATTTATTTTTCTGCTCTTTTGCACACCAATATCTCTACCTGTACATAACCATCTGATCATTTATCACTCCAGTGTTAATCTGCATAATTGTAATTATTTGCCTACCTTCTCATGCCTTTTGCACACAATGTATATAGACTCCCCTTTTTTCCACTGTGTTATTGACTTGTTAATTGTTTACTCCATGTGTAACTCTGTGTTGTCTGTTCACACTGCTATGCCTTATCTTGGCCAGGTCGCAGTTGCAAATGAGAACTTGTTCTCAACTAGCCTACCTGGTTAAATAAAGGTGAAATAAAAATAAATAAAAAAAAATAAAAAAATTGTGAAGTCTTGGTTGGTGAGCGGACCCCAGACCTCACAACCATAAAGGGCAATGGGCTCTATGACTGATTCAAGTATTTTTAGCCAAATCCTAATTGGTATGTTGAAATTTATGTTCCTTTTGATGGCATAGAATGCCCTTCTTGCCTTGTCTCTCAGATCGTTCACAGCTTTGTGGAAGTTACCTGTGGCGCTGATGTTTAGGCCAAGGTATGTATAGTTTTTTTGTGTGCTCTAGGGCAACAGTGTCTAGATGAAATTTGTATTTGTGGTCCTGGTGACTAGACCTTTTTTGGAACACCATTATTTTGGTCTTACTGAGATTTACTGTCAGGGCCCAGGTCTGACAGAATCTGTGCAGATATTCTAGGTGCTGCTGTAGGCCCTCCTTGGTTGGTGACAGAGGCACCAGATCATCAGCAAACAGTAGACATTTGACTTCAGATTCTAGTAGGGTGAGGCCGGGTGCTGCAGACTTTTCTATTGCCCGCGCCAATTCGTTGATATATATGTTGAAGTGGGTGGGGCTTAAGCTGCATCCCTGTCTCACCCCACGACCCTGTGTGAAGAAATGTGTGTTTTTTGCCAATTTTAACTGCACACTTGCTGTTTGTGTAAATTGATTTTATGTCGTATGTTTTACCCCCAACACCACTTTCCATCAGTTTGTATAGCAGACCCTCATTCCAAATTGAGTTGAAGGCTTTTTTGAAATCAACAAAGCATGAGAAGACTTTGACTATGTTTTGGTTTGTTTGGTTGTCAATTAGTTTGTGCAGGGTGAATACATGGTCTGTTGTTCGGTAATTTAAAAAAGCCTATTTGACATTTGGTCAGTACATTGTTGTCTCTCTCTCTTGCTTCCTCCCTCTCTCTGTCTATATCTCTGTCTCTCACTCTCTATCTTTCTCTCTCTCTGTGTCTCTGTCTCTCTCTCTCTCTGTCTCTCTCTCTCTCCCCCTGTCTCTCTCTCTCTCCCCTTCTCTCTCTCTCTCTCCCTTCTCTCTCTCTCTCTCTCTCTCTCCCCCCTCTCTCTCTCCCCTTCTCTCTCTCTCTCTCTCCTTCTCTCTCTATCTCTCTCTCCCCTTCTCTCTCTCACTCTCTCTCCCTGTCTCTCTCTCGCCCCCCTCTCACTCTCCCTCTCCCTCTATCACTCTGTCTCACTGTCTCTCCCAATCTCTTTCTCCCACTGAGTGGCTGCTTTTCTTCTCTCTGGGAGCTGAGTGAATAAGTGTTCTGTGGTGTCTCACTGTGCGGCCCCTCTGCAGCCAAGCTTAGCCCTGATCGGAGACACTGATAGGAGAGGCTGTTGCGAAGCAGTGTCTACTGTCCCAACTCCAGGAGGCTCCCACAACCCAGAAAGGCCATTCTGAGGTCCACTTGGAGTCTGAGTGAGAGGAGAGGTGACTCAACTGTAGATGTCTGCAGTAGGTCCACTGAAGTGCTCTCTTGTGTAGAGAGATTCAGTGAGAGAGAGAGAGAGAATGCCTGAATGTTAAACCTGTTTAAAGTTCTTACTCACATAGACTATGGAGTGTTTGATCACACAGTCAACCGGAACAGCTGGTGCACTCATGCATAGTTCAGTGTTGCTAGCCTCGAAGCGCGCATAGAAGGAATTGAGCAGGCTCAATTCACTGGACAGCTCGCGGCTGGATTTCCCTTTGTAATCTGTAATAGTTTGCAAGCTTTGGGACATCAGAGCGTTGGGACATCACAATGCATCAGAGCCGATGTATTGTGATTAGATCTTCGTCCTATGTTGACTGTTTATCAGACCACTTCCTTATGTAGGGCCCATAACTGGTACTTCCTGTTTGAGTTTTTGCCTGTAAACATGAATCAGGATGATAGAGTTATGGTCAGATTTGTCAAATGGAAGGTGAGGGAGAGCTTTATATGCGTCTCTGATTGTGGAGTGAAGATGATCCAGTGACATGCTTGTAGAAAAGAGGTAAACAGATTTCTCCTGCCACTAGGAGCATCGCCTCTTTGTGAGAATGTTCTTGAGAAATGTGGTCTTGTTTATGTTCTAATTATATCAGAGTCCAAGATCAGGGAGCTGTTATATGGTTCTGTAATGCAGTCAAATGTTTATTGCACTGAACTGAGTCTGACTCCTGAGGCGAGAGCGTTCTGGTTCCAGTGGCCTGGTTTTCAGCCAGCATGGCATTAGCGCTCCGTCTCAACCAGATGTCTGTTAGATATGCACAGAACAAGCAATCCAAAGAGAGCGAGAGATATGGAGAGAGGGGGGGTGGAGAGAGAGAGGGGTGGAGAGAGGGAGGGGTGGAGAGAGGGGGGGGGGTGGAGAGAGGGGGGTGGAGAGAGCGAGGGAGTGGAGAGAGGGGTATGGAGAGAGGGGGTGTGGAGAGAGAGAGGGGTATGGAGAGAGAGAGGGATATGGAGAGAGAGGGGTATGGAGAGAGGGGGAGGGTAGAGAGAGGGGCAGGGGGGATGGGGAGAGAGAGGGGGGGTGGAGAGAGAGAGAGGGGGTGGAGAGAGAGAGGGGTATGGAGAGAGAGGGGGGTATGGAGAGAGAGGGGTATGGAGAGAGGGGGGGGTAGAGAGAGGGGCAGGGGGGATGGAGAGAGAGAGGGGGGGTGGAGAGAGAGAGGGGTATGGAGAGAGAGAGGGGTATGGAGAGAGAGAGGGGGTGGAGAGAGAGGGGTATGGAGAGAGAGAGGGGTATGGAGAGAGAGGGGTATGGAGAGAGGGGGGAGGGTAGAGAGAGGGCCAGGGGGGATGGGGAGAGAGAGGGGGGGTGGAGAGAGAGAGGGGGTGGAGAGAGAGAGGGGTATGGAGAGAGAGAGGGGTATGGAGAGAGAGGGGGTATGGAGAGAGAGGGGTATGGAGAGAGGGGGGAGGGTAGAGAGAGGGGGGGATGGAAAGAGAGAGAGGGGGTGGAGAGAGAGGGGGGAGAGAGAGAGAGTGTGGGGGGATGAAGAGAGAGAGAGTGGGGGGATGAAGAGAGAGAGAGCGAGCGAGTGAGAGAGAGAGGGGGGGTGAGAGAGAGAGTGAGAGAGAGAGTTGGGGGTGGAGAGAGAGAGATAGTAGGATTGTAGTGAGGGTAATATTTGCTACCGTAAAAAAAATATTGAAACATCCTCTTTTATACACTTAAAATGTGCCTCTTTTCTCTCTCTCTCTCTCTCTCTCTCTCTCTCTCTCTCTCTCTCTCTCTCACCCCCCCCCCCTCTCTCTCACACTCACCCTTGGGGCCAATTAGCCAAGTTAAAACGTCTTAATTTTTTCATTTGAGTGTTCAATGAGCGGGATAATTGGAATTAAAAAGGCATTTTCATTTGGCGGAGATGGTATTTAAAAAAAAACTTGTGTTGAGTGCCGTGGCGGTTTGTTACGATGAAAGAAACCACTAAACAAGATCTCACTAACTGGGTACAGTACAGAAGAAACACATCCCCACATTAATCAACGTTCTCCTGCTGAGTCTCTAACGTGTCCGAGCTTTCCAAACTTTTTTTTGTCCCACTATATCTGAAAGATCTCACGACTCGAACCATGTGAAAGAAAATATGTAATTAACTTTTTCGGGGGGGGGGGGGGGGGGGCTATAGCAGCTAATTAAAAAAAACATGAGTATTTCTGATTTATCTTCTCAACTCACCATCACATACCCTTAAATGTGGGGCTTTGACAGTCAATTGAAAATGTGTCTTACATGAAATCTCTTATCTCACCACCACTAATGAGATGGGTGTGTTTGATGCTTGTCGCTTCAGAGCTTCTCAAAGTTAGGGGTTCGTGGTCGACGGGGGGGGGCACCTCATCTCTGCTGTCACTTCCAACCTGGATCGATATATTTGGTTTTAATGCAGAATTCAGCTTCACGAAGATAGGAGCTTGTGAAGGGTACGATGAGTTTTAACGCTCAGAGGGAGGCGGCAGGCAGGGTGTTCCCTTTGAATCAGGGACCAAAACTCCTCCCTAGTGACCTGTGAATATGTTGTCTGCAGCGTTAGGTCACGTCATCTAGATCAGCTGTTCGATTTCACATATCGTCATGTCAACTGAGCCGGGGTCACAGTCAAACGGATTTGGGAAGAATGTTCCAAAAGGGCTTTTCTTAGCGTTGGAGGTGGGACACTTCCTGTTAGAAACATACACAGCCGAGGGAAAGGAAAGACTCTCTCTCCAACAACAAATATTTCCTCTGATTCGGTCACTGATCTGTATTTCTCCTGCTTTGCATTCAGTTTGTTCAGTTTCCCAAACGTGTCTGTTAATTAAGGCAAGTTGACACATTTTCTTTGCATTACACAGAAAGTCAAGCAAGTTTTTTTATATATAGTTTTTTGTATTTTTTTTTTACATCCGTTGTGAATGACAACAGTTCCTCTCTCAATGTGAAAAGCCTTTCCAACACTCCCCCATTGATAACCACCGAACCTTGGTGTGAAATAAAACATAGTCATGCTCTGATCCAATATCTCCTTATAGTTTAGTGAGGATAGGGAGACGCTAGCGTCTCAACTGGCCAATTGCCGGGGGAAATGCAGAGCGCCAGGTTCAAATAAAATGCTATAAAATTCAAACTTTCATTAAATCACACACGTAAGATACTCAATTAAAAATGGAACTTACCTGCCTCAGTTTATCTCTGAGTTCGGTGCTCAGCTCTGTTGCCGACAGCTGCACTCGGTGTATTATACAATGCGTCCATATATCAGAAGGAGAAACTTTCATAACTAGAGTCCCATCGTCCCGCAATAGAAGGACCCCCATCGATCACATGGAATCTGTTTTTCGGCAAAACATCCCCTGTTTCCTTAGCATGCTCCAGAATCATGAGACAGAAAAAATATGTATCTGTGAATAGAATCCCCCCCCTCCTCCCCCCAGACATGTATAATGAACAAAAGTTAATGTGTGGGGCATCTCGGCCATCACAGCTAACGTCCTTCTGAGAGAGCATAAGCTGGGGAGTTTGAGTCGTTCCGTCAGTTTCCATTTGATTGCCAGCTATAGCATACATTCTTAGTTTACCACTGTTATCTGACGAAAGTATTGATGTGAGTTTCAGTGCTTCTGCCTCCTCACACAATGTTTTCATCACATCAATTGCAGCCGGGTAATATCAGTCTCTGCAATAGTGTGTGGTTTCATAGCGTGCAGTGGTCAGGTGCTGCCTTTTCTAATCTAAGGGCAGTCTCTGGTTGAATTTAAAATGTTTGATTTGAACTATTTTCATTTAGATATTTAAAGTTATACATATTACAATGATTTTGCGATACAAAGGCGATATTATTATTATTATTTAATGTCCGTATCCGGCGATCACACAAGGGGTCACAACCCAGTGTAGTGCAGTGCCCATCGTAGTGCAGTGTCATGTGTAGTGCAGTGCCCAGTGTAGTGCAGTGTCCAGTGTAGTGCAGTGCCCAGTGTAGTGCAGTGCCCAGTGTAGTGCAGTGCCCAGTGTAGTGCAGTGCCCAGTGCACTGTAGTATCCAGTGTAGTGTCCAGTGCAGTGTCCAGTGTAGTGCAGTACCCAGTGTAGTGCAATGCCCAGCGTAGTGCAGTACCCAGTGTAGTGCAGTGGCCAGTGTAGTGCAGTGCCCAGTGTAGTGCAGTGCCCAGCGTAGTGCAATGCCCAGTGTAGTGCAGTACCCAGTGCAGTGCCCAGCGCAGTGCAGTGCCCAGTGTAGTGCAGTGCCCAGTGTAGTGCAGTGCTCAGTGTAGTGCAGTGCCCAGTGTAGTGCAGTGCCCAGCGTAGTGCAGTGCCCAGTGTAGTGCAGTGCCCAGTGCAGTACCCAGTGTAGTGCAGTGGCCAGTGTAGTGCAGTGCCCAGTGTAGTGCAGTGCCCAGCGTAGTGCAATGCCCAGTGTAGTGCAGTACCCAGTGTAGTGCAGTGCCCAGCGCAGTGCAGTGCCCAGTGTAGTGCAGTGCCCAGTGTAGTGCAGTGCCCAGTGTAGTGCAGTGCTCAGTGTAGTGCAGTGCCCAGTGTAGTGCAGTGCCCAGCGTAGTGCTGTGCCCAATGTAGTGCAGTGCCCAGTGCAGTGCCCAGTGTAGTGCAGTGCCCAGTGTAGTGCAGTGCCCAGCGTAGTGCAGTGCCCAGTGTAGTCCAGTGCAGTGCAGTGCCCAGTGTAGTGCAGTGCCCAGTGTAGTGGTTCTGGTAAAACGTGATGTAGGACATAGAGTTCCATTTGCTTTCCTCTCAACTCTTCACTATTTTCCTGGGAAGATGTTTCCTTATCGATGTAGTTGATGGGTAGTTGGAGAGGCTGAGACTGGCATTAGGTTGGTGGGTGTTTGATGAGTCAGGTTCCATTGGAGATTGAACACTTCTCTCGCTGTGAGGATATTTGTCTTTCTACTGTGGTATATGACTTCCCCTTGTCTTTCATTCCCACAGCCCTGGTGCTTCCTTTTACACACATATATATATATATATATATATATATATATATATATATATATATATATATATAACACACACACACACACACACATTAAAACTGAACTTCTCCTTATATCTGAATCGACTTGGTCGCACGGTGTTCATTTAAATATCATCTTCCTGTCCGTTTTCCTTATCTATGGTAAACTATCGTCTCATATCCCCGTCAAAAGGACAAGCAGATGGCAGAGAATCTGCTTGGCTTTCTCCAAGGTCCCACCGCCTCTTTTTCCCTCTGAGAAAGTTTATTTTAGAACCTGTAACTTTACTATTCCACACAAATACCAAATATAACATTTGCTTCGATGACACATTTTGACATGCCACCATTTTTTTTTCACAGCTCTTCCCAGCCTGTTTCTCTCCTCTTTCCTGGATAGGTTTGTTTTTTACACGTTCCGTGTGAGTTCTCTCTGAGACACATTATAAATATATATTCCATGTAGGCAGAAAGGGGGGGGGGGGCGCATGCCATCTGTTGCTGTGATCTCATTGGCTGATTGGTTGTCTGTGTGATGCACTCTGGGTCTCTGACTCAGTGTTCTAAAATAAACCTAACGCTGAAGTTGAAAACACTCTGGAGCATAGCACAGTGAGTCCACTTTTAATACCGTTGTACCTCAGAAAAGAGCAGATACTGAGCTCAGAGTGAGTAAACATAACATACTGTACTGCATATCTCAATCTTCCTCAATTTCTCGTGAGAATCAAAGAGAAACTTTTTTTTAAATTATTTTTTATTTCACCTTTATTTAACCAGATAGGCTAGTCGAGAACAATTTCTCATTTACAACAGCGACCTGGCCAAGATAAAGCAAAGCAGTGCGACAAAATCAAACAACACAGAGTTACACATAAACAAACGTACAGTTAATAACACAATAGAAAAAAATCTATGTATAGTGTGTGCAAATGTAGAAGATTAAGGAGGTAAGGAAATAAATAGGCCATAGAGGCGAAATAATTACAATTTAGCAATTAAACACTGGAGTGATAGATGTACAGATGATGATGTGGAAGTAGAGGTACTGGGGTGCAAAGAGCAAAAGTGTCTGTAATAATATGGGGATGAGGTAGTTAGGTGTGGCTATTTACAGATTGGCTGTGTACAGGTACAGTGATCAGTAAACTGCTCTGACAGCTGATGCTTAAAGTTAGTTAGTGAGTGAGATATAAGACTCCAGCTTCAGTGATATTTGCAATTCGTTCCAGTCATTGGCAGCAGAGAACTGGAAGGAAAGGCGGCCAAAGGTAGTTTTGACTTTGGGGATGACCAGTAAAATATACCTGCTGGAGTGCGTGCTACGAGTGGGTGCTGCTATGGTGACTAATAAGATGAGATAAGGTGGGGCATTACCTAGCATTGACTTATAGATGACCTGGTACCAGTGGGTTTGGCGACGAATATGTAATAAGAGCCAGCCAACGAGAGCATACAGGTCGCAGTGGTGGGTAGTATATGGGGCTTTAGTAACAAAATGGATGGCACTGTGATAGACTACATCCAATTTGCTGAGTAGAGTGTTGGAGGCTATTTTGTAAATGACCGAAGTCAAGGATCGGTAGGGAAGTCAGTTTTACGTGGGTCTGTTTGGTAGCATGAGTGAAGGCTTTGTTGTGAAATAGGAAGCTGATTCTAGATTGTTTTTTAGGATTGGAGATGTTTAATGTGACTCTGGAAGGAGAGTTTACAGTGTAACCAGACACCTAGGTATTTGTAGTTGTCCACATATTCTAAATCAGAAACATCTGGAGTAGTGTTGCTAGTTGGGTTGGAGGGTGCGGCGAGCAATCGGTTGAAGAGCACGCACTTAGTTTTACTTGCATTTAAGAGCCGTTGGAGGCCACGGAAGGAGTGTTGATTGCATTGAAGCTCGTTTGGAGTTTTTTTTTAGCACAGTGGCTTTCGAAGACTTTAGACAAGGCAGTGCAGGATGGTTGTAGGTCTGTAACAGTTTGGGTCTAGAGCGTCTCCCCCTTTGAAGAGGGGGATTATCGCGGCAGCTTTCCAATCTTTGGGGGATCTCAGATTATATGAAAGAGTGATGCCATTACAAATAAGCTTCGTAAAAACCTGGGGAAGACATGGCCATTGTAGACATGAGGAAGACATGGTCATTGTAGACATGAGAAAGACATGGCCATTGTAGACATGAGGAAGACATGGCCATTGGAGACATGAGGAAGACATGGCCATTGGAGACCTGAGGAAGACATGGCCATTGTAGACCTGAGGAAGACATGGTCATTGTAGACCTGAGGAAGACATGGCCATTGTAGACCTGAGGAAGACATGGTCATTGTAGACCTGAGGAAGACATGGTCATTGTAGACCTGAGAAAGACATGGCCATTGTAGACCTGAGGAAGACATGGTCATTGTAGACATGAGGAAGACATGGACATTGGAGACCTGAGGAAGACATGGCCATTGTAGACATGAGGAAGACATGGTCATTGTAGACATGAGGAAGACATGGTCATTGTAGACATGAGGAAGACATGGTCATTGTAGACCTGAGGAAGACATGGTCATTGTAGACCTGAGGAAGACATGGCTATTGGAGACCATGCAGGCTGTTCTTACTGTTGCCATGAAAACCAACTACTTGGCTGCGGGCTGCATTACCAGCGCTCTGTCACACATCCCACTCATATTCACACTCAGTTCCCTTAGACTGCCTTCTCTCGGTCTCTTTGACTCTCTCTAGCACTCTCTCTCTGTCTTGACCAAGTCCCCTAACTTGAATCCTGCACTGCCTTTTTCCTCTGATCTCAGAGCTATCCATATACTCAAGTGTTTGATAATTAATGAATCATTTTAGATATGAAACCATACTTCCCATGTTCAAGGCAAAAAAAACGTCAAAGGAAGAAGTCCCAACTTGATGTGCTCTTGCCCTTGTAAGACCCAAGCATTTTTGCAAATGTAGTTTTGCAAGACATAATCAAATATACTGCTTGCCAAAAGTATGTGGTGCTTGTCGAACATCTAATTCCAAAATCATGGGTATTAATATGAAGTTGGTTCCCCCCTTTACTGCTATAACAGCCTCCACTCTTCTGGGAAGGCTTTCCACTAGATGTTGGAACATTGCTGTGGGGACTTGCTTCCATTCAGCCACAAGAGCATTAGTGAGGTCGAGCAACCCATTTCATGAAACCCATTTTGTGAAGCTCCCAAAGAAAAGTTATTGTGCTAACATTGCTTCCAGAGGCAGTTTTGAACTCAGCAGTGAGTGTTGCAACCGAGGACAGACAATTTTTACGCATGGCGCAATGCAGCTCTCAGCGGTCCCGTTCTGTGAGCTTGTGTGACCTACCAATTCGCTGCTGAGCCATTGTTGATCCTTGACGTTTCCATTTCACAATAACAGCACTTACAGTAGACCAGGGAAGCTCTAGCAGGGCAGAAATTTGACGAACTTGTTGGAAAGGTGGCATCCTATGATGATGCCACGTTGAAAATCAATGAGCTCTTCAGTACGGGACATTCTACTGCCAATGTTTGTCTATGGGTATTGCATGGCTGTTTGCTCAATTGTAAACACCTGACAGCATTGATGTGTCTGAAATAGCCTAATCCACTAATTCTGAATGGGTGTCCACACACTGTTGATTCTAGTGTACCTCCATCTCTTGCCCAGAATGTAATTTAATATCTTAGAAAACAACACAAATCCTACTAAGAGATACAAACCATGTATTTTGTTGTGTTATGAGTTTAGTAACCTGTTGCATTTTGTGCAACTGGGGGTCTCACAATATTCTACAGTAATCCTGTTTGTCAAGTGTACGACTTTACGTCCACAGTGAGAAGATTTTGATACGATCTCACATTCCCTAGTTACTAAGTAGCTCTGAAACGTGATCTTAACGAGCTGCTGATAACTAATAAAACCTAGAAAGTGAATATTTATTTAGCTGTGAGTTGTCCTTTAGATACGCCTCAGCTGATTTGTAATGACGTTATTCTGTTTGGAGGTGATAGATGATTCTACTGGCTCCTGATATCAGTTCCTTTACTTCTGTTAATTCCCTCTCTTCTACCCAGGGGGTTGGAAATTCCACCATACACTACCTATAACCAGATCATCTACACTATACTATCATGGTGTGAGTACATCTGGGTCCTGGAAGCTGCAAATCTCTGGGATTCAGAAAGCACTAAGCACACCACCGGAGGCTGGGACTTTCTTCATGCTAAATCTGTCTTGACTCTGTCTCTCTCTCTCTCTCTCTCTCTCTCTCTCTCAATTCAAGGGGCTTTATTGGCATGGGAAACATGTGTTAACATTGCCAAACAAGTGAGGTAGATAATATATAAAGTGAAATAAACAATAAAAATTAACAATATACAAAAGTGAAATAAATAATAAAAACATTACACGTACAGAAGTTTCAAAACAATAAAGACATTACAAATGTAATTTAATATATATATATATATAAAGTTTTGTAACAATGCACAAATGGTTAAAGCACACAAGGGAAAATAAATAAGCAGAAATATGGGTTGTATTTACAATGTTCTTCAATAGTTGCCCTTTTCTTGTGGCAACAGGTCACAAATCTTGCTGCTGTGATGGCACACTGTGAAATTTCACCCAGTAGATATGGGAGTTTATCAAAATTGGATGTGTACTCTCTGTGTAGGGCCAAATAGCATTTTAGTTTGCTCTGTTTTTTTGTTAATTCTTTCCAATGTGTCAAGTAATTATCTTTTGGTTTTCTCATGATTTGGTTGGGTCTAATTGTGCTGCCCTGGGGCTCTCTCTCTCTGTCTATATATATATGCTGGGAGTGTTTGGTGCATGCTGGGAATTGTATGAGCGAAGGAGTGCGTGTGTTGTGTAGCGATATATTCAGAAATTTCTTTCAGTTTTCTACTTCCTGGTGGCATTTTTTGGTTTTCTGTGCAATATGAAGGTTATTATTTTTGTTGTGGTAGAATTAAGTATTGTGTTTTCGTATTGAAATTACCCTGATTCTGGCGGGGATGGCAGCCTGAATGGGGATGCCGTCCCTGTCACTTCGGCACGGCTTTAGGTGTGTTACTGAAGCTACTGTCACTGGAGGAGTTTCTGGTCGCCGTAGGAGAGAAGGTAGGCTATGAGAATATTGCTTATGCGTCACGGATGAATAAAGCTGTGGTGGTATTTCTTAAAGAAGAGTGTCTGGTTGATCGGATGGTTGAGCATGGTGTACTTCTTAAAGAAGAGTGTCTGGTTGATCGGATGGTTGAGCATGGTGTACTTCTTACAGAAGAGTGTCTGGTTGATCGGATGGTTGAGCATGGTGTACTTCTTAAAGAAGAGTGTCTTGTAGATCGTATGGTTGAGCATGGTGTACTTCTTAAAGAAGAGTGTCTTGTAGATCGTATGGTTGAGCATGGTGTACTTCTTAAAGAAGAGTGTCTTGTTGATCGTACGGTTGAGCATGGTGTACTTCTTAAAGGAATTTTTATTCAAGTTGCAACTATTTTTTTCTCCGTCAACAAGGGTAATGATTTCAAATGTACCACCGTTTATTCCCAATGAGCTATTGGAGCGCGAGTTATTGCGCTTTGGGAAGTTCGCCAGTTCAATTGAGGTTGTCCCGTTGGGTTGGAAACACCTGGCGTTGAAACAGGTTTGTAATTTCGGCAACAGGTGTTTATGTTTCTGGACTCACCGGAACAGACTTTAGAGTTACCATTTAAAATCAAGTATGACAATAGACTGTATATGGCTTATGCTGGTACGGGTAGTCAACTGTGTTTTGAGTGTGGGGATGTTGGTCATAAGCGACATGCTTGCCCGAAAAGGGAGAAGGCAGAGGGAGGGGCGCAGGTGGTCATTGTAACGCCTGGGCCCACTGATGTAGGGAGAGGTGGACCGACAGCGGTAGAGCAGCCACGAGCACCTGTTGCTGAGGAAGAAGTTATCAGTGTTGAGGGCACGGAGTTGCAACTTGTATTAGAGGGAAATGTTATGCAGCAGAAAAGTATTGTTGTAGAAGGTAAGGATGTATCTGAAGAGCCAGTTCCTCAGACTGGTGAGCAGGTGCCCAGTACGAGTGCTGGGGTAAAGGAGGGGGTTCATGTGGAGCTAGGCTCCCAGGTAGTAGAGGAGGTGCCCAGTACGAGTGCTGGGGTAAAGGAGGGGGTTCATGTGGAGCTAGGCTCCAAAGTAGTGGAGGAGATGCCCACTACGAGTAACGGGGTACAGGAGGGGGTTCATGTGGAGCTAGGCTTCCAGGGAGTGGAGGAGATGCCCACTACGAGTAATGGGGTACAGGAGGGGGTTCATGTGGAGCTAGGTTCCCAAGTAGTGGAGGAGATGCCCACTACGAGTAACGGGGTACAGGAGGGGGTTCATGTGGAGCTAGGCTTCCAGGGAGTGGAGGAGATGCCCACTACGATTAATGGGGTACAGGAGGGGGTTCATGTGGAGCTAGGTTCCCAGGTAGTGGAGGAGATGCCCACTACGAGTGATGAGGTTCAAGTGGGGAGTGTTGAAAGGGATGTGTTAGAGGGGAGTCAGTTGTCTGTGGCCTCAGCTGAGGAGGATCAGGAGAAGGATATGGATATCTCTTTTGATATGACAGCAGCTGGTGAGGACTCAATTTACGATCTAGAAGAGGTAAATGGGTTTCTGGATCAGACTTTTGGGAAATCTGTCAAATTGGCAGATTATTTTGATGTTGATAAGTTTGTGAGGTCAGCTGTGATGTTACAGAAGACGGTGGGGTTAGATCAGTTGAGTGAGAAGAAGCGGTTTCGCTTGAGGAAATGTGGTGGGGAAACATGGTCAGGTTAATAAGAGAAGATTAAAACAATGATGATGATCATGCTTCATAGGGTGTCTTTTTTCTCGTTGGTTTCTCTTTGGTTTCTTCTGCTTTTCTTTTCTCTTTTCTATATGGAGGTACTAAGGGTAGGTTCTCTCAATATTAATGGGGGAAGGGACAGGAATAAGAGGGCTTGGATATTAGAAGTAATAAAACAGAAAAGGCTTAATGTAGTTTTCCTACAGGAGACACACAGTGATGAGGAAAATGAGGTTGACAGGGGTATGTGGTGGGAGGGGCAGCATGTACTCAGTCACGGTACTAATTTCAGTGCTGGGGTGGCAATCTTGTTTTCCTCAGGCTTAGGGGTGACTGTGGTATCTACAGTCTACAACTGGTTTTATTGGTCAAGGTGGATGTTATGTTTGTTTTTTTAGTTTTTTAAATGTTTATGCTCCTAATGAGGGTACAGAGCGTATTGCTGTATTTAAACAAATACAGGAAACCTTAAGACAGTGTGACCAAGAGGGGTGTATGGTTTTAGGGGGTGACTGGAACTGTACAGTGTGTTTTACTGTTGATCGCACCGCTGAAGAACCTCACCTGCGGTCAGCCACTTGCCTGTCTGGCCTATTAACTGAGTTTGAGCTTTCTGATGTGTGGAGAGTAAGGAATGCAAAAGATAGGCAGTACACATGGCAAAAAATTAATGAAGGTTGTGTCAGTGCAGCAAGGTTAGACAGGTTGTATGTATCTGAGCAATACTGTAGTAGGGTTGGAAAGTGTGCCATTACTCCTGTGGGTTTCTCTGATCATCATATTGTTACTGTTGATATTCGTTTGTCCTGTCCACAAAGGTCATCACCTTACTGGTATTTTAATGTTAAATTGTTACATGATGTCATGTTTTGTGAAAGGTTTTTGTTGTTTTGGGAAAAATGGAGGGTTACAAAAGGGAATTTTGAGTCCTTGAGACAATGGTGGGATGTTGGGAAGGCCCAAATACGAGTATTTTGTCAACAGTATACTGCTCTGTCTCAAAATGAAGTTAAAGGGACTATCAAGGCCCTTGAACAGGACATCAAGTCTATTGAATTGAAGCTGCTCACTCAGAACGACCCTGGACTAGTCATGAACTTACAGGACAAGAGACATGAACTGAGGTTGTTTCGGCATGAAAGAATGAAGGGTGCCTTGATTAGGTCTCGTTTCGCTTCCCTCAAGGATATGGATGCTCCTAGCGCGTAAAAAAAACAAACTAGGACAGTCGACATTGCAACGTAAACAGATGGTCTGCCTTCGTCTCCCTGATGGGAAAGTGACCACGGATGACAGTGAAATGCGTCAACATGCCATGGATTTCTACTCGTCCCTCTATAAGGCGGAGGATTGTGACTCTCTGTGTACTGAACAGTTGTTACATGGTCTTCCTCAATTGGGACCTGAGCAGAGATTCACATTGGACTCTGACATTACACTGCAAGTGCTGTCCACAGCAGTTATGCCTCACTCAACAGGCCGAGCCCCTGGCATTGATGGTTTACCATCTGAGTTTTATAAGCACTTTTGGGGGTCTATTGGGAAGGATTTTTATGAAGTGGTGTGTGAATCCTTTCATGAGGGTTCTCTTCCAGTATCCTGTCAACGTGCGGTGCTTTCACTGTTGCCAAAAAAAGGGGGATTTGGCTCTCATAAAAAATTGGAGACCTGTTGCTTTGCTATGCGCAGAATACAAAATTGTTTCTAAATGTCTCTCAAACAGGTTGAAAGAGTATCTGGGATTGTTGATTCACAAGGACCAGTCCTACTGTTCACCTGATCGCTCTATCATTGATAACTTGTTTCTGAGAAGAGATGTTTTAGACATTTGTAAACTGTCTGATATAAATGTGAGTTTACTTTCTTTGGATCAGGAGAAGGCTTTTGATCTTGTGGACCACAAGTACTTGTTTAAAACAGTGAAAGACTTTGGGTTTGGGGATGTTTTTCTGTCTTGGATGAATTTACTGTATGGTGAAGGTGAGGGGGTGGTTTGAGTTGCCCCATCAGGCAGGGATGCCCAATTTCATGGCAGTTATATAGTCTGGCGATTTAACCAATGCTTTGTTTTTTAAGAGCGAAGCTTACTGGTTTCTCTGTGCCAGGTGTAATGAAGGGTCCCACGATAGCACTGTCTGCGAATGCAGATGACGTGGCCGTTTTTATTACAGGGGGTGAGGATGTTAAGGTTCTCTCAAACACTCTAAATGTGTATGAGGGGGCCTCCTCAGCTAGAGTCAATTGGGGAAGGAGTGAAGCGCCGTGGGTAGGTCAGCTTCAGATGGAGACCACTCCACGGTTACCAGCGGGGCTTCAGATGGGGTGCGCTCCACAGTTACCAGGGGGGCTTCAGATGGGGTCCGCTCCACAGTTACCAGGGGGGCTTTAGATGGGGTCCGCTCCACAGTTACCAGGGGGGCTTCAGATGGGGTCCGCTCCACAGTTACCAGGGGGGCTTCAGATGGCGTCCGCTACACAGTTACCAGGGGGGCTTCAGATGGGGTCCGCTCCACAGTTACCAGGGGGGCTTCAGATGGGGTATGCTACACAGTTACCAGGGGGGCTTCAGATGGGGTCCGCTCCACAGTTACCAGGGGGGCTTCAGATGGGGTCCGCTCCACAGTTACCAGGGGGGCTTCAGATGGGGTCCGCTCCACAGTTACCAGGGGGGCTTCAGTGGGGCAGCGACGGGATGAAGATTTTTTTTTTCCTAGGCTCCGATGTCTTTCAGAAAAATAACTGGGAGGGTGTAGTGGAGAAGGTGTGTGCCAGACTGTCAAGATGGAAATGGGTGCTGCCCCAGCTGTCTTATAGGGGAAGGGTACTGGTAGCTAATAATCTTGCTGCCTCTACCCTCTGGCACAGACAAATGATTTTACAGCCACCAAAGGGTCTGATACCAGAGGACCCTTGTCAATTTCTTCTGGTCTGGACAACACTGGATTAAAGCTGCAGCCCTGTACCTGCCACTGCACGAGGGTGGACATTTCCTCTAGAATCATGGCTTTCTGGCTTCAAGCAGCCCAGAGACTGTTGTACGGTGACGGTTCTAGCTGGGTCGACACAGCCTACACACTGATGAGGAGAGCGGGCTGTTGGGATTAGACAAGCACCTTTTCCTCTTAAAACTGGAGGGGGGTGAGTTGCCTGGCCTGACTCTCTTTTATGAGTCTGTTATGCAGGCTTGGAGGATTCTTGTCAAGTCCCGTAAGACCTGCACACCACCAGGGATGTGGCTTTTTGAAGAGCCTCTTTTTTATAACTCTCCCATTCAGTCCCGTGCTCTGGGTTCAGCCATCCTACGTTCATGCCTGTTAGGCGTGTGGTGTACCAAGCTGGGTCATCTGATGCGGAGCAGGAGCAGATCGTTGGAGGAGTTGGGAGAAAGAGCAGGGATCCGATCATCTCGCCTACAGAGGAAGGTCGTCGCTGAGGTCTGTGACTCCTTGCCAGTGCTTCATCTGCAGTATGTGACTGACACTTCCAAATCTGATCGGTGGAAGGAGGGTCTGGATTATATGTTCCCTGCACTGATTGTTAGTGCTGCGGTGTGGGAATTCGAGGAGGACGTGGGGATGCTGCTTTCCTTCCATACCCCGGAGCAGGGGGAGTTCAAGAAGGTGGGAAAGAAGGCCATGTACAGAATATGTGTAAAGGTGTCCCATGCCTCTTCCCTGGAAGGGGTAAAATAGACAAGGTGGGCGGCTGTGCTTGGTCCAGGTGCCTCTCCAAAAGGCTGTTGGCGATCATTATACAAACTGCTTATTGATAAGAGGACAGCTGACCTCCAATGGAGGATAATACATGGAGCCATAGCCACCAACATGCATATGGTACACCTGGATCCTACTGTTGGGGAAGGGTGTCCCTTCTGTGCTAAGTCTGAAAACTCTGGCACATCTGTTTTTACAGTTTCCCAGGCTGGTCGCGATGATTGACCTGATCACCATTTGGTTCTCAGCGTTGGGAGAGGTTTTCTCTTCCCAACTGTACATATTCGGGACAAAGTACAGGTTCAGTCAAAAGGGTGTAGTTGTGTTGCTTCATTTTGTGTTAGGGGTAGCAAAATTTGCGATGTGGAAGACCGGAAAGAACAGTATTCGGAGACAGGGGTCTGTGGATGTGGTGGGAATGCTGGAGGGAATGTTGGCAGCGAGACTGAGGGTTGAGTTTGCATATTATAAACTTGTCAACAATATTGATCTGTTTATGAGTATATGGGGTATTCAGAGGCTGTTGTGTTTAGTTACTGTGGAGGAGGAATTGGAGTTGTGTTTTTAATTGATGTGTAACTATGGTTTTGTATGAGTATGTATATATATATATATATGGGTGTATAGCTCTAGTCTGTTGTGAAGAAGACAGGAAAGAGAATGCCAGAAAAAATTGATAAAACTAACTAGATGATACTTTTCCATTTAGAAAATTGTGAGTTCTTCTTCTTCTTCTCTTTAAAATTGGACAGGATAGCCTGAACATGTGAATTTTTGATTGGTGTCTCTAGCTTTTAATTTTTAGGGATAGGGGGCAGCATTCAGAAGTTTGGATGACTGAGGTGCCCGAAGGAAACTGCCTGTTACTCATGCCCAGAAGCTAGGATGTGCATATGAAATATGCGTGGTAGAATTGGATTGAAAGCACTCTAAAGTTTCTAAAACTGTTAAAGTAATGTCTGTGAGTATAACATGTGAGTATAACAGAACTGATTTGACAGGCGAAACACAGAGGACAATCCATTGAGGAAATATTTTTTGAGGTCTTTCGACTTTCCTTTCTATGGGAAAACATTTGTATTAGGATCCAGATTCCTACATCCACTAGATGTCAACAGTCTTTAGAAAATGTTAAATGTTTTTTGGGGAAAAATGAAGAAGTATTCGTATTCTTTCTAAGTGTCACTCAGAAGGACTCTAGTATTTTGACGCTCCTCATTTGTTTTTCTCCGGTATTGGAAACAGATTATTCCGTCTTAAATTTTATCGACTATTTACATATTAGAATACTTGAGGTTGGATAAGAAATGTTGTTTGAAACGTTTGTATCAAGTTAACAGGTTACTTTTTACATTCCTTTGTAGGCATGTTGGGCGAGTTGGAACAGGTTAATTTCTGAATCCAATGCGCCAAATAAACTGACATTTTTGGGATATAAAGAAGGATTTTATCTAACAAAATGACCATTCATTGTGTAACTGGGACATTTGGGATTTAAAAAATATGAAGATCTTCAAAGGTGAGTGATTTATTTGATCTCTATTTCTAACTTTCGTCATGCATCTGCTTGTTTGGAAAATTACCTCACCTCCGGTGAGGGCGCGCACTTGGTTGTTTATCTCCAGTATTGAATATACTATTTTCCGTCTTAAATTTGATCATGTTTTTACATATTAGGGTACCTGAGGATTGATTAGGAACGTTGTTTGACATGTTTTGAGATGTTTGGACAAGTTTATTGGTACATTTTGGGATTAATTTTGTATGCATTCTGATCGAGGGGAAACCGGTGGATTATTGAATGAAGCGCACCAAATAAACATACTTTTTGGATATATAAAGAAGGACTTTATCGAACAAAAGGACCATCATTTATTATGTAACAGGGACCCTTGTGATTGCAACCAGATGAAGATCTTCAAAGGTAAGGGAAATATATTTTCTTGCTATTTCTGACTTTCACAATTAATCTGCTCGGTTGGAAAATGTTTTTAATGCTTTTGTATGCTGTCCTCAGATAATTGCATGATGTGCTTTCGCTGTAAAGCCTTTTTGAAATCTGACACAGCGGCTGGATTAACAAGAAGTTTATCTTTTAAATGATAAATGACACTTGTATTTTCATGAAAGTTTAATATTAAGATTTCTGTCATTTGAATTAGGCGCTCTGCAATTTTACCGGATGTTGTTGAGGTGGGTCGCTTGAGGCACGCATAGGCCAAAGAGGTTCTAAGGTTTAAGTGTTAGTTATGCTATTCCCATTTTTGCAAATGTATATAGTTATAGTTGATAAAAAAGTTTCAATAATGTGATTTTAGGATAGCCTGAATGTTTCACAGTTGGTGTTGTAGCTTAATTGGCCAAGAAGCAGGACAATTTTGGATAGCTACCTCTGCATTCCTATGGTTTTCATTCAGAGTCATGCATGCAAATGTTTAATGGTTATAGTTAAAAAATCAAATAAAGTATAAAAAATAAACAATCTAAGAAGGGTCAGTCCAACCATCTCAACGTTGGTTTCGAGTTAATAGCTTAAAGCAGGAATCCGCAGGTCGTGGGCGACCCCGTGCCAGTGCTTGTGTTGTTTTTTTTTTGTTTGAATGAAAACAAGTGGGTTTAGCCCTGAGCCGCCTTGGACTAGCCATCTGGAAAAGATGTGTCTTTGCGTGAAATCCTTCCTACTCAAACCACGCTCTGCCATGGCCCCGGAGCTGAAGAGGAAGTCACTAGCTAGCTCACTTGTTTGCAGATACACTGTTTTGGTAGCAGGGACAATTTCAGAAAATGTCGACATAAACAAGTACCATTCTCAAATTTTTGATCTGAATCAATTCGACCTCAAAAGTGAAAAAGAGGCCAGAAAAAAACTGTCTCACATCAACACCATCATCCCAGACACCCTGGTCCAATTTGCATACCACCCCAACAGATCCACAGATGCCGCAATATCTATTGCACTCCACACTGCCCTTTCTCACCTGGACAAGAGGAACACCTATGTGAGAATGTTGTTAATTGACTACAGCTCAATATTCAACATCATAGTGCCCTCAAAGCTCATCATTAAGCTAAGGACCCTGTGACGGAACAACTCCCTCTGCAACTTGATCCTGGACTTCCTGATGGGCTGCCGCAGGTGGTGAGTGTAGGCAACAGCAAAAATGCCACGCTGACCCTCAACACGGTTGCATACTTAGTCCCCTCCTATACTCCCTGTTCACTCCGAGTGTGTAGCCTTGCACGACTCCTACACAATAATTAAGCTTGCCGACGACATTTGACACACTGAACTCTATCTGATAAGTTGTTGGTGAACCAGGCAAGGCAGTCATTTGAGAAACGAAGGCTGTTGAGTCTGCTGATAAGAATGCGGTGATTGACAGTCAAAAGCCTTGGCAAGGTCAATGAAGATGGCTGCTATGACATCGTTTAGGACCTTGAGCATGGCTGAGGTGCACCCATGACCAGCTCGGACATCATATTGCACAGAGGAGAAGGTACGGTGGGATTCGACATGGTCGGTGACCTGTGTGTTAACTTGGCTTTCGAAGACTTTAAAAAGGCACGGTAGGATAGATATAGGTCTATAACAGTTTTGGTCTAGATTTTCACCCCCTTTGAAGACGGGGATGATCGCGGCAACTTTCCAATCTTTAGGGATCACAGACGATATGAAAGAGAGGCTGTGTCAGATATACCAGGCTCTGTCAGAGGAAGGCCCTAAAAATTGTCAGACTCCAGACAGCCAAGTCATAGACTGTTCTGATTGCTACCATACAGCAAGCAGTACCGATGCGCCAAGTCTGGAACCAACAGTCCACCTGAACAGCTTCTACCCCCAAGCCAACAGACTTCTAAATAGTTAGTTAAATAGTTAACCAAATAGTTGTCTTTTTTGTCAACTTTGTCATCAAAGTCTGGCATTCTCTGGATTTATGGGGCTTTCATGACAACTGGGAACTCTGAAAAAAACAAGGTCGAAACATGACTTCCTCAGGTCGGAGCTTTAGAAAGAGGCCTGACTTTGCATTAGATAACCGTTAAAAGCGTATTTTTCCCAGTCCGATAATGTCCGATGTCCCAGTTGTCTTGAACTCACTGAGATTTGAACTCAGTCTGAGATTTCCCTTTTCCGATTTTCCACTTGTTATGTCATGCTGGATTGGCCAATGTATTCAACCTTTTCCAGCCTATGGTGTTACATTTTAACCTTTATCCTTTTAAGCTTGAAAAAGAGACCTTAGGGCTATGGCCATTCCCCCCAGAAATGTCAGGGAACTTGCAGGTGCCTTGGTGGAAGAGTGGGGTAACATCTCACAGCAAGAACTGGCAAATCTGTTGCAGTCCATGTGGAGGAGATGCACTACAGTACTTAAATGCAGCTGGTGGCCACACCAGGACACTGAATATAACTTTTGATTTTGACACCCGCTTTGTTCAGGGACACATTATTCCATTTGTGTAAGTCACATGTCTGTGGAACTTGGCCAGCAATAGGTGGTTCTAAACGTCTTCCATTTTAGAATGATGGAGGCCATTTTGTTCTTGTGGACTTTCAATGCTGCAGAACGTTTTTGGTTACCCTTCCCCAGCTCTGTGCCTCGACAATCCTGTCATTGAGCTCTATAAACAATTCCTTCGACCTCATGGCTTGGTTTTTGCTCTGACATGCACTGTCAACTGTGGGACCTTATATAGACAGGTGTGTGCCTTTCCAAAACATGTCCAATCAATTGAATATACCACAGGTGGACTCCAATCAAGTTGTAGAAACATCTCAAGGATGATAAATGGAAACAGGATGCACTTGAGCTCAGTTTCAAGTCTCATAGCCAAGAGTCTGAATGATTATGTAAATAAAATATTTCTGGTTTTGTTTCGTCAGTATGAGGTATTGTGTGTAGATTGATGAGGGGGAAAAAAATAATTGAATCAATTTTAGAATAAGGCTGTATAATAACAACGTGGAAAAGGGGAAATGGTCTGAATACTTTCTGAATGCTCTGTACCATGAGAAAGAAAACTGAAATGAATGAATGCTCAAACAATGGTTTCAGAGGTAGGCAAACAAGGACTTAACCCCACTGCATAGGCCTGGGCTAGGCTACATGAGGTGTGATTTGAAAAATAACTCACGAAAAAAGGCATTAGTTTCTTGCCTTATTGTACACAAGTTGGCCATCATTTGCAAGTGATACTATATATTCACAAGTGATACTGTATAATTCACGAGTGATACTGTATAATTCACGAGTGATACTGTATAATTCACAAGTGATACTGTATAATTCACAAGTGATACTGTATAATTCACAAGTGATACTGTATAATTCACAAGTGATACTGTATAATTCACAAGTGATACTATATAATTCACGAGTGATACTGTATAATTCACAAGTGATACTATATAATTCACGAGTGATACTGTATAATTCACGAGTGATACTGTATAATTCACAAGTGATACTGTATAATTCACGAGTGATAGGCTAATATGGTCACCCATCAGACTATTTTATTAGTAGCTGTCACTTTGTTTTCTCACGCAGTTGCATAGCCTATAGAAATGGTACGCAACATGAGCTCATGGGCTCTCGTGAAGTGTTTGATTAGATTTTTGATTACATTTGCATTGATGTCAGAGTGATTAGAGGGACAATAGAGTTTTGAGTAGCAGGCAGTTAGTACGTTTGGTAGGATACTAATGACCATCAGCAGCAACAGAGCTTGGAGACGCCTAGTTACCGGGACTAAACGGTCACGTGGAAAATGACTGCAGTCATGACTCGTGACCACCGGTGTGGCAATAATACGGTCACCGTAACAGCCCTAGCCACACTAAATATGTATATTGTTCCATTTTCTCTCTGGCTTATGTCCAGGGGGGTAGGCCATGGGCTGACATCAGTAGGAAAATCTGCAGTTTAGGACAACTGAATATTATTATTATTTGTATTGTTTTACCTGCATATAATGGGATTTAAGTCATCTCAAACTCTGAAGATTAGGAAAAAGTTAAGCAGTATAGTGTAGTTTGTAGACATCGAAGATTCACATATTGCCATACACTGGCAGCTTCCTTTCATATGGAGACTTCCCCATAGCTTCAGAGAGCATCTTAAAGCCTGTTTTTACAGATTGTCTGAAGAAATACAAAGCTCCTCTATGATGTTCTGTTGCAAGAGGGTATTGGTTACCCCCATGTGGAGCTACCCCTGTGCCTGAGATCTGACAGTTCCTCTTCCAAGACTCCACCTGTGAGCCAGTGAGAGCTACCCGAACCCCCACTACTGTCAAACTTCCATCCAAATGTCAGAGCTTATATTGAGCATAGTGACAAGGGTAACACTATGAAAGCAACGCTCGTCATAAATATAAATTACTCCATTAATAACTGATGAGCTCTGATTTCAAAAGTACTTGCAAATGTTTTTTTAAGAAAGGGGAAACATTGCACCAAGTGTTATGTGTCATCCAAAATATAAATGTAAAAAATATATAAATATGAAAACCAGGTTGCTGATCCGGCACCATTACTATACATTGTTTAAGGCCTGTTGGTGACCCCTGGATTTGAACATGTTTAATTTGACTTCTATTAATTTATATAATACGCATAGGTCATAATTTGCATGATGAAGAGTTTCCTGTGAGAAACCTCTGTTGTTCTGAAGACATTCAGTGTGAAAAAGAGATTGTATATTTATACTTCATACACTTGGATCAAAGGTTATTGTCACTGTTATATAATTTCATCCTGCTGTTATGTGTAATGTGCTGTCATTGTCTCGTAGTGAGCACCAAGGAGCATGTGTAATGTGTTTTCATTGTCTCGTACTGAGCACCAAGCAGCATGTATAATGTGTTTTCATAGTCTCGTACTGAGCACCAAGGAGCATGTATAATGTGTTTTCATAGTCTCGTACTGAGCACCAAGGATCATGTATAATGTGTTTTCATAGTCTCGTATTGAGCACCAAGCAGCATGTATAATGTGTATACTGAGCACCAAGTATAATGTAGTTTTTGCTTTTATAGAAAAAGTGCAACCTCTTTTGTCTACATGACAGTTTGGCAGATGAGTTCAACCATATAACTGTGTTTTTCCACAGTTCACACTATAATGTGCTTCTTCCTGCAAGCTTCCACACAGCTGACTTCCTGCGGATAGTAAAGTCAAACCTAAACTGATCTTAGCTGTATGCCCAGTCTTATGAATAAGTCAAACAAAGACAAGTTTGTATCAGGTCAGAAAAACCCCTAGCATATAACAAGAGACTATTCTTTTAAATTAAGCAGCAAAACACAAGATAGCATAACTAAAATGGCGCCGACAGAGATGGTCGTCTCACTTCGAGTCCTTAGGAAACTATGCAGTACAAGCATTTGGCTACACTCGCATTAACGTCTGCAAACTATGTGTACGTGATCAAGAACATTTGATTTTTAATTTTATTATGTAATTTTCCACAACAGTTCTTCCCTTTTGAGACTGAGTCTCAATCTAATAGAAAATTACTTACAAGCATTTTCATTAAACAAACATTAGCATGAAGGAAAAATGAAGACTGTCTTACACTTTGTGCATTACAATTGTAAATGACATCTGTTGTCTTTGAGTTTCAAGCCTTCACATAGTGCAATTCAATCACAGAAGGGGGAAATAAACATATGAATTAAACATCAGTACATACTTCATCAGTAAACACAACTTTATAATAATAAGCTACAAATCAACCAATTAAATATTGTAGCTCCCACAACACCAAATATTGACTGAACCCATCCAAAGGGATTCCATAGCGTTGTCTGGTTGTTTGCGAGATCATCGCTGAGCTCTTTCAGATGTCATAGTCAAGTTGCCCTCACTTTGGGGTACGAATGTACAGCAACCTATCATTTGGCACACTCTTATACATTCTGTCTAAAACACCCTGTATGTATGTACTAAGCCTCCGGTTACAAATACATTTGCACATAAATCATTCTTTCTATCTAACCCATTAACAAGTTAGTCACTACTGCTAGTCCACTTACATAGTTACACTTACATAAACATAAAAAAAACATGCTCAAGTCTTCAATGCTCCACGTTGAGTCTATCACTCAATTTCAAGACCCTCAATTTAGCACACATCGATACGGTTAGAATGTACATTTACAAACAGTATATTTCCCACATTAACACTCCTGCTGTGTTTGTTTTTGGTCGAATTGGACCGATTTTACAAGTTTTCTCAGAAAAATATAAATCATTTAATCTGACTGTCATAAGGTTCCATGACTTTGTCCACACAGGGCATCTGAACACACAAAATACATTTTGATGATTTTCATTACATTGTGAATGTTTTATTTAACTTTTGTACACGTGTGGTGTTCCCGGTCAAAAAATGACCGGTCGATAGAAATGAATGTGAGAGACTACAATTAGTGTATAACAATAGAGTTCAGGCAAATGCCTATTCATCAGATAGACACACTTCCTCTCCCAGACCCCGAAATGCATGTGTGTTTGAGCACACACACCTAAATTCCCTTCTTGGCTTCCATGGCAACCCCCACGGGAACCTTTCCCCAATATAATTTACCCCCCACAGGAACCACACCTGTTGGCATTCTCACAAACAATTGTAACTTTCTTTCAATAATATATAACACTTTTCTTGCAGCTCTGGTATATAAAGCTTTTTCCAGGCCTTGCTCACAATTCATTGTGTGGCAGCACAATGACCAAACAATATACTGTATGTGAGGCTCTTGATCATATATTTGATCATGACACTGGTGAGGAGAAATTCCATGTTAAACTTTGACACAAAGTAGCATGTGATAAATAGCACAATATGTTTCATCAGAGTATTTGTTATAGTCAAAATAATCCATACATTATTCTTTTTAAACTCAAAAACTAGTTGCATGAGGTCAATGAGGCCTAGAGGCCATAAATTGCAAATAGAAGATCAAAACTTAATATTGACAAGTACTTAAGTTGATAAAAATATCTAACACAACTTTAGGTGATAATATATGTATTATCATGGACTTATAATCAGCTTTAATGGGCGGGCACACATAATTAATTCAAATGAAATGAACACAACAGGTTTGACTGTTCTCATCACTTGTGGTGATGACAGATTGGTATCTCAATACATTCTTAGTCTAAGTTACTATAAATTTCACTGTGTGCAGACCTCCACAATCAACTAAACCATTTTGGATAAAACTAAATCAATTACGGGTACGTCCTCTTTCCAAGGGCATTCTTCTTCTGGCGTTTCTTCATGTTCTGTTTCAGATAGTGTGCCATTGGCTAGACAAACTGAAACATGTTCAAAATGGATGACCCTTGTGTCTCATCCATTTTCCTACCGGTACACCAGCAACATGAGAGAAGTTTGGACGTGATTTCTCTACATGCTCACTCCACATGGAAACATGTCACACTCCTGAGAGAAAAGGCAGTTGAAACCTGTCTACAGGTTGCCGGCTCGGACTCAGCTCTCACGGTAGAAGTGGTGCAGGACCATACTGAAAACCACTGTTGCCATTATTTCAGCTGGTTGGGGTGTGGGGGGAGTTGAGGTTCACACTGTTCTTAGTCAAATTATTCCTTCCATGACCCTTTTCAGGAAACAAGGCGCATGTCGCTACTCACAGTCACTACTTCACAGAGGAACCGTTCAAACGTATAATAGCACGCGTGTGTCTATTTGAGCTGGTCAGTATGTGTTGGTGTCATTGGTATCATCACTTACCGACCCACTATCATTCAGAAGGCGAGATCAGTACAGGTACATCAAAGCTGTGACCGAGAGACAGAACAACAGATTCAATCTCAAGGCCATCAGACTGTTAATCAGCCATCAGTAACATTGAGTGGCTCCTGCAAACATACTAACTCAAATCTCTAGCCACTTTAATAATTAAAAGTTGGATGTAATAAATGTATCACAAGTCACTTTAACCTCTTGAAGCTAGGGGGCACTATTTTTATGTTTGGAAAAATAACGTTTCCAAAGTAAACGGCCTATTCCTCAGGACCAGATGCTAGAATATGCATATAATTGACAGATTAGGATAGAAAACACTCTAAAGTTTCCAAAACTGTCAAAATGTTGTCTGAGTATAACAGAACTGATATTGCAGGCGAAACCCTGAGAAAAAATCAAACCAGGAAGTGGCTTCTATTTTGAAAACTCCATGTTCCATAGCCTCCCATTGCTCCATTTAAATGGATTTTAAAGGGATATCAACCAGATTGCTTCCTCAAGGTGTCAACAGTCTTCAGACATAGTTTCAGGCTTTTATTTTGAAAAATGAGCCAGAACGATAATATCGCGTCAAGTGGTCACATGAGTTTTGCTCGTGCAACAGTCTGGATAGGTATTCCTTTTCCCTCTCCTACTGTGAAAGACATTTGTGGTTGATATATTATCAATTATATATTTTTAAAACAACCTGAGGATTGATTATAAAAAACGATTGACATGTTTCTGTGGACATTACGGATATTATTTTGAATTTGTCTGCGTTGTCGTGACCGCTCTTTTCTGTGGATTTCTGAACATAATGCACCAAACAAACTGAGGTATTGTGGATATTAAAATAATCTTTATGGAACAAAAGGATCATTTGTTGTGTAACTGGGAGTCTCGTGAGTGAAAACATCCGAAGATCATCAAAGGTAAACGATTAATTTGATTGCTTTTCTGATTTTCCTGACCAAGCTACCTGATGCTAAGTGTACGTAATGTTTTGTCATGCGATCGATAAACTTACACAAACGCTTGGATTGCTTTCGCTGTAAAGCATCATTTCAAAATCTGAGACAACAGGTGGATTAACAAAAGGCTAAGCTGTGTTTTGCAATATTGCCCTTGTGATTGCATGAATAAGAATATTTTAGTAATATTATTTGACTGAGGCTCTATCCTATTCAGCGGTTTCTGATGACAATTATCCCGCTTAAGGGATGGGTAGCGTAGGGATGGGTAGCGTCAAGAAGTTAAACCACTTTATATAATGTTTACATATCCTACATTACTCATCTCATATGTACATACTGTATTCTATACCATCAACTGCATCTTGCCTATACCGCATGGCCATCGCTTATATATATATTTAGATGTACATATTCTTATTCATTCCTTTACACTTGTGTGTGTATAAGGTAGTTGTTGTGAAATTGTTAGATTACTAGTTAGATATTACTGCACGGTCGGAACTTGATGCACAAGCATTTTGCTACACTCGCATTAACATCTGCTAACCATGTGTATGTGACCAATCAAATTGGTTTTTATTTGATTTAAAGAGATGGGTGCAGCTAAAGCTTAAGAGGGTGTTAAGAGGGTGTGAACAAAGAGGAACTCCCCAGTAGGTTCCTTAACATTCAAAAGCCATTTTCTCAAAAGTGAGTTTACAAGTTGATCAACTTTCAAAGCAAAAATTACCTCCCCATTGTTCCTCAAATGCAGTACAAGAGTCTCTAATTTTACCCAATGTAAAAAAACAAGACAGAATTGAGTCGGTTATACATACACTACCATTCAAAAGTGTGGTGTCACTTAGAAATGTCCTTGTATTTGAAAGAAAACATATTTTTTGTCCATAAAAATAACATAAAATTTATCAGAAATACAGTGTAGACATTGTTAATGTTTGTAAATTACTATTGTAGCTGGGCTCCAATCTAGTTCCTTGCAATTTATCTAGGCATATAGTGACTGGAGATGGCTTGAGCTGACAAATGGGTTAAAGACTACTTTACAGAGACAAGAATGTGTTTTACTAGAGATAGCTTAGGAGTAGAACAATCCCTCATTGTCTCAAAATCTTCCTTGCATCTGGTAAACTAAGCCAGGGCGGGGTTAAGACAACAACCCACGTGCAGATAATGACAGGATGAACCCAGAGTGGATCATGATGCTCCTTGATCTGCATGGGGGGGGGGTTGAACCAACCATGACTGAGCATTGTTAGTGTCAGCTATATTTAGTTCCCTGCATTTGTGTAAAGGTTAGGTTACTCGGTCCAACACTCAAGGGTGTGGGGTTGACCAGCCTCGTTATTGCAATAATTAATCAATATTAAATAAAGATGACCGTTTGAAGAACTGACCAAATCTCTCTCAGTACCTGATTTCCACGGCATTTCCGAAATCGAATCTCTTGTTTCGCTGGTTGTGCTTTCCCATATGATGTCTTGTGACCCTGCTATGCCAAATCGTTTACTGATGTTTACCAATAGCAAATTAACTACATACTGTACAGATACAGAACCCTCAAATGTACACTATTTTTTGTTTCAATGCTGCGTGATATAAAGTTGGACTACTTTGTAAACGTTGTTTGTGCTCTCGCCCATATATACTGCCAATTTTAACATGTTACCGTAATATTCACTGTCTTTGATTCTCACTGGGATTATCCAACCCCAAAACCAATTTTAACATGTTACCATAATATTCACTGTCTTTGATTCTCACGGGGATTATCCAACCCCAAAACCAATTTTAACATGTTACCATAATATTCACTGTCTTTGATTCTCACGGGGATTATCCAACCCCAAAACCAATTTTAACATGTTACCATAATATTCACTGTCTTTGATTCTCACTGGGATTATCCAACCCCAAAACCAATTTTAACATGTTACCATAATATTCACTGTCTTTGATTCTCACGGGGATTATCCAACCCCAAAACCAATTTTAACATGTTACCATAATATTCACTGTCTTTGATTCTCACGGGGATTATCCAACCCCAAAACCAATTTTAACATGTTACCATAATATTCACTGTCTTTGATTCTCACGGGGATTATCCAACCCCAAAACCAATTTTAACATGTTACCATAATATTCACTGTCTTTGATTCTCACGGGGATTATCCAACCCCAAAACCAATTTTAACATGTTACCATAATATTCACTGTCTTTGATTCTCACGGGGATTATCCAACCCCAAAACCAATTTTAACATGTTACCATAATATTCACTGTCTTTGATCCTCACGAGGGATTATCCAACCCCAAAATCGTCTCCATTTCCGTCGCCATTGTTTCTGGTCCTATGTTCAAAGACATGGGCAGTAGTCGTATCGCTTTCGATTCTGCCCGTTTTTCCACTAAATACAATACCATTCCTGTTGTAATTTTAACCAATTCCGAGCTCTATTGCCCCTACAGTCACTTTTCCAATGACCAACGTGCCCCACAACTAAAATAGGGTGATTTTCTCTGTGACCGTATTAACCAGCAAAGTGAGCAGAAGTGGATTCTCAAAACCTCCTTTACTATTTCATCCCAATGAAAAATGTTGACCCCCACAATATCCATTTTGGTTAATAATGAAGCCTGTGGATAGAGTAGAATATAATAACTTTATTGTGTCAAGAATGCAAGTCCTATATACACATATACTGTAGGTATTACCACGTATGAGATTCCCACATTGTAGCCTGTACATTAAATATACAGTATTCACTGATCATGTACTCTTCCTTGGCAAATAAAGGTGCGGTTCAGGTATGAATCTCAGACATTTTTCAATAATATCAAACTCCATTATTTGAATGATGCTGTGTCTGCATGTACTATGTATTACAATCAGACACTTCAGCAGTGTTTACCAGTCCTGCTCCTGGGACATCAATGATTACACATTGTGACTATGCAATAGACTAGAAACATGACTGATTTTGTAATGCATATATACAGAAGAAAAAAAAACTATGCATATCAAACTCCCTTCATCTGCATTAATCTGAGGACCCAGGATAGTATTTCAATGAGATACTTAATTTCAACCAGCGGAGAATGTGAAACGCTTTATTGAAAGAAGTTCATTATCCAGGTGTTATAAATGCATAAATACATTATAATTATGTTGATTATAATATTATAAATAGAAGTTCAATCTGTACTTCAAAGCACATATAAAACGAGGAAGAAAGACGAGGTGGGGAGAGAGGTGTAGAAGACAGAAAAGGGAAAGAGGTAAGAACAGCAGTAGACAGCAAATGATTCATGAATTACAATGATACCCTAATATTCTCTCAGTTCATCACAATTGTGGTGTCTCCTAACCAGCCTTGGGCCCCCAGTTGGCCCAAAGGTTATCTTAAGAGTGGGTGAGGTGGCGATAACGATTCTGGCTTCCTCTCTCACATCAAAACATACCTGCAGATGAGAGACAGACGGATAGAGAGAGAGCATGAAACTTATGGCTTATGGCTGCAGGGGCAGTATTGAATAGCTTGGATGAAAGGTGCCCAGAGTTGCCCAGAGTAAACGGCCTGCTCCTCAGTCCCAGTTGGTAATATATGCATTATTGTTAGTATTGGATAGAACACATTCTGACATTTCTAAAACTGTTTGAATGATGTCTGTGAGTATAACAGAACTCATATGGCAGGCAAAAACCTGAGAAGAAATCCAAACAGGAAGTGAGAAATCTGAGGTTGGTCGATTTTCAACCCAGCCCCTATTGAATTCACAGTGGGATAAGGATGAAGTCGTCTTTAGAAACTTGAATGAGGATTCTACTGTGTTGTGAGCCTGAAAAAAGGCTGAATGAGTCAGGTTACTGGCAGAGAGCTAGGTCCTGGTCAAGCGCAATTCACATGATAGTGACATGCGTTCCATTGCTTTTCTACACACAAAGGAATTATCCGGTTGGAACTTTATTGAAGATTTATGATAACAACACCCTAAAGATTGATTCTATACTTAGTTGGACAAGTTTCTTCGACCTGTAATACAACTTTTTGAAGTTTTCGTCCGACGTTCGGTTGGACCTAACAAAAGTAGCTACTTGGACATTAATAATTGACATTATCGAACAAATCAAGCATTTATTGTGGAACTAGGATTCCTGGGAGTGCATTCTGATGAAGATCATCAAAGGTAAGGGAATATTTACAATGTGATTTCTGGTTTCTGTTGACTCCAACATGGCAGATAATTGTATTTATTGTCTGAGCTCCTTACTCAGATTATTGCATGGTTTGCTCTTTTCGTAAAGTTTTTTGGAAATCTGACACAGCGATTGCATTAAGGAGCAGTATATCTATAATTCCATGTGTATAACTTGTATTATCATCACATTTATGATGAGTATTTCTGTAAAATGATGTGGCTCTCTGCAATATCACTGGATGTTTTTGGAACTAGTGAACGTAACACGCCAATGTAAACTCAGATTTTGTTTTATATAAATATGAACTTTTTCAAACAAAACATACATGTATTGTGTAACATGAAGTCTTATGAGTATCATCTGATGAAAATCATCAAAGGTTAGTGATTAATTTTCTCTCTATTTGTGCTTTTTGTGGCTCCTCTCTTTGGCTGGAAAAATGGCTGGGTTTTTCTGTGAGTTGGTGGTCACCTAACATAATCGTTTGTGGTGCTTTTACTGTAAAGCCTATTTGAAATCGGACACTGTGGTGGGATTAACAACAAGATTATCTTTAAAACGGTATAAAACACATGTATGCTTGAGGAATGTTAATTATGAGTTTTCTGTTGTTTTGAATTTGGCGCCCTGCACTTTCACTGGCTGTTGTCATATCATCCCGTTAATGGACCGTTGAAGTTTTAAGCCCTGGTTTTTTATGTTCTAACACAGCCAGTCATCTTAAATCAGGAGGTGAAATGCAAAACTGACCTGGGATCATTAACTCTGGGACTACTACATCTCTTTAATAATACTTCCTGTATAATATAAACTGACCTGGGATCATTAACTCTGGGACGACTACATCTCTTTAATAATACTTCCTGTATAATATAAACTGACCTGGGATCATTAACTCTGGGACTACTACATCTCTTTAATAATACTTCCTGTATAATATAAACTGACCTGGGATCATTAACTCTGGGACTACTACATCTCTTTAATAATACTTCCTGTATAATATAAACTGACCTGGGATCATTAACTCTGGGACTACTGCATCTCTTTAATAATACTTCCTGTATAATATAAACTGACCTGGGATCATTAACTCTGGGACTACTACATCTCTTTAATAATACTTCCTGTATAATATAAACTGACCTTGGATCATTAACTCTGAGACTACTACATCTACAGTATGTCTGTATTTCAATGTAAAGCATCTCTTTAATAATCCTTCCTGTTGACCTGACCAAGTGAACTCTCACCTCTGATCATGCTGTGCCCTCTGTGTCAGCCAGTTCAGATGCGGGAGGGGTTCAGCAAAACAGTTGATATAACCTAGAGGATTTAGTGAGAAGGGGGAGATGGATGAAGTGAAGAAGAGAGACTTATTGTGTGTGTGTGTGTGGTCTCACCTAGGTGTTCACACTAAGCGTCTATAGAGTACTTTATGCTGAAAAACAGACACTTGAGGACAAACAAAATAAGATAATGTCAATAGAAGATACTGTGTACCTGAAACATTTAAATATAGAGGCCTATGTGTCTCACCACTTGGTTTTTGCAAGACTAACCACCAGGGAAATCATGACTTGGCAGCAACAGATAGTACAATGAAAATGGCTGTGTTTATATGGTGTAAATCTGAAAATTAGCAGCTGACATCTTAAGGTTTTTTAATTAATGCTTGTAAGACAGGTTCCGTGTACAACAAGACAGGCAGAGATGGAGAAAAGGAACACAGAACAGTTTAATTACCTTTGTTATGGACACTTGTGCCAGCAATAAAGCTTTCACAGCCTGTTCCTCCGACAGTGAACAACTGGCAATATCTACATTTTCGACCGCTTGATTAGCTCGCTCTCTGAAAGTAAAGAAAACAGCTTATTTTTTATAGATGTGAAAACAATAACTGAGATATGACCGTTCAGTCTAAAGCAGCAGATGTCATTTTCAGGATACGTCAATACAGCCCAGTACTGCTTATCTGAGATGACATCATCAATACAGCCCAGTGCTGCTTACCTGAGATGACATCTTCAATACAGCCCAGTGCTGCTTACCTGAGATGACATCATCAATACAGCCCAGTGCTGCTTACCTGAGATGACATCATCAATACAGCCCAGTGCTGCTTACCTGAGATGACATCATCAATACAGCCCAGTGCTGCTTACCTGAGATGTCATCTTCAATACAGCCCAGTGCTGCTTACCTGAGATGACATCATCAATACAGCCCAGTGCTGCTTACCTGAGATGACATCATCAATACAGCCCAGTGCTGCTTACCTGAGATGACATCATCAATACAGCCCAGTGCTGCTTACCTGAGATGACATCATCAATACAGCCCAGTGCTGCTTACCTGAGATGACATCATCAATACAGCCCAGTGCTGCTTACCTGAGATGACATCATCAATACAGCCCAGTGCTGCTTACCTGAGATGACATCATCAATACAGCCCAGTACTGCTTACCTGAGATGACATCATCAATACAGCCCAGTGCTGCTTACCTGAGATGACATCTTCAATACAGCCCAGTGCTGCTTACCTGAGATGACAACATCAATACAGCCCAGTGCTGCTTACCTGAGATGTCATCATCAATACAGCCCAGTGCTGCTTACCTGAGATGACATCATCAATACAGCCCAGTGCTGCTTACCTGAGATGTCATCATCAATACAGCCCAGTGCTGCTTACCTGAGATGACATCATCAATACAGCCCAGTGCTGCTTACCTGAGATGACATCATCAATACAGCCCAGTGCTGCTTACCTGAGATGACATCATCAATACAGCCCAGTGCTGCTTACCTGAGATGACATCATCAATACAGCCCAGTGCTGCTTACCTGAGATGACATCATCAATACAGCCCAGTGCTGCTTACCTGAGATGACATCATCAATACAGCCCAGTGCTGCTTACCTGAGATGACATCATCAATACAGCCCAGTGCTGCTTACCTGAGATGACATCATCAATACAGCCCAGTGCTGCTTACCTGAGATGACATCATCAATACAGCCCAGTGCTGCTTACCTGAGATGACATCTTCAATACAGCCCAGTGCTGCTTACCTGAGATGACATCATCAATACAGCCCAGTGCTGCTTACCTGAGATGACATCATCAATACAGCCCAGTGCTGCTTACCTGAGATGACATCTTCAATACAGCCCAGTGCTGCTTACCTGAGATGACATCTTCAATACAGCCCAGTGCTGCTTACCTGAGATGACATCATCAATACAGCCCAGTGCTGCTTACCTGAGATGCCATCTTCAATACAGCCCAGTGCTGCTTACCTGAGATGACATCATCAATACAGCCCAGTGCTGCTTACCTGAGATGACATCATCAATACAGCCCAGTGCTGCTTACCTGAGATGACATCTTCAATACAGCCCAGTGCTGCTTACCTGAGATGACATCTTCAATACAGCCCAGTGCTGCTTACCTGAGATGACATCTTCAATACAGCCCAGTGCTGCTTACCTGAGATGACATCTTCAATACAGCCCAGTGCTGCTTACCTGAGATGACATCATCAATACAGCCCAGTGCTGCTTACCTGAGATGACATCATCAATACAGCCCAGTGCTGCTTACCTGAGATGACATCATCAATACAGCCCAGTGCTGCTTACCTGAGATGCCATCATCAATACAGCCCAGTACTGCTAACCTGAGATGCCATCATCAATACAGCCCAGTACTGCTTACCTGAGATGCCATCATCAATACAGCCCAGTACTGCTTACCTGAGATGCCATCATCAATACAGCCCAGTGCTGCTTACCTGAGATGACATCATCAATACAGCCCAGTGCTTCTTACCTGAGATGACATCATCAATACAGCCCAGTGCTGCATACCTGAGATGCCATCATCAATACAGCCCAGTGCTGCTTACCTGAGATGCCATCATTAATACAGCCCAGTGCGCTTACCTGAGATGACATCATCAATACATTATGAACAGACTTGTCTGACAGGAACCATACCCCGAGAGCTTACTGTACAGTGATATGTAAAATGGGCCCCAATTTTGTGCTTTAAGTGTTAAATTAACTAAAGAACAGGCTTTGTTGTATAATTTTGTTATTGAACCTTTATTTAACTAGGCAAGTAATTAAATTCTTATTTACAATGACGGCCTACCTCGGACAAACCTGGACGAAGCTGGGACAATTGTGTGCCTCCCTATGGGACTCCCAATCATGGCCGGATGTGATACAGCCTGGATTCAAACCAGGGACTGTAGTGAAGCCTCTTGCATTGAGATGCAGTGTCCTAGACCGGGAGCCCATTTTAGTGAGGGTGCCACATGTTTCGGTAGCTAAGACAGATGTAGAAAGAGAAGCTATTGTGCCTTGTCCAGACTCTCACTGTAAAACCCTCGTTCTCAGTCCGAAAAGCCTCCGTTTATTGGTGTTTTGTTAAATATCTCAGACCTGTTAATGATGCAGTTTATGCAAGGACTGCTTGTAGTGAGTGGAAGGAGATGTAGTTTAGCCGACATTTTGCAAATTTTCTCATCGATTAACCTTTTCGGGATAGGGGGCAGCATTTTCACTTTTGGATGAATAGCGTGCCCAGAGTGAACTGCCTCCTACTCTGTCCCAGATGCATTTGTGTCTTTTTGTCGAGAGCAAAATCTTTTTTTATTTTCAATCAAAAATAATTGTTTTGAAAGCAACTTTTTTCCGACACAAAGGAAGTCAAAGTGGACACCTATGAAGACAGCACTGGGCTGTATTGATGATGTCATCTCAGGTAAGCAGCACTGGGCTGTATTGATGATGTCATCTCAGGTAAGCAGCACTGGGCTGTATTGATGATGTCATCTCAGGTAAGCAGCACTGTGCTGTATTGATGTTGTCATCTCAGGTAAGCAGCCCTGGGCTGTATTGATGATGTCATCTCAGGTAAGCAGCACTGGGCTGCATTGATGATGTCATCTCAGGTAAGCAGCATCATAAATGTTGCTGAAAATACAAGTTTTACACATGGAATTAGAGATATACTTCTCCTTAATGCAACCACTGTGTCAGATTTAAAACATTTTTTACAGAAAAAGCAAAACATGCAATATTCCGAGAACCGCGTTCAGACAACAAAGCAGCCAAAAAGATATCCGCCAAATTGGTTAGTCAACATTAGTCAGAAATAGCGTTATAAATATTAACTTACCTTTGATGATCTTCATCAGAATGCACTCCCAGGAATCCCAGTTCCACCATAAATGTTTGATTTGTTCGATAATGTCCATCATTTATGTCCAAATAGCTTCTTTTGTTAGAGCGTTTAGTACACAAATCCAAACAAGTGTTCAGGTCCAGCCGAACGTCGGACGAAAAGTTAAAAAAGTAATATTACAGGTCGTAGAAACATTTTAAAATGTAGAATCAATCTTTAGGATGTTTTTATCATAACTCTTCAATAACGTTCCAACCGGAGAATTCCTATGTCTGTAGAAAAGCAATGGAACGGAGCTACCTCTCATTTGAAATGCTAGTGACCAGCGCGTGACTCTCTGACAGACACCTGACTCATTCAGCTCTCATTCAGTCCCACTTCACAGTAGAAGCCTCAAACTAGTTTCTAAAGACAGTTGACATCTAGTGGAAGCCTTAGGAAGTGCAACATAACCAATATCCCACTTTATCTCCAATAGGGGCTGAGCTAAAAAACTACAAGCCTCAGATTTCCCACTTCCTGTTTGGATTTGTTCTCAGGTTTTCGCCTGCCATATGAGTTCTGTTATACTCACAGACATCATTCAAACAGTTAAAAAAACTTCAGAGTGTTTCCTATTCAATACTACTAATAATATGCATATATTAGCATCTGGGACAGAGTAGCAGTCAGTTTCCTCTGGGCACCTTTTTCATCCAAGCTACTCAACACTGCCCCCCTGTCACCAATAAGTTAATTAGGAACATCTTCCTTCCTTATAAATCAAATTAGAGTTTTTTTTAAATGTACATTTAATTTATTACTCTATGTCATTTAAAATGTTATACCCACATGGTAGTTTTGCAAATGTCCCATGTAGGTTTAAATGTATATTTAATTTATTACACTATGTCATTTAAAATGTTATACCCACATGGTAGTTTTGCAAATGTCCCATGTAGGTTTAAATGTATAGCTGGTTTCCCAATCCTTTCCAACTGTCTTTCCAGTCCACTGATTTACTACATTTAATTTTACAATATTTTTTCTAACCTGCAGGAATATGTTTTGCCTTGTACCTCAGGACCCCATGCTGGAATCACATGCTGGAATCACATAGCTCATTACGATGGTAAGCCATGTCTTATTTCGTCAGGATTCTGTCCTGGTATCTCTGTAGTACCTCAGTATCTGATTCTGGAATCGCTTTCATCAGGAGTCTGTCCTGGTATCTCTGTAGTATCTCAGTATCTGATTCTGGAATAATTTTCATCAGGACTCTGTCCTGGTATCTCTGTAGTATATTAGTATCTGTTTCTGGAATAATTTTCATCAGGACTCTGTCCTGGTATCTCTAACACGTGACCTATTCCTAGAACAGGATTTAAAAAAATGTTTTTAGAACAGGATTTTAAAAGTTACCAGAACTTTCCCCAATTGGAAGTTACGTGTACGAAAATCAATATCACCCTTAACTCTGCATGTTCAGGATGGGGAATCCATTCACTGACGCTCCCTGCCAGTCTGAGTCGGTTCCCTTCCTGCACCGCTTCATCAGAGTGTGGGCACACTGTAGCCCCTGCGTGAACATCGGTCACCTCGGGAACGATCAACAAGCGGAGTTAGCTTCTCATTTCTGACAGGAAATTGTGAGCTGTTTCATCAGCTTCTTGATATGCCACACCTGTCAGGTGAATGGATTATCTTGGCAAAGGAGAAAGGCTCAGTAACAGGAATGTAAACACATTTGTGGACAACATTTCAGAGAAATACGTTTTTGTGCGTATGGAACATTTCTGGGATAATTAATTTCAGCTCATGAAACATGGGACCAACACTTTACCTGATGTGTTCATATTTTGTTCAGTATAGAAAGCTAAGCCATCATTTCCTTTTGAAACTTTAGTATGCAGGTTGCTGAAGGAAATTGCATCGCAGATGTGCTGACGTGGGTTATTATTAAGGTGCACATATTCTGCTAGTTAAGCAATCCTTCATTTCATATGTCAACGAGTGGCATTCTGTGTAGGAGGGTGAATGTTGAGCCCTTTTTAGAACACAAATTGTTGTTGAGAACTCTGCGGTTCACTGAATATTTTTTATTGATAAAAAAAATGTATGTTCAAGACTGCGAAGTATAAGACGTTATTTTATTCCCTCTCTATTTCTCTCCCCATTAACCATCTCTCCCTCCAACTCCATACCCTCTCTCCAAATCCCTACCCTCTCTCCTGCTCCCTACCCTCTCTCCAGCTCCCTACCCTCTCTTAAGCTCCCTACCCTCTCTCCAGCTCCCTACCCTCTCTCCAACTCCCAACTATTTACAGCTCCCTTCTCTCTCTCCAACTCCATACAATCTCTCCAACTCCCTACCCTCTCTCCAACTCCCTACCCTCTCTCCAGCTCCCTACCCTCTCTCCAGCTCCCTACCCTCTCTCCAGCTCCCTACCCTCTCTCCAGCTCCCTACCCTCTCTCCAGCTCCCTACTTTCTTTCCAGCTCCCTACCCTCTCTCCAACTCCCTACACTCTTTCCAACTCCCAACTCTCTCTCCAGCTCCCTTCTCTCTCTCCAACTCCCTACCCTCTCTTCAGCTCCCTACCCTCTCTCCAGCTCCCTACCCTCTTTCCAGCTCCCTACCCTCTCTCCAGCTCCCTACCCTCTCTCCAACTCCATACCCTCTCTCCAGCTCCCTACCCTCTCTCGAACTCCCAACTCTTTACAGCTCCCTTCTCTCTCTCCAACTCCCTACCCTCTCTCCAACTCCCTACCCTCTCTCCCCTACCCTCTCTCCAGCTCCCTACCCTCTCTCCAGCTCCCTACCCTCTCTCCAGCTCCCTACACTCTCTCCAGCTCCCTACCCTCTCTCCAGCTCCCTACTTTCTTTCCAGCTCCCTACCCTCTCTCCAACTCCCTAAACTCTTTCCAACTCCCAACTCTCTCTCCAGCTCCCAACCCTCTCTCCAACTCCCTACCCTCTCTCCAGCTCCCTACCCTCTCTCCAGCTCCCTACCCTCTCTCCAGCTCCCTACCCTCTCTACAACTCCCAACTCTCTCTCCAGCTCCCTACCCTCTTTCCAACTCCCTTCCCTCTCTACCTCTCCCAACTCTCTCTCCAGCTCCCTACCCTCTTTCCAACTCCCTACCCTCTCTCCAGTTCCCTACCCTCTCTCCAGCTCCCTACCCTCTCTCCAACTAACAACCCTCTCTCCAGCTCCCTACTCTCTCTCCAGCTCCCTACTCTCTCTACAACTCCCAACTCTCTCTCCAGCTCCCTACCCTCTTTCCAACTCCATGCCCTCTCTCCAACTCCCTACCCTCTCTCCAGCTCCCTACCCTCTCTCCAGCTCCCTACCCTCTCTCCAGCTCCCTAACCTCTCTCCAGCTCCCATATCTCTTTCCAGCTCCCTTCTCTCTCTCCACCTCCCATATTTATCTTCAGCTCCCGTCTCTCTCTCCAGCTCAGTTCTCTCTCTCCAGCTCCAGCCCCCATTTCTCTCTCCAGCTCCCTTATCTCTCCAGCTCCCTTCTCTCTCTTTCCAGCTCAATACTCTCTCTCCACCTCCCATATTTCCAGCTCCCATCTCTCTCCAGCTCCCATTTTTCTCTCCAGCCCCCATCTCTCTCTCCAGCCCCCATCTCTCTCTCCAACTCCCATCTTTCTCTCCTGCTCCCGTTTCTCTCCCCAGCTCTCTCTCCAGCTCCCATCTCTCTCTCCAGCCCCCATATCTCTCTCCAGCCCCCATCTCTCTCTACAACTCCCATCTTTCTCTCCAGCTCCCGTTTCTCTACCCAGCTCTCTCTCCAGCTCCCAGTTCTCTCCAGCTCAAATCTCTCTCTACAACCCCTATTTCTCTCCAGCTCCCGTTAATCTCCCCAGCTCTCTCTCCAGCTCCCAGTTCAATTCAATTCAATTCAAGGGCTTCATTGGCATGGGAAACATGTGTTAACATTTCTCTCCAGCTCCCAGCTCTCTTTCCAGTTCCCAGTTCTCTCCAGCTCCCATCTCTCTCTCCAGCTTCCATCTCTCTCTCCAACCCCCATCTCTCTCTCCAACCCCCATCTCTCTCTCCAGCCCCCATCTCTCTCTCCAGCCCCCATCTCTCTCCAACCCTCATCTCTCTCTCCAGCCCCCATCTCTCTCTCCAACCCCCATCTCTCTCCCCAGCTCCCATCTCGCTCTCCAGCTCCCAGTTCTCTCCCACCCCCATCTCTCTCTCCAACCCCCATCTCTCTCTCCAGCTCCCATCTCTCTCTCCAACCCCCTTCTCTCTCTCCAGCCCCCATCTCCCTCTCCAGCTCTGATCTCTCACTCCAGCTCCTGTTTCTCTCGACAGCTCTCGCCCCAGCTCTCTCCGGCTACCATCTCTCTCTCCAGCTCACTTCTCTCACTCCTGCTCCCAGCTCTCTCCCCAGCTCTCTCCCCAGCTCTCTCTCCAGCTCCCATCTCTCTTTCCAACTCCAGCTTCCTTCTCTCTCTCCAGCTCCCAGTTCTCTCTCCAGCTCCCAGTTCTCTCTCCAGCTCCCATCTCTCTCTCCAGCCCCCATCTCTCTCTCCAACCCCCATCTCTATCTCCAACCCCCATCTCTATCTCCAACCCCCATCTCTATCTCCAACCCCCATCTCTCTCTCCAACCCCCATCTCTATCTCCAACCCCCATCTCTCTCTCCAGCTCCCATCTCTCTCTCTAGCTCCCATCTCTCTCTCCAGCTCCCATCTCTCTCTCTCCAACCCCCATCTCTCTCTCCAACCTCCATCTCTCTCTCTAGCCCCCATCTCTCTCTCCAACCCCCATCTCTCTCTCCAGCCCCCATCTCTCTCTCCAGCCCCCATCTCTCTCCAACCCTCATCTCTCTCTCCAGCCCCCATCTCTCTCTCCAACCCCCATCTCTCTCCCCAGCTCCCATCTCGCTCTCCAGCTCCCAGTTCTCTCCCAACCCATCTCTCTCTCCAACCCCCATCTCTCTCTCCAGCTCCCATCTCTCTCTCCAACCCCCTTCTCTCTCTCCAGCCCCCATCTCCCTCTCCAGCTCCCATCTCTCACTCCAGCTCCTGTTTCTCTCGACAGCTCTCGCCCCAGCTCTCTCCGGCTACCATCTCTCTCTCCAGCTCACTTCTCTCACTCCAGCTCCCGTTTCTCTCCCCAGCTCCCATTTTTCTCTCCAGCCCCCATCTCTCTCTCCAGCCCCCATCTCTCTCTCCAACTCCCATCTTTCTCTCCTGCTCCCGTTTCTCTCCCCAGCTCTCTCTCCAGCTCCCATCTCTCTCTCCAGCCCCCATATCTCTCTCCAGCCCCCATCTCTCTCTACAACTCCCATCTTTCTCTCCAGCTCCCGTTTCTCTACCCAGCTCTCTCTCCAGCTCCCAGTTCTCTCCAGCTCAAATCTCTCTCTACAACCCCTATTTCTCTCCAGCTCCCGTTAATCTCCCCAGCTTTCTCTCCAGCTCCCAGTTCAATTCAATTCAATTCAAGGGCTTCATTGGCATGGGAAACATGTGTTAACATTTCTCTCCAGCTCCCAGCTCTCTTTCCAGTTCCCAGTTCTCTCCAGCTCCCATCTCTCTCTCCAGCTTCCATCTCTCTCTCCAACCCCCATCTCTCTCTCCAACCCCCATCTCTCTCTCCAGCCCCCATCTCTCTCTCCAGCCCCCATCTCTCTCCAACCCTCATCTCTCTCTCCAGCCCCCATCTCTCTCTCCAACCCCCATCTCTCTCCCCAGCTCCCATCTCGCTCTCCAGGTCCCAGTTCTCTCCCACCCCCATCTCTCTCTCCAACCCCCATCTCTCTCTCCAGCTCCCATCTCTCTCTCCAACCCCCTTCTCTCTCTCCAGCCCCCATCTCCCTCTCCAGCTCCCATCTCTCACTCCAGCTCCTGTTTCTCTCAACAGCTCTCGCACTAGCTCTCTCCGGCTACCATCTCTCTCTCCAGCTCACTCTTCTCACTCCTGCTCCCAGCTCTCTCCCCAGCTCTCTCCCCAGCTCTCTCTCCAGCTCCCATCTCTCTTTCCAACTCCAGCTTCCTTCTCTCTCTCCAGCTCCCAGTTCTCTCTCCAGCTCCCAGTTCTCTCTCCAGCTCCCATCTCTCTCTCCAGCCCCCATCTCTCTCTCCAACCCCCATCTCTATCTCCAACCCCCATCTCTATCTCCAACCCCCATCTCTCTCTCCAACCCCCATCTCTCTCTCCAACCCCCATCTCTATCTCCAACCCCCATCTCTCTCTCCAGCTCCCATCTCTCTCTCTAGCTCCCATCTCTCTCTCCAGCTCCCATCTCTCTCTCTCCAACCCCCATCTCTCTCTCCAACCTCCATCTCTCTCTCTAGCCCCCATCTCTCTCTCCAACCCCCATCTCTCTCTCCAGCCCCCATCTCTCTCTCCAGCCCCCATCTCTCTCCAACCCTCATCTCTCTCTCCAGCCCCCATCTCTCTCTCCAACCCCCATCTCTCTCCCCAGCTCCCATCTCGCTCTCCAGCTCCCAGTTCTCTCCCAACCCATCTCTCTCTCCAACCCCCATCTCTCTCTCCAGCTCCCATCTCTCTCTCCAACCCCCTTCTCTCTCTCCAGCCCCCATCTCCCTCTCCAGCTCCCATCTCTCACTCCAGCTCCTGTTTCTCTCGACAGCTCTCGCCCCAGCTCTCTCCGGCTACCATCTCTCTCTCCAGCTCACTTCTCTCACTCCAGCTCCCAGCTCTCTCCCCAGCTCTCTCCCCAGCTCTCTCTCCAGCTCCCATCTCTCTCTCCAACTCCAGCTCCCTTCTCTCTCTCCAGCTCCCAGTTCTCTCTCCAGCTCCCAGTTCTCTCTCCAGCTCCCATCTCTCTCTCCAGCTCCCATCTCTCTCTCCAACCCCCATCTCTCTCTCCAACCCCCATCTCTATCTCCAACCCCCATCTCTATCTCCAACCCCCATCTCTATCTCCAACCCCCATCTCTATCTCCAACCCCCATCTCTATCTCCAACCCCCATCTCTCTCTCCAGCTCCCATCTCTCTCTCTAGCTCCCATCTCTCTCTCCAGCTCCCATCTCTCTCTCTCCAAACCCCATCTCTATCTCCAACCCCCATCTCTCTCTCCAGCTCCCATCTCTCTCTCTAGCTCCCATCTCTCTCTCCAGCTCCCATCTCTCTCTCTCCAACCCCCATCTCTCTCTCCAACCTCCATCTCTCTCTCTAGCCCCCATCTCTCTCTCCAACCCCCATCTCTCTCTCCAGCCCCCCTCTCTCTCTCCAGCCCCCATCTCTCTCCAACCCTCATCTCTCTCTCCAGCCCCCATCTCTCTCTCCAACCCCCATCTCTCTCCCCAGCTCCCATCTCGCTCTCCAGCTCCCAGTTCTCTCCCAACCCATCTCTCTCTCCAACCCCCATCTCTCTCTCCAGCTCCCATCTCTCTCTCCAACCCCCTTCTCTCTCTCCAGCCCCCATCTCCCTCTCCAGCTCCCATCTCTCACTCCAGCTCCTGTTTCTCTCGACAGCTCTCGCCCCAGCTCTCTCCGGCTACCATCTCTCTCTCCAGCTCACTTCTCTCACTCCAGCTCCCAGCTCTCTCCCCAGCTCTCTCCCCAGCTCTCTCTCCAGCTCCCATCTCTCTCTCCAACTCCAGCTCCCTTCTCTCTCTCCAGCTCCCAGTTCTCTCTCCAGCTCCCAGTTCTCTCTCCAGCTCCCATCTCTCTCTCCAGCTCCCATCTCTCTCTCCAACCCCCATCTCTCTCTCCAAACCCCATCTCTATCTCCAACCCCCATCTCTATCTCCAACCCCCATCTCTATCTCCAACCCCCATCTCTATCTCCAACCCCCATCTCTATCTCCAACCCCCATCTCTCTCTCCAGCTCCCATCTCTCTCTCTAGCTCCCATCTCTCTCTCTAGCTCCCATCTCTCTCTCCAGCTCCCATCTCTCTCTCTCCAAACCCCATCTCTCTCTCCAGCTCCCATCTCTCTCTCTCCAAACCCCATCTCTCTCTCCAGCTCCCATCTCTCTCTCTCCAAACCCCATCTCTCTCTCCATCTACAATATGGGGTGGCAGGGTAGCCTAGTGGTTAGATCGTTGGACTAGTAACTGAAAGGATGCAAGATTGAGGTAAAAATCTGTTGTTCTGCCCCATGAACAAGGCAGTTAACACACTGTTCCCCGGTAGGCCATCAATGAAAATAATAATTATTTCTTCACTGACTTGCCTAGTTAAATAAAAGTAAAATAAAACATAAAAATCCTTTCCTGTATTCCATCATTGCTTCTTACATCTCCCGTTCCCGCAATAAAAACAGGTTCCAGTGTTACCTCTAAATTGGCGTGTGAATCTAACAGTCTCCAAAATGGCCTTGGAAATCACAGTCTAGATTGGAGCCAGTGAGTCTGGACCTTCCCCTCGCTTCTTTAGGACCATATCTAAATGTATCTTCTCTCTCCTAGTAAGGATGTTAATTAAGGCAGCCCCCCCCCCCCACCCCCACCCCCGCACCTCTCTGATTCAGAGGGGTTGGGTTAAATATGGAAAACGTGTTTTGGATGATTGCAATAGGTATCCCTCCCTCCACCCCTTTTCCATTTCTGTGTTTGAAAGGATAAGAACAAATGGTCTCTCCTGCGACCAGCCAGGGACGGAGATCATCTATCAGGCCCACGGAGGAGGTTGGGCCTCATGCAAATGTCTTCTCAGCATGGAACGGTAGCTAGGATGCTAGCTGTTGATGTTTTAAACACACCGAGTGAGTGATCACTTTCCCACTTCGGGTAGTGAGCCGCTTCACTAATGTGATGGATGGAAGGATATGTAAATTCTCAGGCCGTTGGTGTCCAGCTTTATTTTGATCTAGAATGAAACACAACAACGACAGGAAGAATAACAACAACAACAACAGGAAGAACAACAACAAAAACAGGATGAACAACATCAACAGGAGGAACAATAACAACAGGATGAACAACAACAGGAAGAACAACAGGAAGAACAACAGGAAGAACAGGAGTGTTGTTGGTTGATGTGGCGAAAAGGCTTCTGTTGTTGGCTCCATGCCTAGAGTTGTCGTACTGTGTTTTTAGATTTCTCATTAAACTGGTACTGATACATAGACCTTGAAACTGCTTTTTTCCTGACTTGGCCCTTTGGTACTTCCTCTGTACCAAATGTAGAATATACTCAAGATATTCAACCTCGTCAAAATAGCATTTTGTCTTTCCAAAAGTTAATCACAGGACTGTACAGGAGATCAAGTGGGTAGTTAGTTATACATTGTAATATTGTTGACACTGTTTTTGTCTACTGGAAATTAGCTTTGTAACTAACTCTGGTACAAATCTATTCTGTTCATCACGGTGCATGTTCAGTGTTAGATGAATTATAGATGGAAATAAATTATAGTTGCTTACACAACCTTTGCTAAATATGTTGGAAATATAAATAATATCCATTATCACATCCATCTCTGCAGTAATGTATGTAGAGCAGAGCTGAGCTGAGCTGTAAAGAGCAGAGGAGTGTGAAGTAGAGCTGAACTGAACTGTACAGCTGAGCTGAATGGAGCAGAGCAGAGCTGAGCTGTGTGGAGCAGAGCTGAATGGAGCAGAGCTGAATGGAGCTGAGCTGAGCTGAATGGAGCAGAGCTGAATGGAGCAGAGCTGAGCTGAATGGAGCAGAGCAGAGCAGAGCTGACCTGAATGGAGCAGAGCTGACCTGAATGGAGCAGAGCTGAGCTGAATGGAGCAGAGCAGAGCTGAATGGAGCAGAGCAGAGCTGAATAGAGCAAAGCTGAATTGAGCAGAGTAGAGCTGAATGGAGCAGAGCAGAACTGTATGGAGCAGAGCAGAGCTGAGCTGAGCTGAGCTGAGCTGAGCTGAGCTGAGCTGAGCTGAGCTGAGCTTTATGGAGCTGAATGGAACAGAGCAGAGCTGAGCTGAATGGAGCAGAGCAGAGCTGAATGGAGCAGAGCTGAGCTGAATAGAGCTGAGCTGAGCTGAGCTTTACGGCGCTGAATGGAGCAGAGCTGAGCTGAATGGAGCAGAGGAGAGCTGAGCTGAACTGAATGGAGCAGAGCTGAGCTGAATGGAGTAGATCTGGACTGGAGCCCATGAAGTCAGTGCCTCAGCTCCATCCCTCCCCCTCCTACACTCCTCCAGACCCCTGCCTCCCCAACCTGCACCTCCATGCAGCCCCATGCAGTGAATTCTGAGTGCCGCGTCTGGCACGGCCTGGCAACTCTTCTGTCCCTGCTGTCACTGAGCCTGACGTTTTGGTCCCGTTCCACCCTAACCCAGTCCCTCAACCTCCTGTCCCAGTCCCTCAACCTCCTGTCCCAGTCCCTCAACCTCCTGTCCCAGTCCCTCAACCTCCTGTCCCAGTCCCTCAACTTCCTGTCCCAGTCCCTCAACCTCCTGTCCCAGTCCCTCAACCTCCTGTCCCAGTCCCTCAACCTCCTGTCCCAGTCCCTCAACCTCCTGTCCCAGTCCCTCAACCTCCTGTCCCAGTCCCTCAACCTCCTGTCCCAGTCCCTCAACTTCCTGTCCTTCCTCCCGTCGCTCCTTCCTGTCTCTGTATTTCCTTCCTGTCTCTGTCTCTCCTTCCTGTCGCTGTCTCTCCTTCCTGTCTCTGTCTCTCTCGCACGATGGCTCAAACGCTACACTTACCCGAGACCTGTGCTGTCTACTTCCGCCTCTATAATGTTTCACCTCTCCTCTGTTATTCTTCCTTGACTGTGTCATGTGACCACCCTGTGTGTGTGTGTGTGTGTGTGTGTGTGTGTGGGGGGGGGGGTTTAAGTCTGAGCCTAGATATACAGGGATGAGAAGAGATGGAGGGAGTGAGTGACGAAGGGACGAGTGGGGAGGGACAGAAGGAAAATGCAGAAATACCCTCTGTGAACAGGTTCTGTCATCAGGTGAGAGAGAGAGAGAGAGAGAGAGAGAGAGAGAGAGAGAGAGAGAGAGAGAGAGAGAGAGAGAGAGAGAGAGAGAGAGAGAGAGAGAGAGAGAGAGAGAGAGAGAGAGAGAGAGAGAGAGAGAGAGAGAGAGAGAGAGAGAGAGAGAGAGAGAGAGAGAGAGAGAGAGACTATGTACAGGTGCTAACAGAAGGGCCATTTAGATCAGTCTCCAGATCGAGGGTTTAATTTAGATGTTGATTCTGGTCGACGCTAACAGTATGTTGTTGTCATGGGAGACGCTAACAGTCTCTAGTTGTCATGGGAACGGAGCTAGCTGATAATTCCGCCTCACACTCGAATCTCCCTGAGTAAGACAAAACTGTCAGACGACTGCCAGAGAGAGAGAGAGAGAGAGAGGATATACAACAGACTACACTGCAGCACACCACACAGACAGAGGAGAGAGAGGGAGAGCGAGGGGGCGGCTGATATACATCAACAGACTACCACACAGACCGAGGAGGGAGAGGGCTGATATCCAACAAATTTCACTGCAGCACACCACACAGACATAGGGGGGGGGGGGGGGGGGGGTACAATACCTAAGACATCCTTTAGAGATGAACAAACAGTATATATATAGTTGACTCTCTTTGAGAGCGGTTAACTCCATCTATAATGTTGCATTTTATTTGTCCCACTCTATATCACATATGTAAGTCGTGATCAGATAAGTGTTTTGGCGTAAGGGAACAGGGGGTCTTGTCTCTAATCCTCCTAAGGTATGCGCTCCAAACCTCCTGCCAGCCAGCCAGCTAGTCAGCCAGCCAGCCAGATATCCATCTAGCCAGCCAACTAGCCAGCTGTCCAGCCAACCAGTCAGCTATCAATCTTGCCAGCCGTCCATCTAGCCAGCCAGCCATCCATCTAGCTAGCTAGCCAGCTAGCCAGTCATCCAGCCAGCCAGCTATCCATCTAGCCAGCCAGCTAGCCAATCATCCAGCCAGCCAGCTATCCATCTAGCCAGCCAGCCATACCAGAGAGCCGCTGGTGCCACTTAAGAATCATGGGAAAAGAATGTTCTCATCTCTTTTCTTTCCTGATCACATCACTTTAGAGGAAATGTAAGAATGCTGGGTAGATGCCAGCCAGGCCAGTGCTGCAGGGCCCCGGAGAGGGGACAGAGGGGATGAGATGAAGACCGTAGGGACTGAGGGGTTGGCAGCGGGCACCGGGATTCATCAGATAGAGGGCTAGTCATTGGGTCTAGAGATGGAGGGATGGATGAAGAGATAGAGGGAGGGGGTGGAGGGGTGGAGGGAGGGATGGAGAGAGAGAGGGGGTGGAGGGAGGGATGAAGAGATAGAGGGAGGGGGTGGAGGGAGGGAGGGGTGGAGAGATAGAGGGAGGGGGTGGAGGGAGGGAGGCGTGGAGAGAGACAGGGGGTGGAGGGAGAGATGAAGAGCGAGAGGGAGGGAGGGCGTGGGGGGAGGGATGGAGAGGGAGGGAGGTCTAGAGAGGGACATATGGTAAATGACATGGAGAGAGAGAGAGAGAGAGAGAGAGAGAGAGAGAGAGAGAGAAAGAGAAAGAGAGAGAGATGTGGCCTACTGCAGATATTTCATCAGGAGTGGAATTGTTTTGTGTTCTAATTAGCCAGAGTCATACCAACACCCCTGAGCCTGAAACCTTTTAGTCAGAGTGATACAGTCTTATGCAGCAGTCTTATCAGAGTCCATGCCAACAGGAAGCTCTCAGTGTAGAACATAATGGTTTAAAAAAAGGGTTCTTCGGCTGTCCCCATGGGAGAATCCTTTCTGATTCCAGTTAAAACCCTTTTCGGTTCCGGGTCAAACACAGAACAGTTCAAGATATGTCTGTGCATGTCCCATACCACATTGTGGAGAGTTTGTTTAGCACTTTGCCCTGAGTCACCTGTCCTGTGGTGTGTTTAATCAGTGTGTTCCATACCACGGTGTGTGTTTAAACAGTGTGTGCCATACCGTGGTGTGTGTGTTTAGGCCTGTGTGGCAGACTGTGCTCTCTCTGTGGCCCTCTTACCACATGACCTCTAGGCCGACACAAAGACACATAGCAGCTTGTTAGTATGTCAGGGAACTAATTACACCTGACCTTTCCTGACCAATCCCCGTGCTCTGCACACACAATGCTCCATGCAACCAGGAACCCCTGTTTTTTGTTCAGATTTTGTTGTTTATTTTTGTGTGTGTGTGTGTGTGTGTGTGTGTGTGTGTGTGTGTGTGTGTGTGTGTGTGTGTGTGTGTGTGTGTGTGTGTGAGAGAGTGTGTGAGAGAGAGACAGAGATCGATACGGTACATGTTTTTTTGTTACGTACACCAGACAGGTGCAGTGTAATGTGTTATTTTACAGGGTCAGCCATAGTAGTACAGAGTGTCCCTGGCGTAAATGAGGGTTAAGTGCCTTGCTCAAGAGCACATCAGCAGATTTTTCACCTTGTCGGCTCTGGTATTCGAACCAGCGTCCTTTCAGTTACTGGATTAACAGAGACAGTACACTGTGGGGTTACTTTTGGGAAAATGTTCCACTCAAAGTTGAATTGAAGTTGGCCAATTTATTTTTATTTTTTATGACTGAAAATCTGAAAGATTGGTGGATTGTTTTTCCACCATCATTGGGTTGATCAATGACAGACATGTTTGTTTAAAATCTATCACATGACGGTTTCATTTCAGAAAGACAAATAATATATATTTTTAAATGCTATATATCCACCTCAATTAGTACTGCATGATTTTACACAGTCATATGTGACAAATAAGTATTTTTTTTTATAAAGAACTGAACAATGAATCAATCAATACAGTAATCAATATGTACTATGTATTGTATATATTTGACATTTCAAGATCTTAAGACCTTAAATTAGGGTTCAATCATAATTGTTGTCCAAATGTAGTTATTGACTTGTTCTGTTCAATGTTCTCTACCTACGTAGTCTAAATACCCCTATTCATACGGGTAAGTTTAAAATAATACAACTATAACAATTGCTGAAGCAGGGTCTAGTCATGTTATGTTATTGGGGGCCTGTTCGGCCCGGATTTTCCTGTAGTCCACAATCAGCTCCTTTGTCTTGCTCACATTGAGGGAGAGGTTGTTGGCACCACACCGACAGGTCTCTGACCTCCTCCTTATAGGCCGTCTCATCTTTGTTGGTGATCAGGCCTACCACCGGTGTGTCGTCAGCAAACTTAATGATGGTGTTGGACTCGTGTTTGGCCATGCAGTCGTAGGTGAACAGGGAATACAGGAAGGGACTAAGTACACACCCCTGAGGTGCCCAAGTGTTAAGTATCAGCGTGGCGGATGCGTTGTTACTTACCCTTACCAGCAGGGGGCAGCCCGTCAGAAAGTCCAGGATCCAGTTGCAGAGGGAGGTGTTTAGTCCCAGAGTCCTTAGCTTAGTAAGGAGCTTTGTGGACACTATGGTGTTGAACCCTGGGCTGTAGTCAATGAACAGCATTCTCACATAGGTGTTCCTTTTGTCCAAGTGGGACAGGGCAGTGTGGAGTGCAATAGAGACTGAATCATCTGTGGATCTGTTGGGGCGCTATGCAAATTGGAGTGGGTCTAGGGTTTCCGGGAGGATGCTATTGATGTGAGCCATGACCCGCATTTCAAAGCACTTCACGGCTACCGACGTGAGTGCCACGGGGCGGGAATCATTTAGTAAGGTTACTTTCACTTCCTTTGGTAGAGGCACTATGGTGGTCTGATTGAAACATGTAGGTACTACAGACTCAGGGAGAGGTTGAAAATGTCAGTGAAGACACTTGCCAGTTGGTCCGAGCTCTGAGTACACATCCTGATAATCTGTCTGGCCCAGCTGCTTTGTGAATGTTGACCTGTTTTAGGGGTTTTGTTCACATTGGCTACCGAGAGCGTTATCACAAAGTCATCCAAAACAGCTGGTGCTTTTGTGCATATTATACAGCAGATGGTGGTGTAGATGAGGCTGGGTCTTGTCAGGCTATAGATGGTGTAGATGAGGCTGGGTTTAGTCAGGCTATAGATGGTTGTGTAGATGAGGCTGGGTCTAGTCAGGCTATAGATGGTGGTATAGATGATGCTGGGTCTAGTCAGGTTATAGATGGTGGTGTAGATGAGGCTGGGTCTTGTCAGGCTATAGATGGTGGTGTAGATGAGGCTGGGTCTAGTCAGGTTATAGATGGTGGTGTAGATGAGGCTGGGTCTAGTCAGGCTATAGATGGTGGTATAGATGAGGCTGGGTCTAGTCAGGTTATAGATGGTGGTGTAGATGAACCTGGGTCTAGGCATGTTATAGATGGGGGTGTAGATGAGGCTGGGTCTAGTCATGTTATGGATGGTGGTGTAGATGAGACTGTGTCTTAGTCAGGCTATGGATGGTGGTGTAGATGAGGCTGGATATAGTCAGGCTATAGATGGTGGTGTAGAGTAGGCTGGGTCTAGTCAGGCTATAGATGGTGGTGTAGATGAGGCTGGGTCTAGTCATGTTGTGGATGGTTCCGTGGATGAGGCTGGGTCTAGTCATGTTCTGGATGGTGGTGTAGATGAGGCTGTGTCTAGTCATGTTACAGATGGTGGTGTAGATGAGATGAGGATGGGTCTAGTCAGGTAGTGATAGTGGATGAGGAGAGTATAGTGGGGAAGTGTAAGAGACTAGGGGTGAAGGAGGAGGGTTTCAAGCGGAAAAGGAAAAAGGGGGAGAAGAATGGAGGTGGGAGGGGAGAGGCTGGTGTGGTCGAAGGGAGAGGAAGGGAGGTGGGAGGGGAGAGGCTGGTGTGGTCGAAGGGAGAGGAAGGGAGGTGGGAGGGGAGAGGCTGGTGTGGTCGAAGGGAGAGGAAGGGAGGTGGGAGGGGAGAGGCTGGTGTGGTCGAAAGGAGAGGAAGGGAGGTGGGAGGGGAGAGGCTGGTGTGGTCGAAGGGAGAGGAAGGGAGGTGGGAGGGGAGAGGCTGATGTGGTCGAAGGGAGAGGAAGGGAGGTGGGAGGGGAGAGGCTGGTGTGGTCGAAGGCCCCAAGGAACCTTTGCCTGGTGCTGGAGGGGGTGGGGGGAGGCCCGAACTAGGGAGAACGGGCAGGTGGTCAGAATAGGAGATGGAGTTGAGGAGGAGTTAGGTGAGTCTGAGGAAGAGGATGCTGAGGAGGCTTTCTTTTCAGACTCCTCCTCAATGGGTCCAGAGCTGACAGCCAGTCAGGCAGAGGGGTCAAAGGACACGACGAGGGAACCGTCAAGCTTCCTGAATGAGACTGAAGGGAAAAAGAAGGTTGTTCCTGAAGATTTTTTTGCGATCCGGGAAAGTTATTAAGATCAGTACAACACGTTCTGAAAAATGAGGGACCAGGTGTCCTCTCACCCAGGAAACGTTTTATTTTGAGGAAGTGGCTCACAACAGTAAGGGTCTACCTTCAGATGTTGATTAGATTTATTGTTTTTTTCTGGCACTTGGGCTTTTTGACCTTTGCTATTGGTCTCTTTCTTTGCTGGCTTTTCTCCCACTTCTTATGGAGACATTTTGCGTGGGCTCGATCAATGTAAATGTGTCAGAGATGCGGGAAAGAGGAGTCTGTTGGGTGAATATGTAAATCTAAAAAAAGTACAGGTGTTGTTTTTGCAGGAGACATGATTTGGTGAATGCAGTTGATTGGGGCAAGTGTGCTGAGCCATGGAACAAATGTTATGGAAGTCCCTTTCGCATCTGTTCTGGCCCGTAAAAAATTAGCTCCTCAAAGGATGTGTGTAGGGCTAGACTGCTTGTAGTAAAAGCGGGAATTAATAACAGGGGTTTTGACCTAATAAATGTGTATGTGCCTAACACAGGGAGGGAGGAGGGGGCTTTTGTTTGGGTGTCATAGACAGGAACTCTCAAAAATGAGCGCCTGAGGAGACGCTGGTGTTCGGCCGGGACTGGAACTATACGATGGATTTTACGAATGCCAGAAATGGGGAGGAGCCTCATTCAGGCTCAGTGGAGGTGTTAACAAGCTTAGTTTTAAGAAAATTTAGCTTAGTTTTAAGAATGGTTTATAGGGGTCAGAGTCCTCTTGGAAGAAGAGTCCTTTCGCTATTATATGGGTTAGATTCCACGGAGAGAATTATAGGGGTTAGATTCATCTGAGAGAAGGATAGATCGTTTCTGAGAAGAAGTGTATAAATGTATAAAATATAAAATATATTAAAAAATAAAATATGCTGTCAGCGAGGATGTAATGTTAAATTACAAGCTGTAACATTGAGTATTAGCCGATTAGAAAACGTATTGGGAGATAGTGGGTTGAAAGTAGTGGTTTGGAAGATTGTGACAGCATCCTGGTGTAAAAGGGGATGTTACAATTACTCATCAGACAAATACTGGGAAAGTGAGAGACGTGCATTTGTGAGAAGATATACTTTGGAGTTCTTTCCCATTTGATGGAAAAAGAGCTTGAGGTTATTATTATAAAGGCTTAAAATCAGTTTTTTTTTCTCCATTTGTAAGAATATGCCAAATGAGTTCTTGTTTGTACTGTAACTTGTTATACTGTAAAGAGTTATTCGTTATACTGATCCACATTGTTTTTCTGTATATGTTATAGAGGAAAATGGAGAACAAAAAAACTATGAAAAGCGGTGTTTCCTGAGGACACCGGACCGATCCATGACGAGACTGTGGGGAGAAGAACAAGTGAGATCCCACTGTGGCACAAGGAAGGTGGTTTTCCACTAGGAGGGAAAGTAAGCATAACGAAATAGTACGGAGAATTGAGGACTATGAAAGACTAAAGAAAAGGGGGAAAGCCAGGAGGGAACTGGGGGCTATTTAGAAAATGGGAAGTGCACGGTGCTGTGTGTATGAACTGTGCGGGATGGGAGTATAAAGAGCCAAATGAGGTCTGGGAACAAATGAAACATGCCAAAGGTGGAGAACGAGCTTGGGGGGAGGCCGTGGCAGAGGAAATTCAAAAACGTTCATCTGCTATACTTGCATTCAACCTGGACACAATTCCAGTTCATGTCCACAGAAAGACTGCTTTGTATGCGGCCAACCTGGTCATTTTCAGAGAGAATTCCCAAACGCTCTGGGCAACCCAAAACCAGCAGATCGTGGACCCTGGCTGAATGCCCCTCCTCCACACACAGCGGTGTACAAACCCAGGGTTCTGACGGGACGATGGAGAAGAGGACGTTGAGACAGAGACAGAAGAGTTGGTGAAACTGCTCTCCTCTCCTCCTGTGATACTAGTGGAGTAAGCATTTCTACTCCTCCGAGTTGTGAACAGTTGGCAGTTAAACCCTGACAACTTAGTTGATGGGGAGATGACCAAAGATATTGTGTATTTGGCTGAACATTGGTGGGTAACTGGGGGGGAAGTGAAAGAACCTGATGATTTGCATTGTACCGCATATTATTCAAAACACTGCCGAGATGAGGGGTTTGAAATAGACTGGGGTATTGATAAGGTGTCTAAATCAAAAATACAGTGTGGTAGATAATCAGTAATCTATTGGGGTAATGATGTCACTCCCGAGGGGAGAAAATTGGGTACCTAAAACCTCTTACCAAACATCACATGATGTTATTACTGGGGATGGCTGGCTACCCTAGAACCCGGCTGCCTGACTATGCTGGAATAGTCGTTCCCCTTCAAGCTTGTATTTATGGTCACCAACTGACTGCACAGGATCCTGTTATTTGGAATGAGGATGCAGAATCATTCATGGTTGCTCTAAAACAAAGGTTGACTGTTTAATCATGTCTGGGTTTGCCAGACCGTTCCAAACTTTTACATTTCATTGTGGAAAGGGGGTTATATGTCTGCTGTTCTTATTCAAGAACATGGAGCTCAGCAAAGACCAGTAGGTCTAAGACTCAGACTAAGCATTTGGATCCAGTAGATGGGGATGGTTTGTCGTCTTAGAGCGGTTGCTGTGGAAACTTAGGTTGTGTTGGCTTGTGCTGATATTGTTGCAATGAGGGAAACTTGTAGATGTAATTTGCAGAGCTCGCCCTGACTTGTCTGATGTCCTGTCTGTCTAATTGGGACTTGATATTCTTTGTTGATGGCTCTGCTTAACGACACTCAAAAAGGGATAACATTTGTGGCGTTCTTCAGTGGTTACTTCATTTTCTCTGTTGTTGAATCTGCTAGACTACCATCACATCTACAGTGCCATGCGAAAGTATTCGGCCCCCTTGAACTTTGCGACCTTTTGCCACATTTCAGGCTTCAAACATAAAGATATAGAACTGTATTTTTTTGTGAAGAATCAACAACAAGTGGGACACAATCATGAAGTGGAACGACATTTATTGGATATTTCTAACTTTTTTAACAAATCAAAAACTGAAAAATTGGGCGTGCAAAATTATTCAGCCCCCTTAAGTTAATACTTTGTAGCGCCACCTTTTGCTGCGATTACAGCTGTAAGTCGCTTGGGGTATGTCTCTATCAGTTTTGCACATCGAGAGACTGAAATGTTTTCCCATTCCTCCTTGCAAAACAGCTCGAGCTCAGTGAGGTTGGATGGAGAGCATTTGTGAACAGCAGTTTTCAGTTCTTTCCACAGATTCTCGATTGGATTCAGGTCTGGACTTTGACTTGGCCATTCTAACACCTGGATATGTTTATTTTTGAACCATTCCATTGTAGATTTTGCTTTATGTTTTGGATCATTGTCTTGTTGGAAGACAAATCTCCGTCCCAGTCTCAGGTCTTTTGCAGACTCCATCAGGTTTTCTTCCAGAATGGTCCTGTATTTGGCTCCATCCATCTTCCCATCAATTTTAACCATCTTCCCTGTCCCTGCTGAAGAAAAGCAGGCCCAAACCATGATGCTGCCACCACCATGTTTGACAGTGGGGATGGTGTGTTCAGCTGTGTTGCTTTTACGCCAAACATAACGTTTTGCATTGTTGAATTTTGGTTTCATCTGACCAGAGCACCTTCTTCCACACTTTGGTGTGTCTCCCAGGTGGCTTGTGGCAAACTTTAAACAACACTTTTTATGGATATCTTTAAGAAATGGCTTTCTTCTTGCCACTCTTCCATAAAGGCCTGATTTGTGCAATATACGACTGATTGTTGTCCTATGGACAGAGTCTCCCACCTCAGCTGTAGATCTCTGCAGTTCATCCAGAGTGATCATGGGCCTCTTGGCTGCATCTCTGATCAGTCTTCTCCTTGTATGAGCTGAAAGTTTAGAGGGACGGCCAGGTCTTGGTAGATTTGCAGTGGTCTGATACTCCTTCCATTTCAATATTATCGCTTGCACAGTGCTCCTTGGGATGTTTAAAGCTTGGGAAATATTTTTGTATCCAATTCTGGCTTTAAACTTCTTCACAACAGTATCTCGGACCTGCCTGGTGTGTTCCTTGTTCTTCATGATGCTCTCTGCGCTTTTAACGGACCTCTGAGACTATCACAGTGCAGGTGCATTTATACAGAGACTTGATTACACACAGGTGGATTGTATTTATCATCATTAATCATCTAGGTCAACATTGGATCATTCAGAGATCCTCACTGAACTTCTGGAGAGAGTTTGCTGCACTGAAAGTAAAGGGGCTGAATAATTTTGCACACCCAATTTTTCAGTTTTTGATTTGTTAAAAAAGTTAGAAATATCCAATAAATGTCGTTCCACTTCATGATTGTGTCCCACTTGTTGTTGATTCTTCACAAAAAAATACAGTTTTATATCTTTATGTTTGAAGCCTGAAATGTGGCAAAAGGTCGCAAAGTTCAAGGGGGCCGAATACTTTCGCAAGGCACTGTATCTGCCCAGGCGGCTGAATTGTTTGTGTTAACTAGAGCATTCTGGCTAAAGATAAATCAGTTCATAACTATACTGATAGTCGTTCTGCATGATGTTGGCACGCTGTTGAAACAGTTTTTTTTGTGTGTTTTTTTTTTTACAGCTACTGGGAAACACATTGAATCCCATGTGTTGGTGAATAATCACTTCCTGTGAATAATCTCTTGCTGTCTATTTGTCTGCCCTCTCAACTGTCTGCGATGGAATGTCCAGTTCACACTAATGGCACTGATGATATTTTTGTAGGAAATGCTGCAGCAAAAGCCACTGCTGTGTCACTTTTTTCCTCCTTTTTTACAGATGCCGAAGGAGCTGAATAACCCTTTCGCTCAAACTGATATTTCTCCTCCCAAGGAGAAGGCTTCCTGGAAATTCACGCTCGGTGGTGCAAGGCATCTGGGTGGTGCACGGCATCTGGGTGGTGCACGGCATCTGGGTGGTGCAATGTATCTGGGTAGTGCAAGGCATCTGGGTGGTGCAAGGCATCTGGGTGGTGCTATGTATCTGGGTTGTGCAAGGCATCTGGGTGGTGCAAGGCATCTGGGTGGTGCAAGGCATCTGGGTGGTGCAAGGCATCTGGGTGGTGCACGGCATCTGGGTGGTGCAAGGCATGTGGGTGGTGCAAGGCATCTGGGTGGTGCACGGCATCTGGGTGGTGCACGGCATCTGGGTGGTGCACGGCATCTGGGTGGTGCACGGCATCTGGGTGGTGCACGGCATCTGGGTGGTGCAAGGCATGTGGGTGGTGCAAGGCATCTGGGTGGTGCACGGCATCTGGGTGGTGCAAGGCATCTGGGTGGTGCAAGGCATGTGGGTGGTGCAAGGCATGTGGGTGGTGCAAGGCATCTGGGTGGTGCAAGGCATCTGGGTGGTGCAAGGCATCTGGGTGGTGCAAGGCATCTGGGTGGTGCACGGCATCTGGGTGGTGCACGGCATCTGGGTGGTGCACGGCATCTGGGTGGTCCCTCCACTTTTACTGACTCCTGTTTTCCATACATGCATAACTTGACTCATGGTAAAATGTTGCATGAGAAAATATAATTGTATTTTATTACAAGGCGCAAGATCTGGTTTTGTGTTAATGGATGTTGATTGAATTTGTTTGACTGCTATGATAGATCCCCTCTGTGGAGAAACAATTGACTGAACTGTAAGGCTATTTTCTGGTAAATTGTGTCTATGTGTCAGATGTTAAGACTGCAAACCGTTATAATTGCGTTACTTGTGGGATTTGTTCGTCATTTCAATAGCATTGGGTCTGTGTTACTGACTGTTTCTGATTGTGATTTCAAGCATTGCCATGTTTTTCTTTTCTTTAGAAAGTTATAGCAGTCAGTGTTTTGTTTTAAAATATAAACTGGACAATTTTACAGGTTGCATAGTTCGATTTTGAATGACTCTTTAATCGCCTGACAGAATAAGCTACTAGGAATGATGTCATAATTAATAAATCACTCAATTAAATATTAATGATATGGATATGAACTGAATATATCCTTGTTAATTTTTGTTTGTAATTGTTTGTTTTATTACCTGTAGCCTAATCAGAAGGGACAGTACCTACATTTAAGTAATTTTAATAATAGCGGATAGGAAATTGCGATGGATCTGTGACCATGATCATAGTTGATAACTAAGTATGGGTTTTAATTATTGCATGACAACAAGGCTACAACACTAATGGATTGATGTTGTGAACAGAAAGAAGCTCTATCATTGTGAACTATTAGCTCCCATCTGTAACGTATTTCCTCCTCTTCGTCTGAGGAGGAGTAAGGATTGGACCAAAGCGCAGCGTGGTAAGTGTTCATGATGATTTTTAATTCAAACTCAGAACACTAAACAGAAAATAACAACGTGAATTTACAAAACCGAAGCAGTACCGTGTGGCCCAAACAGTCAAACAGAAACACCCACCATAAGAGGACCAAGCAGCGTGGTAACGGGCAGCAGCAGCAGCGGCCGAAAACACAAGACTCCTGGACTTGGGAGGAGATTTTGGATGGCAAGGGACCCTGGGCACAAGCAGGGGAATATTGCCGCCCTAAAGCAGAGCTCGAGGCAGCGAAAGCGGAGAGGCGCCGGTATGAGGAGGCAGCCTGGCAGCGCGGCTGGAAGCCCGAGAGGCAGCCCCAAAAATGTATTGGGGGGGATGCACACGGGAGTGTGACTAAGTCAGGTAGGAGACCTGAGTCAACTCTCTGCTCTTACCGGAGAGCGAGAGGAACCGGGCAGGCACCGTGTTATGCGGTGGAGCACGCGGTGTCCCCGGTGCGTGTGCATAGCCCGGTGCGATACATTCCAGCTCTTCGTATCGGTCGGGCTAGATTGGGCATCGAGCCAGGTGCCATGAAGCCGGCTCTACGCATCTGGTCTCCAGTGCGTCTCCTCGGGCCGGCGTACATGGCACCAGCCTTACGCATGGTGTCCCAGGTTCGCCAGCACAGCCCAGTGCGGGCTATTCCACCTCGCCGCACTGGCCTGGCTACAGGGAGCATTCAACCAGGTAAGGTTTGGCAGGCTCGGTGCTCAAGAGCTCCATTGCTCCAGTCTCCCGTCTGTCCGGAGCCGCCAGAGTCTCCCGTCTGTCCGGAGCCGCCAGAGATGCCAGAGCTGCCAGTCTGTCCTGAGCTGCCAGAGCCGGCAGTCTGTCCTGAGCTGCCAGAGCCGCCAGTCTGTCCTGAGCCGTCAATCAGCCAGGAGCTGCCAGAGCCGTCAGTCAGCCAGGAGCTGCCAGAGCCGTCAGTCAGCCAGGAACTGCCTGAGCCTTCAGTCAGCCAGGAGCTGCCAGAGCCGTCAGTCAGCCAGGAGCTGCCATAGCCGCCTGTCACGCCGGCGATGCCAGAATCGCCCTTCACTCCAGCGCTGCCGGAGCCTTCCTCCTGCCCGGTGCTGCCGGAGTCTCCCGCCTGTCCGGCACTGCCGGAGTCTCCCGTCCATTCGGGACCCCTGGCGAGGGTCCCCAGTCCGAGGTCGGCGGCAAGGGTCGGCGGCAAGGGTCGCCGCTCATAAGAGGCCACGGGGGAGGTTGAGGAGGCGGACAAAAACTATGGTGAAGTGGGGTCCACGTCCTGCGCCAGAGCCGCCACCGCTGACTGACGCCCACCCAGACCCTCCCCTATAGGTTCAGGTTTTGCGGCCCGAGTCCGCACCTTTGGGGGTGGGCAGTCTATGTTTCTTTTTCTATGTTGGTTTCTGTGTTCAGCCTAGTATGGTTCTCAATCAGAGGCAGGTGTCGTTAGTTGTCTCTGATTGAGAATCATACATAGGTAGCCTTTTTCCACCTGGATTTCGTGGGTGTTTATTTTCTGTTCTGTGTTTTGTTGCACCGTTCAGGACTGTACGTTTGTCGTGTATTGTTTTGTTTCAGTGTTCATTAAAACCATTTTCATATGAACACTTACCACGCTGCACCTTGGTCCTCTGCACCTTGGTCCTCTGCACCTTGGCCCTCTGCACCTTGGCCCTCTGCACCTCGGCCCTCTGCACCTTGGTCCTCCTTTCTTTCTCCCGACAACGATTTTTACACCATCTTGATGTCTTTTTTCACCTTTATGAATTGACGGATGGATTTTATTTGGCATTACATGTTAATTTCAAAGTCATGGACATTTAATAAGTGTGAAACAGAGGTTATAATTAATTATATAGAGTAATATTATTTGGGAAGACTGAAATGCCTTTTAATAATTTGAATGGACATATGTTATTAGTTATTAGTGTTTTTTTGGATAGACTACTAACACCATGTTTTTAGTCCGCTGATGAAAGTGAGTCTGGGCTATATCGGGCCGCAGTAAAGGGAACTGGCATGGCTATTTTTGTTTGTTTTTGCTACACATTTGTTACGATTATTTGTTAGTGGTGTTAACAGTATATTTCACCTCTCAGCTTCCCTATCAAATCTAAAAAATTCCAACAGAGAACTGAAGAAAATGATCAACAATGACAAATGTATTGATGAAGAATGCAAAAACCTAAGAAAGAAATTGAGATACCTGTCCACTCAAAAACATAGAGAACCAGAAAACCTGAGTCTACGCATTCACTATGGTGAATCACTAAAACAATAAAGAAATACACTATGGAAAAAGAAGGAACAGCACCTCAGAAATCAGCTCAATGTAATGGAAAAATCCATAGACTCTAACCACTTCTCGGGAAATTGGAAAACACTAAACAAACAACAACACAATGAATTATCCTCCAAAATGGAGATGTATGGGTAAACCACTTCTCCAAATTTTTTGGCTCTATATCAAAGAACAAACAGCTAAAACATGTACATGATCAAATACAAATCTTAAAATCAACTATTAAAGACTACCAGAACCCACTGGATGATCCAATTACCTTGAATGAACTAGAGGACAAAATTAAAACCCTCCAACCCAAAAAGGCCTGTGGTGTTGATGGTATGCTCAATGAAATGATAACATATACAGACAACGAAATCCAATTGGCTATACTAAAACTCTAACTTCTTGGTGACAGGGGACAGTATTTTCACATCCGGATGAAACACATGCCCAAATTCAACTGCCTGCTACTGATCCCCGGAAGATACGATATGCATAGTATTAGTATATTTGGATAGAAAACACTCTGACGTTTCTAAAACTGTTTTAATCATGTCTGTGAGTATAACATAACTTACTTAGCAGGTGAAACCCAGAGGACAAACCATTAAGATGAATTGTTTTTGAGGTCACTCTCTTTTCAATGGGTTTCATTGGGAATCCAGATTTCCACTGGATGTCAACAGTCTTTAGAAATTGGTTGAGGTTTTTCCATAATGAAGAAGTTCCGCCATCTTGAACGAGGGAAACTTGAAGTGTACTGTTAGATAGAGGTGCGTGAACACAAATCATCCCGTCTTCAATTTGATCGATTATTTACGTAAAAAAATACCTAAAGTTGTATTACAAAAGTAGTTTGAAATGTTTTGGCAAAGTTTACAGTTAAGTTTTGAGATATTTTGTAGTCACATTGCGCAAATTGGAACCGGTGTTTTTCTGGATCAAACGCACCAAATAAATTGACATTTTGGATATATATCGACGGAATTAATCAAACAAAAGGACTATTTGTGATGGTTATGGGACATATTGGAGTGCCAACAAAAGAAGCTTGTCAAAAAGGCATGAATTATATTTTTATTCTGCGTTTTGTGTTTCGCCTGCAGGGTTGAAAAATGCTTCTCTCTCTTTGTTTACTGGGGTGCTGTCCTCAGATAATACCATATTTCGCTTTCGCCGAAAAGCCTTTTTGAAATCTGACATGTTGGCTGGATTCACAACAAGTGTAGCTTTGATTTGCGATTTAAATTAAAGTCAGATTTTGATAGTAATTATTTGAATTTGGCACACTGCATTTTCCCTGGCATTTGGACGCTAGCGTCCCACATATCCCAGAGAGTTTAAAAGTGCTTTCCTCATGCCCCAGATTTTTGGATATAAATATGCACATTATCGAACAAAACATACATGTATTGTTTAACATGATGTCCTATGAGTGTCATGTGATGAAGATCATCAAAGGTTAGTGATCAATTTTATCTATATTTCTGCTTTTTTTGACACCTATCTTTGGCTTTAAAAATGTCTGTGTTTTTTTTTTTTTTACTTGGCTATGACCTAACATAATCATATGTTGTGCTTTCGCTGTAAAGCATTTTTGAAATCGGACACGATGGGTAGATTAAAACTTCTTAGAGATAGGGGGCAGCAGTTCCACTTTTGGATAATTAGCGTGCACAATTTCAACTTCCTGCTACTCATGCCAGGAATATGTTATATGTATATGATTAGTAGGCGTGGATAGAAAACACTCTGAAGTTTCTAAAACTGGTTCAATCATGTCTGTGACTATAACATAACTTATGTAGCAGGCAAAACCCCAAGGAAAAACTGTTCAGAATAAAACAATTTTTTTCCTCTGACAGTTCCCTCAGTTGTCTTTGCCAAGGGAAATTAGATAGCGCCCATTTTACAGTTCCTACGACTTCCACAGGATGTCACCAGTCTTTGAAATGCTCCCTAAGAGGATTTATTAACAAGATGTTTCTTTCATTTGATGTACTGGACTTGTTAAGCAATGGCTTTTTTCTGACCACTCTTCCGTAAAGCCCAGCTCTGTAGAGTGTGCAGCTTAAAATGGTCCCATGGACAGATACTACAATCTCCACAGTGGCGCTTTGCTGCTCCTTCAGAGTTATCTTTGGTCTCTTTGTTGCCTCTCTGATTAATACCCTCCTCCGCCTGGTCCGTGAGTCTTGGTGGGCGGCCCTCTCTTGGCAGGTTTGTTGTGGTGCCACATTCTTTCCATTTTTTAATAATGGATTTAATGGTGCTCTGTGGGATGTTCAAAGTTTCTTATATTTTTTTACAACCCAACCCTGGTCTGTACTTCTCCACAACTTTTCCCCGGACCTGTTTGGAGAGCGCCTTGGTCTTCATGTTGCCCCTTGCTTAGTGGTGTTGCAGACTCTGGGGCCTTTCAGAACAGGTGTATATATACTGAGATCATGGGACAGATCATGGGACACTTACATTGCTCACAGGTGGACTTCATTTAACTAATTATGAGACTTCTGAATGTAATTGGTTGCACCAGACCTTATTTTGGGGCTTCATAGCAGAGGGGGTGAACACACATGCATGCAACACTTTTACATATTCTTAAAAAAATTAAAATAAATTTCACTTTACCAATTTTGACTATTTTGTGTATGTCCATTACATGAAATCCAAATAAAAATCGATTTAAATTACAGGTTGTAATGCAACAAAATATCAAACATGCCAAGGAGGGTGAATACTTTTGCAAGGCCCTGACAAGACCCATGAAGACTCACAGCTGCAATCAATGCCAAAGGCGCTTCTTGCGAAGTTTTGACTCAGGGGTATGAATACTTATGTCAATTATATATTTCTATATTTCAATTTTATACATTTGTTGAAATTTCAGAAAACATGTTTTCACTTTTTCATTATGTTCCATTGTGTAGATAGATGGGTGAGAAAAAAATATATTTAATCCAATTAGGATTTCGGACTATAACAAAACAAAATGTAGAATTAGTCAAAGTGTGTAAGACACAGCATATGAGAGCAATTAAGTCATACTTCACAAAGATAAATTTTTTGACCAAACTGTAGTGTAGATGAGGAGGGTGGGGGAGGGACGTGACCAAACTGTAGTGTAGATGAGGAGGGTGGGGGGGACGTGACCAAACTGTAGTGTAGATGAAGAGGGTGGGGGGGACGTGACCAAACTGGAATATAGATGATGAGGGTGGGGGGGACGTGACCAAACTGGAATATAGATGATGAGGGTGGGGGGAGACAATTTCGAAATGGTTTCACTGAGGCTTTTGTTCTTCTCTCTCTGTTTTTCTTATCACAGACACATGCAAACACAAAGTAGCTTCCCTCTCACACACGCAGGCACAAACACACTCACTGTTTATGGAGAGGAGCTCTACTCCCTTATTTAGACTGTGACAAGGTGATAATTAAAGTCACAGATTTTGCTCTGACAGCGTGTGTGTGTGCGTGTGCGTGTGTGTGTGCGTGAGTGAGTGTGTGAGTGTGTGAGTGCGTGTGTGTGTGTGTGTGTGTGTGTGTGTGTGTGTGTGTGTGCGTGCGTGCGTGCACGTGTGTGTGTGTTTGTGTCAGGGAAGGGTTGGTGTGATGTATCTGCGATGTGTACAGCTTAGGTGAGGAGTGTTCAGCTCTTCAAACTTCATCTGAAAAGTCTGTCTGTCTAATAAACCTTCTGTCACCCAGAGAATGTTTTAGAACACCTACTCATTCAAGGGTTTTTCTTTATTTGACAATTTTCTACATTGTAAAATAATAGTGAAGACATCAAAACTATGAAATAACACATATGGAATCATGTAGTAACCTAAAAAGTGTAAAACAAATCAAAAGATGTTATATTTGAGATTCTTCAAATAGCCACCCTTTGCCTTGATGACAGCTTTGCACACTCTTGGCATTCTCTCAACCAGATTCACCTGGAATAATTTTCCAACAGTCTTGACTGAGTTCCCACATATTCTGATCACTTGTTGGCTGCTTTTTCGACTCATCCCAAACCATCTCAACTGGGTTGAGGTCTGGTGATTGTGGAGGCCAGGTCATCTGATTCAGCACTCCACCACTCTCCTTCTTGGTCAAATAGGCCTTACACAGCCTGAATGTGAGTTGGATCAATGTCCTGTCGAAAAACAAGTAACAGTCCCGCTAAGCCCAAACCAGATGGGACGGCGAATTGCTGCAGAATGCTATGGTAGCCATGCTGGTTAAGTGCTCCTTGAATTCAAAATAAATCACAGACAGTGTCACCAGCAAAGCACCCCCACACCATAACACCTCCTCCTCCATGCTTCATGGAGGGAAATACACATGCGGAGATCATCCATTCACCCACACCACGTCTCACAAAGACACGGCGGTTGGAACCCAAAGTCTCTAATTTGGACTCCAGAACAAATTACAGATTTCTACCGGTTTAATGTCCATTGCTAGTGTTTCTTGGCCCAAGCAAGTATCTTCTTATTATTGGTGTCCTTTAGTAGTGGTTTCTTTGCAGCAATTCAACCATGAAGACCTGATTCACACAGTCTCCTCTGAACAGTTTATGTTTAGATGTGTCTGTTACTTGAACTCTGTGAAGCATTTATTTGGGCTGCAATTTCTGAGGCTGGTAACTCTAATGAATTTATCCTCTGCAGCAGAGGTAACTATGGGTCTTCCATTCCTGTGGCGGTCCTCATGACAGACAGTTTCATCATAGCGCTTGATGGTTTTTGCAACTGCATTTGAAGAGACTTTCAAAGTTTTTGACATTTTTCAGGTTGACTGACCTTTATGTCTTAAAGTAATGGTGGACTGTCGTTTCTCTTTAATTATTTGAGCTGTTCTTGCCATAATATGGACTAGGTATTTTACCAAATAGGGATATATTCTGTGTACCCCCTTACCTTGTCACAGCACAACTGATTGTCTCAAACACATTAACTTTTTATGGCTGCAGGGGCAGTATTGAGTAGCTTGGATGAAAAGGTACCCATTGTAAACGGCCAGCTCCTCAGTTTCATTTGCTAATATATGCATATTATTATTAGTATTGGATAGAAAACACTCTAAAGTTTCCAAAACTGTCAAAATATTGTCTGTGAATATAACAGAACTGATATTGCAGGCGAAACCCTGAGGAAAATCAAAGCAGGAAGTGGCTTCTATTTTGATAACTCCCTGTTCCATAGCCTCCCTTTGCTGGATTTAAAGGGATATGAACCAGATTCGTTTTCCTATTGCTTCCTCAAGGTGTCAACAGTCTTCAGACATAGTTTCAGGCTTTTATTTTGAAAAATGAGCCAGAACGATAAAATCGGGTCAAGTGATCACATGAGTTTTGTTCGCGCAACAGAATTTGGACAGCTATTGTTTTTCCCTCTCCTACTGTGAAAGACATTTGCGGTTGTTAAATTATCGATTATATATTTTCAAAACAACCTGAGGATTGATTATGAAAAATGTTTGACATGTTTCTGTGGACATTATGGAAACTATTTGGAATCTTCGTCTGCTTTTTTCTGTGGATTTCTGAACATAACGCAACAAACAAACTGAGGTATTTTGGATATAAAAATAATCTTTATGGAACAAACGGAACATTTGTTGTGTAACTGGGAGTCTCGTGAGTGAAAACATTCGAAGATCATCAAAGGTAAACGATTAATTTGATTGCTTTTCTGATTTTCCTGACCGAGCTTCCTGATGCTAAGTGTACTTAATGTTTTATAGTGCGATCGATAAACTTACACAAACGCTTGGATTGCTTTCGCTGTAAAGCATAATTTCAAAATCTGACACGACAGGTGGATTAACAAAAGGCTAAGCTGTGTTTTGCAAAATTGCCCTTCTGATTGCATGAATAAGAATATTTGTAGTAATATTTATTGAATTATGCTATTCAGCGGTTGTTGATGACACTTACCCCGATATTGGGATTGCAGCCATAACAAGTTAATGAGAAGACTAATTGAACAGATATTAAAATATCTGAAAGTTATAGTAAGAAAATTATAACTTTGTAATCTGAATATTTTCCTTGGTGCCCCGACTTCTTAGTTAATTACACCTGATACCTGATTAGTTAATCACGTAATAATAATTACAGATAATTGATTTCATAAACTACAAATAAGTCTTCAGTTTGATGATGCCAAAGACACGACACCTGTTACACCCTCTACAACCACTCTGGTTATTATGATCATCTATGAACATTTGAACAGCCATATTCTCTTATAATCTCCACCCGGCATAGCCAGAAGAGGACTGGCTATGCAGGGTGGAGATAGGGGGGCAGTAGAGAGTCAGAGAGAGGGAGTAGAGATAGAGCGGGAGTAGTGAGGGAGAGAGAGAGGGGGGAGTGGAGAGGGAGAGAATGGGGGCGTAGAGAGAGGGGGGAGTAGAGAGATACATTGGAGTTGAGAGAAGGGGAGAAGTGGAGAGAGATGGTGAGAGAGAGATGGTGAGAGAGAGAGGGGGCGTAGTGAGGGGGGAGTAGAGAGGGGGGGAGTAAAGAGACAGAGGAGGGGTAGAGAAGGGGGGAGTAGAGAGAGAGAGGGGGGGGTAGAGAGAAAAGGGGGTATAGAGAGAGGGAGAGCGAGGGGGGAGTAGAAAGTGAGAGAGAGGGGGGAAGTAGAGAGGGAGCGATGGGGGGAGTAGAGAGAGAGGGGGGAGTAGAGAGAGAGAGAGAGGGGGGAGTAGAGAGGGGGGGATTAGAGAGGGGGGAGTAGAGAGCGCGATAGGGGGGAGTAGAGAGAGAGAGGGGTGGAGTAGAGTGAGAGGGGGAGTAGAGAGAGAGAGAGAGAGAGAGAGGGGGGAGTAGAGAGAGAGAGAGAGGAGGGGGGTAGAGAGGGGGGGAGTAGAGAGAGAGAGGGGTGGAGTAGAGAGAGAGAGAGAGAGGGGGGAGTAGAGAGAGAGAGAGAGAGAGAGGAGGGGGGTAGAGAGGGGGGGAGTAGAGAGGGGGGAGTAGAAAGTGAGAGAGAGAGAGGAGGGGGTAGAGAGGGGGGGAGTAGAGAGAGAGATAGGGGGGAGTAGAGAGAGAGAGAGAGGGGGAGTAGAGAGGGGGGGATTAGAGAGGGGGGGAGTAGAGAGCGAGATAGGGGGGAGTAGAGAGAGGGGGGAGGAGTAAAGAGAGAGAGGAGGGGTAGAGAAGGGGGGAGTAGAGAGAGAGGGTGGGGGGTAGAGAGAGAAAGGGGTAGAGAGAGAGGGAGAGCGAGGGGGGAGTAGAAAGTGAGAGAGAGGGGGGAAGTAGAGAGGGAGCGATGGGGGGAGTAGAGAGAGAGGGGGGAGAGAGAGAGAGAGAGGGGGGAGTAGAGAAGGGGGGATTAGAGAGGGGGGAGTAGAGAGCGAGATAGGGGGGAGTAGAGAGAGAGAGGGGTGGAGTAGAGCGAGAGGGGGAGTAGAGAGAGAGAGAGAGAGAGGGGGGGGAGTAGAGAGAGAGAGAGAGAGAGGAGGGGGGTAGAGAGGGGGGGAGTAGAGAGGGGGGAGTAGGAAGTGAGAGAGAGAGAGAGAGGAGGGGGTAGAGAGGGGGGGAGTAGAGAGATAGGGGGGAGTAGAGAGAGAGAGAGAGAGGGGGAGTAGAGAGGGGGGATTAGAGAGGGGGGGAGTAGAGAGCGAGAGGGGGGGGAGTAAAGAGAGAGAGGAGGGGTAGAGAAGGGGGGAGTAGAGAGAGAGGGGGGGGTAGAGAGAAAAGGGGGTATAGAGAGAGGGAGAGCGAGGGGGGAGTAGAAAGTGAGAGAGAGGGGGGAAGTAGAGAGGGAGCGATGGGGGGGAGTAGAGAGAGAGGGGGGAGTAGAGAAGGAGAGATGGGGGGAGTAGAGAGAGGGGGGAGTAGAGCGAGAAAGGGGGGGTAGAGAGGGCTTGAGTAGAGAGGGGGGGAGTAAAGCGAGAGAGAGAGAGAGAGAGAGAGGAGGGGGGTAGAGAGGGGGGGAGTAGAGAGAGATGGGGGGGAGTAGAGAGAGAGGGGGGAGTAGAGAAGGAGAGATGGGGGGAGTAGAGAGAGAGGGGGGAGTAGAGAAGGAGAGATGGGGGGAGTAGAGAGAGATGGGGGGAGTATAGAGGGAGAGATGGGGGGAGTATAGAGGGAGAGATGGGGGGAGTAGAGAAGGAGAGATGGGGGGAGTATAGAGGGAGAGATGGGGGGAGTATAGAGGGAGAGATGGGGGGAGTAGAGAAGGAGAGATGGGGGGAGTAGCGAGGGAGAGATGGGGGGAGTAGAGAAGGAGAGATGGGGGGGGAGTAGAGAGGGAGAGATGGGGGGAGTAGAGAAGGAGAGATGGGGGGAGTATAGAGGGAGAGATGGGGGGAGTATAGAGGGAGAGATGGGGGGAGTAGAGAAGGAGAGATGGGGGGAGTATAGAGGGAGAGATGGGGGGAGTAGATAAGGAGAGATGGGGGGAGTATAGAGGGAGAGATGGGGGGAGTATAGAGGGAGAGATGGGGGGAGTAGAGAAGGAGAGATGGGGGGAGTATAGAGGGAGAGATGGGGGGAGTAGAGAAGGAGAGATGGGGGGAGTAGAGAAGGAGAGATGGGGGGAGTATAGAGGGAGGGGGGAGTAGAGAAGGCGAGATGGGGGGGGAGTATACAGGGAGAGAGAGAGATGGACAGTGTTTCTCATGGACCGAGACAGTATAATGGAGAACAGAGTGGGGGGGGGGGGGGGGGGGGGTTTAGATAGACAGGGAATATGACAAAAAGAGAAAGAGGAAGAGGGAATGCCAGTGAGAGGAAATATGTGAGTGTGTTTCAAGGGAGAGAGAGAGAGATGGAGGAAAACATTATAACAACATAATGATTTCCAACAGTCTCCAAGAAACCCTGCTCTATTACTTTTAGGCCGCCATTTTACTGGGCAGCTCGGCTCGAGAGTCTTGGCCATGTCACAATGCATTAGGATCTCAAACTTACAAAACTCTCCCTGAGCCCATGTTGGATGTTACCACTGTGGTGATATCATATGAATTACCGTTAGGCATTTTTTTTAAAACCACATATGAATTTTCCTAGGGAGACGTATACTGCATTACTAGCCTCTTGGGTCAGCTGTTATTGTTGCTTGGTGGGTGTACAGAGCAGTGACCCTTAATGAAATTGCTAGTCGCTCGGTCTGCTGGCGAGGAAAAGGTTTAATCTCTATCATTTTAACCCTTTTATACTTGTTCAGTAGAAAATGGCAGAATTGGAACGCGGTGGCTCTACAGTAACATAAAGTACATGACATCAGAGCTCAGGCTCTGTGCTTCACAGCGCTGCCTGGGTTTTGACTGACAGCCCATCAAATGTTGTGTTGTTGTCTGAGTGAGGGAAATGCTGTAGACGAAGAGAACAGTATGTATTTTCAAAGATGAGACATTGAGGATTATAACACATACCACTTTGATGTCACACAATCAAACCAAACAGTTCACATTTCCCATCTCATGAAACTCATATACAGCGTCAACGTTTATGATCTCTGTGTTTGATGTACATATACATGATGTCATATCCCGGGTTGTTATGCTCATTCTGTTCATGTGTTTGATGTACCAGAGGACATGACGTCATCGTTGTTCTGAACAGAATTGTTGTCTACTGCGAAGAAGACAATTCGCTTCAGAAGACACACCTGAATACATTACTTCTTTCTATACCGACATGCCCCTCTGTTTCTCTGGTTCTGTATTGTATAACTAGTGAAGTTGGCAACAGAACAAGCTTTTCACAACGATGACCACTTGACCCAGATTGAGATTTATGATGGGCTGTTTTTGGATTACGTAAACAACAACAGTAATTGTGCAATTGCGGGGGATGTAGGGCTGTGTTCCCGAACGAAACAACTACAAGTGTGCTCTAGTTCCTCACAGACAGGAGAGTAAAAATAAAAGTATCTTTGGTCACTTGGACCTGCCAATATCAACAGTGACTCCCAGGATGTCCCTGTCCTTCTAGGAAGGAGTTCCTCTGTCCCGTGTCTGTGTCTTAATCTTTTCTTTCATTGGCCAGTCTGAGATATGGCTTTTTTCTTTGCAACTCTGCCTAGAAGGCAAGCATCCCGAAATCGCCTCTTCACTGTTGACGTTGAGACTAGAGGTCGACCGATTATGAGTTTTCAACGCCAATCCCGATACTGATTATTGGTGGACAAAAAAAGCTGATTTATCGGCCGATTAAAAAAAAAATATATATATATTTATATATATACACACACACACACACACACAAACACACACACACACATTTTTGTAAAATGATAATTGCAACAATACTGAATGAACAATGAACACTTTTATTTTAACTTAATATAATACATAAATAAAATCTATTTAGTCTCAAATAACATGAATGATGAAAACAAAAACCGTAATTTCTATATGCTGGAAAACCTATTTTAATAACGGGCATGGTAAGAATTGACTACCAAAGTGCGAGTCATAATTCCCATGACACCTTCTAGCAAAATCTGAAAAGCGGTTCCTACATTCATTTATTCCATAGGACATTTTTAGATTAACTTAAAATAAGGTCTGTGTTTCGTGTAGGCTTACACCACCTTGCCAATTATATAACTGTGTAGATATCCATAGGACAATGTAACTCTGATCAATATTGCTAAATATAAGCAAAGATACAAACATTTGTAGAGTGGATTTTTGAAAATATGTTGACAAACGATACCTTATCCTAGTGAGATTTACACGGGTATCAAAACACAGAGGCGGTTTAAGCCTGAAACACAGACCTTATTGGAAGTAGATCAAGACATTATCTATGGAAGACATGAACAGAGGCGGTTTAAACACGAAACACAGACCTTATCTGAAGTAGATCAAGACATTATCTATGGAAGACATGAACAGAGGCGGTTTAAACACGAAACACAGACCTTATCTGAAGTAGATCAAGACATTATCTATGGAAGACATGAACAGAGGCGGTTTAAACCTGCATGAAACACAGACCTGATTGGAAGTAGATCAAGACATTCTCTATGGAAGACATGAACGGTAAAATAACGAAGGAACCCCTTTCAAGTTCAGCCGCAAGTTATTACAGGAATTATAACGCGTCGACTATTTCTCTCTAAACCATATACCTTTGACTATTACGAGCCTGCTGCTGCCTACCACCTATAATAAACACAAAGAAATACGAGCCTTAGGTCAAATCCGGAAACTATCACCTCGAAAAAACAAAATGTTTCATCCGTTCCGTATTTTATCTAACGGGTGGCATCCATGAGTCTAAATATTCCTGTTACATTGCACAACCTTCAATGTTATGTCATAATTACGTAAAATTCTGGCAAATTTGTTCGCAAAGAGCCAGGCGGCCCAAACTATTGCATATACCCTGACTCTGCGAGCAATGAACGCAAGAGAAGTGACACAATTTCACCTGGTTAATATTGCCTGCTAACCTGGATTTATTTTAGCTAAAGAAAGGCAATGATGTTTATGGTTTATGGTTAAGTACACATTGGAGCAAAGACAGTCGATTGAGAGCAAAGACAGTTGATTGATTGTTTTTTATGAGATAAGTTTAATGCTAGCTAGCAACTTACCTTGGCTTACTGCATTCGCGTAACAGGCGGGCTCCTCGTGGAGTGCACTGTAATTAGGTGGTTAGAGCGTTGGACTAGTTAACTGTAGGGTTGCAAGATTGGATCCCCCGAGCTGTCAAGGTAAAATCTGTCGTTCTGCCCCGTTCCTGGGCCGTCATTGAAAATAAGAATGTGTTCTAAACTGACTTTCCTAGTTAAATAAAGGTGTAAAAAATAAAAATAAATCTGCAATGACGATTTCCGATTGTTATGATAAACTTGAAATCGTCCCTAATTAATCTGCCATTCCAATTAATCGGTCTCCCTCTAGTTGAGACTTGTGATTTGCGGGTACTATTTAATGAAGCTGCCAGTTGAAGACTTGTGAGGTGCCTGTTTCTCAAACTAGACACTCCAATGTACTTGTCCTCTTTCTCAGCTGTGCACCGGGGCCTCCCACTCCTCTTTCTATTCTGGTTAGAGCCAGTTTGCGCTGTTCTGTGAAGGGAGTAAAACACAGCGTTGTACGAGATCTTCAGTTTCTTGGCAATTTCTCGCATAGAATAGCCTTCATTTCTCAGAACAAGAATAGACTGATGAGTTTTAGAAGAAAGGTCTTTGTTTCTGGCCATTTTGAGCCTGTTATCGAACCCACAAATGCTGATGACCCAGATACTCAACTAGTCTAACGAAGGCCAGATGTATTGCTTCTTTAATCAGCACAACAGTTTTCAGCTGTGCTAGCATCATTGCAAAATGGTTTTCTAATGATTAATTAGCCTTTTAAAATGAATTAGCTAACACAACGTGCCAATGGAACAAAGGAGTGATGGTTGCTGATTATGGGCCTCTGTACGCCTATGTAGATATTTCTTTAAAAATCTGCCATATCCAGCTACTATAATAATTTACAACATTAACACTGTATTTCTGATCTATTTTATGTTATTTTAATGAGGAAAATGAGCTTTTCTTTAAAATACAAGGACATTTCTAAACTTTTGACTGTGTATATATATATTTATATATCAAATCAAATCAAAGTTTATTTGTCACATGCGCCGAATACAACAGCTGTAAACCTTACAGTGAAATGCTTACTTACAGGCTCTAACCAACAGTGCTTAAAAAACGTGTGTGTGTGTGTGTGTGTGCGTGTGTGTGTGTGTGTGTGTAGGTAAGTAAAGAAATAAAACAACAGTAAAAAGACATTTGAAAAAAGAGTAGCAAGGCTCTATACAGACACCGGTTAGTCAGGCTTATTGAGGTAGTATGTACATGTAGGTATCGTTAAAGTGACTGTGCATATATGATGAACAGAAAGTAGCAGAAGCGTAAAAGAGGGGTTGGTGGGTGGTGGGACACAATGCAAATAGTCCGGGTAACCATTTGGTCAACTGTTCCGGAGTCTTATGGTTTGGGGGTAAAAACTGTTGAGTAGCCTTTTTTGTCCTAGACTTTGCACTCCGGTACCGCTTGCCATGCGTTACTAGAGAGAACAGTCTATGACTGAGGTGGCTGGGGTCTTTAACAATTTTTAGGGCCTTCCTCTGACACCGCCTGGTGTAGAGGTCCTGGATGGCAGCTCTGCCCCAGTGACGTACTGGGCCTAATGCACTACCCTCTGAAGTGCCTTGCGGTCGGAGGCCGAGCAATTGCCGTACCAGGCAGTGATGCAACCAGTCAGGATGCTCTCGATATTGCAGCTGTAGAACCTTTTGAGGATCTGAGGACCGTGGGTGAACAGTCGTGGGTAAACCGGGAGTACAGGAGGGGACTTAGCATGCACCCCTGGGGAGCTCCAGTGTTGAGGATCAGCGTGGCAGATGTGTTGCTACCCACCCTCACCACCTGGGGGTGGCCTGTCAGGAAGTCCAGGATCCAGTTGCAGAGGGAGGTGTTTAGTCCCATGATCCTTAGCTTGGTGATGAGCTTTGAGGACACTATATGGTGTTGAATGCTGAGCTGTAGTCAATGAACAGCATTCTCACATAGGTGTTCCTTTTGTCCAGGTGGGAAAGGGCAGTGCGGAGTGTAATAGAGATTGCATCATCTGTGGATTACCAGCCTTTCAAAGCACCTTATGGCTACGGACGTGAGTGCTACAGGTCTGTAGTCAATTAGGCAGGTTGCCTTTGTGTTCTTGGGCACAGGGACTATGGTGGTCTGCTTGAAGCATGTTGGTATTACAGACTCAATCAGGGACATGCCCGGAGCACACGTCCTGGTAATCCATCCATGCTTTTGTCACTTCTAGGTTAGACTACTGCAATGCTCTACTTTCCGGCTACCCGGATAAAGCACTAAATAAACTTCAGTTAGTGCTAAATAATATTTCAGCATATTAGTCGAGTGCTAGCCTCCCTACACTGGCTTCCTGTCAAGGCAAGGCAAGGGCTGATTTCAAGGTTTTACTGCTAACCTACAAAGCATTACATGGGCTTGCCTATCTCTCTGATTTGGTCCTGCCGTACATACCTACACGTACACAAGACGCAGGCCTCCTAATTGTCCCTAGAATTTCTAAGCAAACAGCTGGAGGCAGGGCTTTCTCCTATAGAGCTCCATTTTTATGGAATGGTCTGCCTACCAGACGCAAACTCGGTCTCAACCTTTAAGTCTTTACTGAAGACTCATCTCTTCAGTGGGTCATATGATTGAGTGTAGTCTGGCCCAGGAGTGGGAAGGTGAACGGAAAGGCTCTGGAGCAACGAAACGCCCTTGCTGTCTCTGCCTGGCCGGTTCCCCTCTGTCCACTGGGATTCTCTGCCTCTAACCTTATTACAGGGGCTGAGTCACTGGCTTACTGGGCCTCTTTCATACCGTCCCTGGGAGAGGTGCGTCACTTAAGTGGGTTGAGTCACTGATGTGATCTTCCTGTCTGGGTTGGCGCTCCCCCCTTGGGTTGTGCCGTGGCGGAGATCTTTGTGGGCTATACTCGGCCTTGTCTCAGGATGGTAAGTTGGTGGTTGAAGATATCCCTCTAGTGGTGTGGGGGCTGTGCTTTGGCAAAGTGGGTGGGGTTATATCCTTCCTGTTTGGCCCTGTCCGGGGGTGTCCTCGGATGGGGCCGCAGTGTCTCCTGACCCCTCCTGTCTCAGCCTCCAGTATTTATACTCCAGTAATTTATGTGTCGGGGGGCTAGGGTCAGTTTGTTATATCTGGAGTACTTCTCCTGTCCTATTCGGTGTCCTGTGTGAATTTAAGTGTGCTCTCTCTAATTCTCTCTTTCTCTCTTTCTTTTTCTCTCTCGGAGGACCTGAGCCCTAGGACCATGCCTCAGGACTACATGACATAATGACTCCTTGGTCTTAATCACGTTGGCTAAGGAGAACGTGATCATACAGTCTTCCGGAACAGCTGATGCTCTCATGCATTCCTCAGTGTTGCTTGCCTCGAAGCGAACATAGAAGTGATTTAGCTCTTCTGGTAGGCTCGTGTCACTGGGCAGCTCGTGGCTGTGCTTCCCTTTGTAGTCTGTAATAATTTGCAAGCCCTGCCACATCCGACGAGCGTCGGAGCCGTTGTAGTATGATTCAATCTTCAATCTTCCCTGCATTAAAGTCTCCGGCCACTAGGAGCGCCGCCTCTGGATTAGTGGTTTCCTGTTTACTTATTTCCTTATACAGCTGACTGAGTGCGGTCTTAGTGCCAGCATCTGCCTGTGGTGGTAAATTAACAGCCATGAAAAGTATAAATGAGAACTCTCTAGGCAAGTAGTGTGGACTGCAGTTTATCACAATATACTCAACTTCAGGCGAGCAAAATCTGGAGACTTCCTTTGATTTCGTGCACCAGCAGTTGTTTACAAATATGCACAGACCGCCCCTCCTCGTCTTACCGGAGTGTGCTGTTCTATCCTGCGGGGCAGCGTGTATCCCGCTAGCTGAATATCCATGTCGTCATTCAGCCACGATTCCGTGAAGCATAGGATATTACAGTTTTTGATGTCCCGTTGGTAGTATATTCGTGATCTTACCTCGTCTAGTTTAATGTCCAATGATTGCACGTTGGCGAGTAATATTGACGGTAACGGCAGCTTTCCTAGTTGTCTTCTGCAGGTCCGGACGAGGCTTTGCTTCCTTTTGCGAATAATTGGGATGTCTGCCCTGTGGGGTGTTTGGCGAATATCGTGTGAGTCATGCTTGCTGCTGTTGTTGTTGTTGTTAAAGAAATCTTTGTCTAATCCGAGGTGAGCAATCGCTGTCCTGATATCCAGAAGCTCTTTTCTTCCGTAAGAATCAGTTGCAGAAACATTATTTACAAAATAATTTACAAATATTGTGCAAAAAACACATCATAGCACAATTGGTTAGTAGACCTTAAAACGGCGGCCAAGCTGCTCTGGTGCTTTTTCTTTGCCGGGGGCCTGGATATGATGTTCTATGTAGAGCAGATGCAGTCTGACCTCTGACCTCTGAAGAGTCAGTGTCTTATCTTATGCTGCAGTCTCAGGGTTCTCAGGGTTCTGGCTCTGCTAGACTACCAGAGTCTGGGCTGCACTGACGCTCCGAGGCCCCTTCATGCTTTTTACATGTTTTTAATTTAACCTTTATTTAACAAGGCAAGTCAGTTAAAAACAATTTATTATTTACAAGGAAGGCCTACCAAAAGGCAAAATGCCTCCTGCAGGGACGGGTGCTGGGATTAAAAATGATAGTACAATTAAATATAAATATAGGACAAAACACACACAACGACAAGAGAGATTACACAACACTACATATAGAGAGACCGAAGACAACAACATATCAAGGCAACACAACATGACAACAATACAACATGGTAGCAGCACAACATGGTAGCAGCACAACATGGTAGCAGCACAAAGCAGGGTACAAATGTTATTGGGCACAGACAACAGCACAAAGGGCAAGAAGGTAGAGACAACAATACATCACGCACAGCAGCCACAACTGTCAGTAAGAGTGTCCATGATTGAGTCTTTCAATGAAGAGATTGAGATAGAACTGTCCAGTTTGAGTGTTTGTTGTAGCTCGTTCCAGTCGCTAGCTGCAGCGAACTGATGTGTGTGCTTCGGGGACCTTTAACAGAATGTGACTGGCAGAACGGGTGTGGTATGTGGAAGGATGAGGGCGGCACTAGATATCTCAGATCAAACAGAGAGAGAGCAGTCTGACGGACAGATAACCATCTCTATGACAGGATGTAGGATATGACAGGATGTAGGATATGACAGGATGTAGGATGTGACAGGATGTAGGATATGACAGGATGTAGAATATGACAGGATGTAGGATATGACAGGATGTAGGATGTGACAGGATGTAGGATGTGACAGGATGTAGGATGTGACAGGATGTAGGAAATGACAGGATGTAGGATATGACAGGATGTAGAATATAACAGGATGTAGGATATGACAGGATGTAGGATACAACAGGATGAAACACAACACACTGCCACAGCAGAGTCACTGTCAAAACACACATGTACTAAAATGAGATCAAAGTCTTGAGGATTTCAGGGCTTCTTTTTGTATAACCCATCTACAGCTGTCCAAGAAGCTGCAATGCTTCTGATCCTTGTTAATGGTAACTGTAATCCTGTGTGCCTATTCCGCTCACAGCACAGGTCTCCACCTTAAACTATAACCCTGATGGGATGATAACAGTTAAAAGGAAAATAACAGATAACAGGAAAATAATCCCCCAATATTTTTTTTTTCTTGTTTCAAATTCTCCCCTCTTATCTCGAAGCTACCGTGCTATTTCAGGAAACTCTAGTTAATAAACACGAACAGTTGGATACATGTTTTCATTTATATTTTCTCCAGATTAGCTCTAAAACAAAATACCTCCCTCCTCAAGATTACAGCTTGCAGCCCGTGGCTCACTTTCTCCTGTATTGGTGTGGAGTAGAGATTCAGCCGGTCATTTATGACCCCCCCCCCCCCCCCATTACAGGAGTCATTTATGACCCCCCCCATTACAGGAGTAATTTATGACCGCCCCATTACAGGATTCATTTATGACCCCCCCATTACAGGAGTCATTTATGACCCTCCCCCATTACAGGAGTCATTTATGACCCTCCCCCATTACAGGAGTCATTTATGACCCACCCCCATTACAGGAGTCATTTATGACCCCCCCCATTACAGGAGTCATTTATGACCCCCCCCCCCCATTACAGGAGTTATTTATTACCCCCCCATTACAGGAGTCATTTATAACCCCCCCATTACAGGAGTCATTTATGACCCCCCCATTACAGGAGTAATTTATGACCCCCCCCATTACAGGAGTCATTTATGACCCTCCCCCATTACAGGAGTAATTTATGACCCCCCCCATTACAGGAGTCATTTATGACCCCCCCATTACAGGAGTAATTTATGACCCCCCCCATTACAGGAGTCATTTATGACCCTCCCCCATTACAGGAGTCATTTATGACCCACCCCCATTACAGGAGTCATTTATGACCCCCCCCATTACAGGAGTCATTTATGACCCCCCCCCCATTACAGGATTCATTTATGACCCCCCCCATTACAGGAGTCATTTATGACCCCCCCCATTACAGGATTCATTTATGACCCCCCCATTACAGGAGTCATTTATGACCCCCCCCCATTACAGGAGTCATTTATGACCCCCCCCATTACAGGATTCATTTATGACCCCCCCATTACAGGAGTCATTTATGACCCCCCCCATTACAGGAGTCATTTATGACCCCCCCATTACAGGAGTAATTTATGACCCCCCCCATTACAGGAGTCATTTATGACCCACCCCCATTACAGGATTCATTTATGACCCCCCCATTACAGGAGTCATTTATGACCCCCCCCCCATTACAGGAGTCATTTATGACCCCCCCATTACAGGAGTCATTTATGACCCCCCCCATTACAGGAGTCGTTTATGACCCCCCCCATTACAGGAGTAATTTATGACCCCCCCATTACAGGAGTAATTTATGACCCCCCCCATTACAGGAGTCATTTATGACCCCCCCATTACAGGAGTAATTTATGACCCCCCCCATTACAGGAGTCATTTATGACCCCCCCCATTACAGGAGTAATTTATGACCCCCCCCATTACAGGAGTCATTTATGACCCTCCCCCATTACAGGAGTCATTTATGACCCCCCCCCATTACAGGAGTCATTTATGACCCCCCCCATTACAGGATTCATTTATGACCCCCCCATTACAGGAGTCATTTATGACCCCCCCCATTACAGGAGTCGTTTATGACCCCCCCCCATTACAGGAGTAATTTATGACCCCCCCATTACAGGAGTAATTTATGACCCCCCCCATTACAGGAGTCATTTATGACCCCCCCCATTACAGGAGTAATTTATGACCCCCCCCATTACAGGAGTCATTTATGACCCTCCCCCATTACATGAGTCATTTATGACCCCCCCCATTACAGGAGTCATTTATGACCCCCCCCCCCCCCCCCCCCCCCCCCCCATTACAGGAGTCATTTATGACCCCCCCCATTACAGGATTCATTTATGACCCCCCCCATTACAGGATTCATTTATGACCCCCCCATTACAGGAGTCATTTATGACCCCCCCCATTACAGGAGTCATTTATGACCCCCCCCATTACAGGAGTCATTTATGACCCCCCCAGGGGGAATGGACCTGCTGTATTTGTTAAGGTTATTTTTCTTGGTTTTCATAGGTGTCGGCTGGTTCAGTGAGATTGTCAGAGTCACCTGTAGCGAGGAATGAGATAAAGGCCAGGTAAATATGCCCTGTCTGGGTAGGTGTGTGTGTGTGTGTGTGTGTGTGTGTGTGATGCAGCGGTAGACCCCAGATGGGTTCGGAGTCAGCCCAGTGTCAGATGCCTGTGGGAGGCTCGTGAAAGGTCAGACCTGCTGTGGGACCTGCTGCTCCTGGCTGGCGAACCTCACACACACACACACACACACACACACACACAGAGAGAGAGACAGATAAAGAAACATACATTTAGACTCACTTCACAGAATACTGATTGGTGGGAGTCTGAGCTTCAGAGGATCTTACCTTTTGTTAAAAGCCAATTAACGAACTTATGACGTATAACCATCACTGCAGCTTCCATACTACAATGTATCTATGCTCTGTTTTCCCGCAATCACAGATCTACAGTTGAAGTCGGAAGTTTACATACACCTTAGCCAAATACATTTTAAACTCAGTTTTTCACAAATCCTGACATTTAATAATCCTGGTAAAACATATTCTGTCTTAGGTCAGTTAGGATCACCACTTTATTTTAAGAATGTGAAATGTCAGAATAATAGTAGAGAGAATGATTTATTTCAGCTTTTATTTCTTTCATCACATTCCCAGTAGGTCAGAAGTTTACATACACTCAATTAGAATTTGGTAGCATTGCCTTGAAATTGTTTAACTTGGGTCAAACGTTTCAGGTAGCCTTCCACAAGCTTCCCACAATAAGTTGGGTGAATTTTGGCCCACTCCTCCTGACAGAGCTGGTGTAAGGGAGTCAGGTTTGTAGGCCTACTTGCTCTATAGGAATGAGGTCAGGGCTTTGTGATGGTCACTCCACTACGTTGACTTGGTTGTCCTTAAGCCATATTGCCACAACTTTGGAAGTATGCTTTGGGTCATTGTCCATTTGGAAGATCCATTTGTGACCAAGCTTTATCTTCCTGACTGATGTCTTGAGATGTTGCTTCAATATATCCACGTAATTTTCCTACCTCATGAAGCCATCTATTTTGTGAAGTGCACCAGTCCCTTCTGCAGCCAATCACCCCCACAACATGATGCTGCCACCCCCGTGCTTCACGATTGGGATGGTGTTCTTCGGCTTGCGAGCCTCCCCCTTTTTCCTCCAAACAAAACGATGGTCATTATGGCCAAACAGTTCTATTTTTATTTCATCAGACCAGAGGACATTTCTTCAAAAAGTACGATTTTTGTCCCCATGTGCAGTTGCAATCCATAGTCTGGCTTTTTTATGGTGGTTTTGGAGCAGTGGCTTCTTCCTTGCTGAGTGGCCTTTCAGGTTATGTCGATATAGGACTCGTTTCACTGTTTCCTCCAGCATCTTCACAATGTCCTTTGCTGTTGTTCTGGGATTGATTTGCACTTTTCGCAGCAAAGTAAGATCATCTCTAGGAGACAGAACACTTCTCCTTCCTGAGAGGTATGACGGCTGCGTGGTCCCATTGTGTTTATTCTTGCGTACTATTGTTTGTACAGATGAACGTGGTACCTTCAGGCGTTCGGAAATTGCTCCCAAGGAGGAACCAGACAGATTTTCCCATGATGCCAAGCAAAGAGACACTGAGTTTGAAGGTAGGCCTTGAAATACAACCACAGGTATACCTAATTGACTTAAATGATGTCAATTTCCTATTAGAAGCTTCTAAAGCCATGACATCATTTTCTGGAATTTTCCGAGCTGTTTTGAAGGCACAGTCAACTTAACGTATGTAAACTTCTGACCCACTGGAATTGTGATACAGTGAATTATAAGTTAAATAATCTGTACGTAAACAATTGTTGGAAAAATTACTTGTGTCATGCACAAAGTAGATGTCCTAACCGACTTGCCAAAACTATAGTTTGTTAACAAGACATTTGTGGAGTGGTTGAAAACGAGTTTTAATGACTCCAACCTAAATGTATGTAAACTTTCGACTTCAACTGTACATCAGATCAATCCAACTGTAATGTGGAGTTTGGTTCTCCAGTCCATATGATGGCTCTCTAGTTGGGACAGACTCAGTCTATATGATGGTTCTCTAGTTGGGGCAGACTCAGTCTATATGATGGTTCTCTAGTTGGGGCAAAATCAGTCTATATGATGGTTCTCTAGTTGGGGCAGACTCAGTCCATATGATGGTTCTCTAGTTGAGGCAGACTCAGTACATATGATGGTTCTCTAGTTGAGGCAGACTCAGTCCATATGATGGTTCTCTAGTTGGGACAGACTCAGTCCATATGATGGTTCTCTAGTTGGGGCAGACTTAGTCCATATGATGGTTCTCTAGTTGGGGCAGACTCAGTCCATATGATGGTTCTCTAGTTGGGGCAGACTCAGTCTATATGATGGTTCTCTAGTTGAGGCAGACTCAGTCCATATGATGGTTCTCTAGTTGGGGCAGACTCAGTCCATATGATGGTTCTCTAGTTGAGGCAGACTCAGTCCATATGATGGTTCTCTAGTTGGGGCAGACTCAGTCTATATGATGGTTCTCTAGTTGGGGCAGACTCAGTCCATATGATGGTTCTCTAGTTGGGGCAGACTCAGTCCATATGATGGTTCTCTAGTTGGGGCAGACTCAGTCCATATGATGGTTCTCTAGTTGGGGCAGACTCAGTCCATATGATGGTTCTCTAGTTGGGGCACTCAGTCCATATGATGGTTCTCTAGATGGGGCAGACTCACTTCAAGTTTCTCTGGTGGGAGAGAGAGAGAGAGAGAGACAGACAGCACTACATCTCTCTCTCAATTTCAATTCAATTCAATTTGCTTTATTGGCACGATGCAAGAACGTACATTTTGCCAAGGCTTACTTTGGATATTTACAATATGAAAATAATAATAATCGAAATTGTCAACGGGACAAAAGTAACAACATTAACCAAGTGTCAAAATAACTAACACATTGAACAATAACAACAGGCATACAGTAGAGGACATGTGCAGGTTGATTGGTGTGTCAGACACTGTCCCTCATCTTATGGCATCTGACCGCAAGGCGCTACAGAGGGTAGTGCGAATGACCCAGTACATCACTGGGGCCAAGATTCTTGCCATCCAGGTCCTATATAATAGGCGTGTCAGAGGAAAGCCCATCAAATTGTCAGAGACTCCAGTCACAAGACATTGCCTCCCCCCCCTTTTGTACACTGCTGCTACTCGCTGTTTGTTTGTTACCGATGAATAGTCATTTCACCCCCACCTACAGATTACCTCAACTAGCCTGTACCCCTACACACTGACTCGGTACTGGTGTCCCCTGTATATAACCTCCACATTGACTCTGTACCGGTACCCCTGTATATAGCCCCCACATTGACTCTGTACCGGTACCCCCTGTATATAACCTCCACACTGACTCTGTACCGTAACACCCTGTATATAGCCTCCACACTGACTCTGTACCGTAACACCCTGTATATATCCTCCACATTGACTCTGTACCGTAACACCCTGTATATAGCCTCCACACTGACTCTGTACCGTAACACCCTGTATATAACCTCCACATTGACTCTGTACTGGTACCCCCTGCATATAGCCTCCACATTGACTCTGTACCGGTACCCCCTGTATATAACCTCCACACTGACTCTGTACCGTAACACCCTGTATATAGCTTCCACACTGACTCTGTACCGTAACACCCTGTATATATCCTCCACATTGACTCTGTACCGTAACACCCTGTATATAGCCTCCACACTGACTCTGTACCCTAACACCCTGTATATAACCTCCACATTGACTCTGTACTGGTACCCCCTGCATATAGCCTCCGCATTGACTCTGTACCGTAATACCCTGTATATAGCCTCCACATTGACTCTGTACCGTAACACCCTGTATATAGCCTCCACATTGACTCTGTACCATAACACCCTGTATATAGCCTCCACACTGACTCTGTACCGGTACCCCCTGTATATAGCCTCCACACTGACTCTGTACCGTAACACCCTGTATATAGCCTCCACATTGACTCTGTACCGGTGCTCCCTGTATATAGCCTCCACATTGACTCTGTACCGGTGCTCCCTGTATATAGCCTCCACATTGACTCTGTACCGGTACCCCCTGTATATAGCCTCCACATTGACTCTGTACCGGTACCCCCTGTATATAGCCTCCACATTGACTCTGTACCGGTACCCCCTGTATATAGCCTCCACATTGACTCTGTACCGGTACCCCCTGTATATAGCCTCCACATTGACTCTGTACCGTTGCTCCCTGTATATAGCCTCGTTATTGTTATTCTAATTGTGTTACTTTTATTATTGCTTTTTATTTTAGTCTGTTTGGTAAATATGTTATTCCTCTTGAACTGCACTGTTGGTTAAGTACTTGTAAATAAGCATTTCACGGTAAGGTCTACACTTGTTGTATTCGAAGCATGTGACAGGTAAAGTTCGGTTTGATTAGATTTTTAACTTAGACCTGTGTATATTAAGTAGTTTTTATGGAATTGTTAGATTACTTGTTAGATATTACTGCACTGTCGGGAACTAGAAGCACAAGCATTCCGCTACACTCGCATTAACATCTGCTAATCATGTGTATGTGACAAATACCATTTGATTTGATCAAATTAGCATTTGTTTAGTTTTTTGTCGTTAAAAAAAAATAGCATTGTACTATTTATCTGACTTGTTTTTGGTTACTAGTCATGCTGAGTAGCCATATTCATACTGTGATTGTTGTGTCTGTGACCATCGGCTTTCTGCGAAAATCTGATGGATTTTTCTAATGAGTTTCACCCCCCTTCCTCCATATCCCCTGCTCTCATCTCAGCCCATCTCACCTCCCTCCCCCTGCTCTCATCTCACCAAATATCACCTCCCTCCCCCTGCCTTAACTGTCTCACCCCATCTCCCATCCCAGAACATCAGAACAGAACATCACAGTTACTCTGTTTCTCTATAGAGCTGAGAGGAGGGAACGGAACATCAGGGACATAGTAGCCTAGGAAATGAACTACATTACACACACACAGAAGCACGGCCAATCACTTCCACCAGCTGGCTGGTCTGTGACAGGCTGCATGTCCTCACAGTCCTCACAGCCCATTGCATGCAGGGTTGGCGGCCCTGGGCGGGTGGGGGGGGGGGGGGGGCTAGTAGAGAGAGCCAGCACTGCAGCCCTATTCGGTGAATTCCTTTCCTCTTCAATCTGAACCTATGATGGACTGGAAAGCAGCGTTAGTGTTTAACACGACTCTAGACAATCTGTTTGTTGCAGGGTCAGATTGAAAACATTAGTGTTTATTAATGCTAAACGTTCAACGGGTGTTTTAGAAAACTGTGAGTTCTACACATTACACCTCCAGTCTGTTGTTCAACCTGTCAAGGAGTCGAACACCCATGTTGTCCTCCTACCTCTTCCCTTCTTATTCTCCTCCTCTCCTCCCACCTCTCCCTTCTCCTCCTCTCCTCCCACCTCTCCCTTCTCCATCTCATCTCCTCCTCCTCTCCCCTCTTATTCTCCTCCTCTCCTCCCACCTCTCCTTGCTCCATGTTGTCCTCCTACCTCTTCCTTTCTCCATGTTGTCCTCCTACCTCTTCCTTTCTCCATGTTGTCCTACTACCTCTTCACTTCTTCTTCTCCTCCTCTCCTCCCACCTCTCCCTTCTCCACCTCTCCTCCCACTCTCCTTTCTTCTACACCTCTCCTCCCACCTCTCCCTTCTTCTTCTCCTCCTCTCCTCCCACCTCTCCTTTCTTCTACACCTCTCCTCCCACCTCTCCCTTCTTCTTGTCCTCCTCTCCACCCACCTCTCCCTTCTCCATCTCATCTCCTCCTCCTCTCCCCTCTTCTTCTCCTCCTCTCCTCCCACTTCTCCTTGCTCCATGTTGTCCTCCTACCTCTTCCCTTCTTCTTCTCCTCCTCTCCTCCCACCTCTCCTTTCTTCTTCACCTCTCCTCCCACCTCTCCCTTCTTCTTCTCCTCCTCTCCTCCCACCTCTCCCTTCTCCATCTCATCTCCTCCTCCTCTCCCCTCTTCTTCTCCTCCTCTCCTCCCACCTCTCCTTGCTCCATGTTGTCCTCCTACCTCTTCCCTTCTTCTTCTCCTCCTCTCCTCCCACCTCTCCTTTCTTCTACACCTCTCCTCCCACCTCTCCCTTCTTCTTCTCCTCCTCTCCTCCTACCTCTCCCTTCTCCACCTCTCCTCCTCCTCTCCCCTCTTCTTCTCCTCCTCTCCTCCCACCTCTCCTTTCTTCTACACCTCTCCTCCCACCTCTCCCTTCTTCTTCTCCTCCTCTCCTCCCACCTCTCCTTTCTTCTACACCTCTCCTCCCACCTCTCCCTTCTTCTTCTCCTCCTCTCCTCCCACCTCTCCTTTCTTCTACACCTCTCCTCCCACCTCTCCCTTCTTCTTCTCCTCCTCTCCTCCCACCTCTCCTTTCTTCTACACCTCTCCTCCCACCTCTCCCTTCTTCTTCTACATCTCTCCTCCCACCTCTCCCTTCTTCTTCTCCTCCTCTCTTCCCACCTCTCCTTTCTTCTACACCTCTCCTCCCACCTCTCCCTTCTTCTTCTCCTCCTCTCCTCCCACCTCTCCCTTCTCCACCTCATCTCCTCCTCCTCTCCCCTCTTCTTCTCCTCCTCTCCTCCTACCTCTTCCCTTCCTCTTCTCCTACTCTCCTCCCACCTCCCCTTTCTTCTCCTCCTCTCCTCCCACCTCTCATTTCTTCAATACCGCCTCTCCTCCCATCTTTCCTTTCTTCACTACCTCCTCTCTTCCCACCTCTCCCCTCTTCTTCCCCTCCTCTTCTCCTACCTCTCCTTTCTTCTCCTCCTCTCCTCCCACTTCTCCTTTCTTCTCCTCCTCTCTTCCCACCTCTCCTTTTTTCTCCTCCTCTCCTCCCACATCTCCCTTCCCCACCTCCTCTCCTCCTCCTCTCCCCTCTTCTTCTCCTCCTCTCCTCCTCTCCCCTCTTCTTCTCCTCCTCTCCCACTACCTCTTCCCTTCTTCTTCTCCTCCTCTCCTCCCACCTCTCCTTTCTTATCCTCCTCTCCTCCCACCTCTCCTTTCTTCTATACCTTCTCTCCTCCCACCTCTCCTTTCTTCGCTACTTCCTCTCTTCCCACCTCTCCTTTCTTCTCCTCCTCTCTTCCCACCTCCTTTCTTCTCCCCATCTCTCCCCACCTCTCCCTTCTTCTCCTCCTCTCTTCCCACCTCTCCTTTCTTCTCCTCCTCTCCTCCCACCTCTCCCTTCTCCACCTCCTCTCCTCCTACGTCTTCCCTTCTTCTCCTCTTCTCCTCCCACCTCTCCTTTCTTCTCCTCCTCTCCTCCCACCTCTCCCTTCTCCACCTCCTCTTCTTCTGCTCCTCTCCTCCTACCTCTCCCTTCTTCTTTCCTCCTCTCTTCCCACCTCTCCTTTCTTCTCCTCCTCTCTTCCCACCTCTCCTTTCTTCTCCTCCTCTCTTCCCACCTCTCCTTTCTTCTCCTCCTCTCTTCCCACCTCTCCTTCCTTCTCCCCCTCTCTTCCCACCTCTCCCTTCTCCGCCTCCTACCTTTTCCCTTCTTCTTCTCTTCCTCTCTTCCCACCTCTCCTTTGTTCTCCTCCTCTCTTCCTCCTCTCCCTTCTCCACCCCATCTCCTCCTCCTCTCCCCTCTTCTTCTCCTCCTCTCCTCCTACCTTGCCCTTCTCCTTCTCCTCCTAGTTTGTGTGTCGGCCGCGGACACCCACATTTATCTAGCGTGGGTTTTGACAGACGGTGAGAAAGGGGCTGTTGTTGATTCCCCATCGAATCGTACAGCAACAGAAACAGGTTTGGACTGTGTGTGCGTCTGTGATGGATGGCCAGAGGGGATGTGTTATTACAGCAAGCAGCTGTCAGAGTGAGAGGATCGCTACTGCTTGGTCTTCTGCTACAGCTACTGAATATTATGCACCATGCCCAGGAAAACTCCCAGGAAAACTCTCAGGAAAACACACAGGAACACACACAGGAACACACACAGGAAAACACACAGGAACACACAGGAACACACACAGGAAAACGCCCAGGAAAACACACAGGAAAACGCCCAGGAAAACGCCCAGGAAACCACAGGAAAACATAGTTTGGCTTTATTACTATATCTATCATGCATTATAATTAATATCAAGTTGATAGCACAAGGTGGGGGGGGGGGGGGGGGATAGCTTAGCCTCCCTCCACTCAGGTACAGCCATATTCAAATGAGACTCTGCAATGTTCGCTCTAAACTGATATGCAGTAGACTGGGACTGTTGCGCGGCTGCCCAGGACTGTCGAGCAGGGCGCTGAAGAAATATCAGTCCATGGAGACAAACATCTGCAATGCTTTCTGTTTGGGGTTTTAGGCTGGGTTTCTGTATAGCATTTTGTGACATCTGCTGATGTAAAAAGGGTTTTATAAATACATTTGATGGTGGCAGGGTAGCCTAGCGGTTAGAGCTGTTGGACTAGTAACCGGAAGGTTGCAAGTTCAAATCCCTGAGCTGACAAGGTACAATTCTGTCATTCTGCCCCTGAACAGGCAGTTGACCCACTCTGGGATATTCGGGACGGTAGCTAGGCCGTCATTGAAAATAAGAATTTGTTCTTAACTGACTTGCCTAGTTAAATAAAGGTAAATGAAAAATTGAACTTCACTAAACTTTCTAGTGTTCCCTGTTAGTTAACTCTGGGATATTCGGGACAGTAGCGTCCCACCTTAACAACAGCCAGTGAAAGTGCAGGGTGCATCTTTAGAGTGTTTTTATCATAAATCTCCAATAATGTTCCAACCGGAGAATTCCTTTGTCTGTAGAAAAGCAATGGAACGAGAACTAACTCTCTTGTGTCTGCGCGTCACGAGCCTGTGGCAATCTGCCAGACCCCTGGCTCAAACAGCCCTTATGAGCCCCCACTTCACAGTAGAATCCTCAAACAAGGTTGTAAAGACTGTTGACATCTTAGTGGAAGCCTTAGGAAGTGCAATATGACCAATATCCCACTGTATATTCAATAGGGCATGAGTTGAAACACTACAAGCCTCAGATTTTCCACTTCATGCTTGGATTTCTTCTCAGGTTTTTGCCTGCCATATGAGTTCTGTTATACTCACAGACATCATTCAAACAGTTTTAGAAACGGCAGAGTGCTTTCTATCCAAATCTACTCATAATATGCATATATTAGCAAATGGGCCTGAGTAGCAGGCAGTTTACTCTGGGCACGCTTTTCATCCAAGCAACTCAATACAGCCGCCCCAGTCCCGAAGAAGTTAACACTATCAACTATTTCCCTTTACTGTGTCAATTGTGATCCAATCAACACAATATTAGCCACTTTCAAGGCAAATACCGAAACAAAACGAACTATGCAGGAGACTTTGTTGTAGACAGAACGCATCAGAGTAGGATTCCATTGCATTGACACGCAGAACTCAGCCTGTACTCTACACAGACCAAAAATTGCAAAAATAGCACAAAAACGTGTACATCTTCAGAAAAGTGAGTCAGCCAAAGGGGCAATGTTGTATTTTGAGACAGGCTTGAATAAGCTAATTAGCCAATATGGCTGCATAATTAATCTGATTCTCTGTAAAATGGTATAGGAATAATAAGGCATTTGATTTTGTAAATATGTTTTCTTGCATCAAACACAACAACCTTTTCTTGCAACAAACAACAGAACAACATTTTCCTCTTCGTCTGAAGGACAAGTGGACAAACAGGTTAGGTCCAACTTTTTACAAAAGTCCCATGTTCAATGTAGGCCTACATTGGATGCATCTTCTCCATTGTTTTTGACCGTAGGCCACTGTGGTAGGCCTACCTTATGATCAAACAGGCACAGTAGCCTACTTGGCTACTGTTAAAACTGTAACTTGGTGGGTACAACCTCCGTGTTCACAGTAAACGTGCGCTGCTAGATGCAAAGAATGTTGTCAAAATGAAAATGGAGAAAATGTAACATGAGTCCAACGTTCCCTCGACATTTTCAGGAACTTTGCTCAAAACATGTTGAGGGAACAATCATTTTGACACTAGACGGATACAGAGACATCCATCACAGGGCTAGTCTGCATCTACTTAGCTCTACAGGTGATACAGAGAGTCACAGGTCACCAAGTCCGAACCCCCTCCATGTGGTCGACCACAGCCTGAAAAGCAGACTCCATGTCAGGGGTGTTTTGGGGGAGAGAGTGGGAGTGTGTGCTGATTATGGGGTGGGAGAGTTAAAGGGGTCTGGTATGAAAAGGTACGTAGCAGAGGTAGACCCTCATCATAGAACCTTCTGCGGTTCTTCAGATGTGCCTGCTGAGAGAGAGAGAGAAAGAGAGAGAGAGAGAGAGAGAAAAATCAGACGATGTGCTCACTGCCCACAAAATGAGGTGGAAACTGAGCTGCACTTCCTAACCTCCTGCCCAATGTATGACCATATTAGAGAGATATATTTCCCTCAGATTACACAGATCCACAAAGAATTCGAAAACAAATACAATTTTGATAAAATCCCATATCTACTGGGTGAAATTCCACAGTGTGCCATCACAGCAGCAAGATTTGTGACCTGTTGCCACGAGAAAAGGGCAACCAGTGAAGAACAAACACCATTGTAATACAACCCATATTTATGCTTATTTATTTTATCTTGTGTCCTTTAACCATTTGTAAATTGTTAAAACACTGTATATATATATAATATAATATGACATTTGTAATGTCTTTATTGTTTTGAAACTTCTGTATGTTTAATTTTTATTGTTTATTTCACTTTTGTATATTATCTACCTCACTTGCTTTGGCAATGTTAACACATGTTTCCCATGCCAATAAAGCCCTTGAATTGAATTGAATTGAATTGAGAGAGAGAGAGAGACAGAGAGAGAGACAGAGAGAGAGAGAGAGAGAGAGAGAGACAGAGAGAGAGAGAGACAGAGAGAGAGAGAGAGACAGTCAGACAGACAGACAGACAGACAGACAGACAGACAGACAGACAGACAGACAGACAGACAGACAGACAGACAGACAGACAGACAGACAGACAGACAGAGCGAGAGAGAGAGAGACAGTAAGAGAGACAGAGAGAGAGAGACAGAGAGAGAGAGAGACATCGATAGAGTAATAAAGACTAAGTGAAGTAGAGGTGGTCTACTAAGTAGAAAGAGAGAGAATAAGGAGAGAACGGCACCAGCTACAGAGGGATTTCCCAAATGAAAACCATGTGTTATTCCTTTATATCTGCACTCTCATCATTCTACCCAATAAAGCACTCTAAAATCATAACTGTCAAGCAACTGTAGCAGTGTTACAGTTTCATGTTTACGGTCATAGCATACAATTCAGTAGTCACAAGGCGACATAGCGGTCAAGAAATTCCTAAGTTGTAAAGTATTTTGTGTTTCGTGAAGTCTGACAGTGTCTGTTCCAATGTGCCTGTCATAGTGTTTTAGCTGGTGCAGATGATTGCAAATTACCAGTCCATGATCTGGGCCTGCAGAAATTACCAGTCCTTGTCCATGATCTGGGCCTGCACAAATTACCAGTCCTTGTCCATGATCTGGGCCTGCACAAATTACCAGTCCTTGTCCATGATCTGGGCCTGCAGAACTGACCAGTCCTTGTCCATGATCTGGGCCTGCAGAAATTACCAGTCCTTGTCCCTGATCTGGGCCTGCAGAAATGACCAGTCCTTGTCCATGATCTGGGCCTGCAGAAATGACCAGTCCTTGTCCATGATCTGGGCCTGTAGAAATTACCAGTCCTTGTCCATGATCTGGGCCTGCAGAAATTACCAGTCCTTGTCCATGATCTGGGCCTGCAGAAATTACCAGTCCTTGTCCATGATCTGGGCCTGCAGAAATTACCTTTCCACCTTTATCAGCGGGAAAAAAATACTTTTGGGGGGAATTTTCAGTGTAAAATTAATGAAACGACCTGTCCAGTTCCTTTGTCACCGGACACTTTAGATCAGGGCCCTGCAACCTTGTTCCTGGAGAGCTACTGGACTGATGGGTTTAAGTCCAGCCCTGTTCCTGGAGAGCTACCGGTCTGTGGGGTTTAAGCCCAGGCCTGTTCCTGGAGAGCTACTGAACTGATGAGTTTAACTCCAACCTTGTTCCTAAATAGAGCTACCGGACTGATGGGTTTAACTCCAACCCTGTTCCTGGAAAGCTACCTGACTGATGGGTTTAACTCCAACCTTGTTCCTGGAGAGCTACCGGACTGATGGGTTTAACTCCAACCCTGTTCCTGGAGAGCTACTGGCCTGTAGGGTTTAAGTCCTACCCTATTTCTGGAGAGCTACCGGCCAGTAGGGTTTAACTCCAACCCTGTTCCTGGAGACCTACCGTTCTGTAGGGTTTCACGCAAAACCCTAATCTAGAGCACCTTATTTAAAAAAAATGTTGTTAATTTAGTTACAACTCTGATTAGCTCTCTAGGAAGAGGGTTGGAGACCTCTGCTTTCGGTACTGCCAGATTAAATGACTTGTTGATTTCCTTTAGATAATGTCAAAGCTAAAATACCATCTCTGCAAGATTAACAATTTAACTCGACCCTGCCTACCCAATGGCACTTCAGTCATTCTTCCTCATGGATCCCTACATATCTGATAGATGACACTCTGCCTTACCACTGAACTAGTTTACAGCTAGGAACTGTTCCTCAGAATCAATAGTAAGGGCTTTACAGTAAAGTGGGCTATCCTCAGAGCCTAGTGCCTATGCTTCCTCGCTCTTTCTCTTATAAATCTGACGCCTCCTCAGGGTCGTCCAGACCAGAGTTTCCAACACAGAACACTATGAGAGACCGCACTTCCCTGGGTTCGCTTAGCCCAGAAACACCCCTCCTACGACTTCTACCAATGCAGTCAGTACGTATAGTTTGGTCTCGGGTTCCTTTATACTAGCAACTCGGGTATCCTGATGGACTAATAAAACCAGATGCTAAAAGTCCTCAAAACAAAACAACCTATGCAGGAGCCATTGTTGTAGACAGAACGCATCGGAGTAGGATTCGATTGTATTGACACGCAGAACTCAGCCTGTACTCTATACATAACAGTGCAGCATAACCAATCAGAGCTGTCGTAGGCCTATATCGAAATCGACCATTGCCATATATGGATCTGTGCCATTTACTTTGAACTGGACTGTTTACAGCTGTGGTCGCGAGTAGATGTTGTTGTTTGGAGATCAAAGCGAGAGCTGCATGTCCACATTTTGTTTATATCCTTTGCTAGTTAGTGAGTTATTAGCCCAATAATAGATAATTTGTAGTCAGCAACCTTTCAAGGGGTTCATTCAGGTTCCTTCACAGGCCAAAAAGAGCACAAAAATGAATCAAGTCAATTTCAGAAATCAAATGTGAAACGTCACGCACTTGACTGACTCTTTGAGGACACAGGGTTTCAGAACAATAAAGCAGATGTATGAAAACATTCCAGAAAAGGCAAACAAAATATTTTTTTGTGATCAATATCACAAATCAATGATAAGCATTGATAAGATAGATAGATACATTCAGCACTCTTAACTAAACCCTTATTGGTGTGCCAATAAAATAGTTGTCAATTAAAATAATGTCAATTACAGTTTTGAGAGACACTGTATTTAATAACAAGAAAAATGCTGTGTTACCTTCTACATCTTATAAATAGATTTTGTTCACCCCCCTCAGGATGTTCAGTCCCTCAATCGGTATCTAAAATCTCTAACAACCACTTTAAAAAATTGATCAATAAGGTAACCGTAATGTTTCCTTCGAAAACTTTACTTTAACACAAAAAAATGAATAGGTCCTTCCTTCAGCAAACAACAGGTTCCTGCAGCAAACAAGAGGTTCCTTCAGCAAACAACAGGTTCCTTCAGCAAACAACAGGCTCCTTCAGCAAACAACAAGCTCCTTCAGTAAACGACAGGTTCCTTCCTTCAGCAGACGACAGGTTCCTTCCTTCAGCAGACGACAGGTTCCTTCCTTCAGCAGACGACAGGTTCCTTCCTTCAGCATAGAACAGGTTCCTACCTTCATTAAACGACAGGTTCCTTCCTTCAGTAAACGACAGGTTCCTTCCTTCAGCAGACGACAGGTTTCTTCAGCAGACGACAGGTTCCTTCCTACAGCAGACGACAGGTTCCTTCCTTCAGCAGAAGTCAGGTTCCTTCCTACAGCAGACGACAGGTTCCTTCAGCAGACGACAGGTTCCTTCCTTCAGCAGACGACAGGTTCCTTCCTACAGCAGACGACAGGTTCCTTCAGCAGACGACAGGTTTCTTCCTACAGCAGACGACAGGTTCCTTCAGCAGACGACAGGTTCCTTCAGCAGACGACACGTTTCTTCAGCAGACGACAGGTTCCTTCAGCAGATGACAGGTTTCTTCCTACAGCAGACGACAGGTTCCTTCCTTCAGCAGACGACAGGTTCCTTCAGCAGACGACAGGTTTCTTCCTTCAGCAGACGACAGGTTCCTTCAGCAGACGACAGGTTTCTTCAGCAGACGACAGGTTTCTTCCTTCAGCAGACGACAGGTTCCTTCAGCAGACGACAGGTTCCTTCAGCAGACGACAGATTCCTTCAGCAGACGACAGGTTCCTTCAGCAGACGACAGGTTCCTTCCTTCAGCAGACGACAGGTTCCTTCAGCAGACGACAGGTTCCTTTCCCACAGCAGACGACAGGTTTCTTCCTACAGCAGACGACAGGTTCCTTCAGCAGACGACAGGTTTCTTCCTTCAGCAGACGACAGGTTCCTTCAGCAGACGACAGGTTTCTTCAGCAGACGACAGGTTTCTTCCTTCAGCAGACGACAGGTTCCTTCAGCAGACGACAGGTTCCTTCAGCAGACGACAGATTCCTTCAGCAGACGACAGGTTCCTTCAGCAGACGACAGGTTCCTTCAGCAGACAACAGGTTCCTTCCTACAGCAGACGACAGGTTCCTTCCTTCAGCAGACGACAGGTTCCTTCCTTCAGCAGACGACAGGTTCCTTCCTTCAGCAGACGACAGGTTCCTTCCTACAGCAGACGACAGGTTTCTTCAGCAGACGACAGGTTCCTTCAGCAGACGACAGGTTTCTTCCTTCAGCAGACGACAGGTTTCTTCCTATATCAGACGACAGGTTCTTTCCTTCAGCAGACGACAGGTTCCTTCAGCAGACGACAGGTTCCTTCCTTCAGCAGACGACAGGTTTCTTCCTTCAGCAGACGACAGGTTCCTTCAGCAGACGACAGGTTCCTTCCTACAGCAGACGACAGGTTTCTTCCTTCAGCAGACGACAGGTTCCTTCCTACAGCAGACGACAGGTTTCTTCCTTCAGCAGACGACAGGTTCCTTCCTACAGCAGACGACAGGTTTCTTCCTTCAGCAGACGACAGGTTCCTTCCTACAGCAGACGACAGGTTCCTTCAGCAGACGACAGGTTTCTTCCTTCAGCAGACGACAGGTTCCTTCAGCAGACGACAGGTTTCTTCCTTCAGCAGACGACAGGTTCCTACAGCAGACGACAGGTTCCTACAGCAGACGACAGGTTTCTTCCTTCAGCAGACGACAGGTTCCTTCAGGAAACGACGGGTTCCTTCAGCAAATGACAGGTTCCTTCAGCAAACGACAGGTTCCTTCAGCAGACGACAGGTTCCTTCCTTCAGCAGACGACAGGTTCCTTCCTACAGCAGACGACAGGTTCCTTCCTTCACCAGACGACAGGTTCCTACAGCAGACGACAGGTTCCTTCAGCAGACGACAGGTTCCTTCAGCAGACGACAGGTTTCTTCAGCAGACGACAGGTTTCTTCCTACAGCAGACGACAGGTTTCTTCCTACTGTAGACAACAGGTTCCTTCCTTCAGCAGACGACAGGTTCCTTCCTTCAGCAGACGACAGGTTCCTTCAGCAGACGACAGGTTCCTTCCTAAAGCAGACGACAGGTTCATTCCTTCAGCAGACGACAGGTTCCTTCCTACAGCAGACGACAGGTTCCTTCCTTCAGCAGACGACAGGTTTCTTCCTTCAGCAGACGACAGGTTCCTTCAGCAGACGACAGGTTTCTTCCTACAGCAGACGACAGGTTCCTTCCTACAGCAGACGACAGGTTCCTTCCTACAGCAGACGACAGGTTCCTTCCTACAGCAGACGACAGGTTCCTTCAGCAGACGACAGGTTCCTTCAGCAGACAACAGGTTCCTTCCTACAGCAGACGACAGGTTCCTTCAGCAGACGACAGGTTTCTTCCTTCAGCATACGACAGGTTCCTTCAGCAGACGACAGGTTCCTTCCTACAGCAGACGACAGGTTTCTTCCTACAGCAGACGACAGGTTCCTTCCTACAGCAGACGACAGGTTCCTTCAGCAAACGACAGGTTCCTTCAGCAGACGACAGGTTCCTTCAGCAGACGACAGGTTCCTTCAGCAGACAACAGGTTCCTTCCTACAGCAGACGACAGGTTTTTTCCTACAGCAGACGACAGGTTCCTTCCTACAGCAGACGACAGGTTCCTTCAGCAAACAACAGGTTCCTTCAGCAGACGACAAGTTCCTTCAGCAGACGACAGGTTCCTTCAGCAGACGACAGGTTCCTTCCTACAGCAGACGACAGGTTCCTTCCTACAGCCGACGACAGGTTCCTTCAGCAAACGACAGGTTCCTTCAGCAGACGACAGGTTCCTTCCTACAGCAGACGACAGGTTTCTTCCTACAGCAGACGACAGGTTCCTTCAGCAAACGACAGGTTCCTTCAGCAGACGACAGGTTCCTTCCTACAGCAGACGACAGGTTTCTTCCTACAGCAGACGACAGGTTCCTTCCTACAGCAGACGTCAGGTTCCTTCCTACAGCAGACGACAGGTTTCTTCCTACAGCAGACGACAGGTTCCTTCCTTCAGCAGACGACAGGTTCCTTCCTACAGCAGACGACAGGTTCCTTCAGCAGACGACAGGTTCCTTCCTACAGCAGACGACAGGTTCCTTCCTACAGCAGACGACAGGTTCCTACAGCAGACGACAGGTTTCTTCAGCAGACGACAGGTTCCTTCCTACAGCAGACGACAGGTTCCTTCAGCAGACGACAGGTTCCTTCAGCAGACGACAGGTTCCTTCCTACAGCAGACGACAGGTTCCTTCAGCAGACGACAGGTTCCTTCCTACAGCAGACGACAGGTTCCTACAGCAGACGACAGGTTTCTTCAGCAGACGACAGGTTCCTTCCTACAGCAGACGACAGGTTCCTTCCTACAGCAGACGACAGGTTTATTCCTTCAGCAGACGACAGGTTCCTTCCTTCAGCAGACGACAGGTTCCTTTCTACAGCAGACGACAGGTTCTTCAGCAGACGACAGGTTCCTTCCTTCGGCAGACGACAGGTTCCTTCAGCAGACGACAGGTTCCTTCCTACAGCCGACGACAGGTTCCTTCAGCAAACGACAGGTTCCTTCAGCAGACGACAGGTTCCTTCCTACAGCAGACGACAGGTTTCTTCCTACAGCAGACGACAGGTTCCTTCAGCAAACGACAGGTTCCTTCAGCAGACGACAGGTTCCTTCCTACAGCAGACGACAGGTTTCTTCCTACAGCAGACGACAGGTTCCTTCCTACAGCAGACGACAGGTTCCTTCCTACAGCAGACGACAGGTTTCTTCCTACAGCAGACGACAGGTTCCTTCCTTCAGCAGACGACAGGTTCCTTCCTACAGCAGACGACAGGTTCCTTCAGCAGACGACAGGTTCCTTCCTACAGCAGACGACAGGTTCCTTCCTACAGCAGACGACAGGTTCCTACAGCAGACGACAGGTTTCTTCAGCAGACGACAGGTTCCTTCCTACAGCAGACGACAGGTTCCTTCAGCAGACGACAGGTTCCTTCCTTCAGCAGACGACAGGTTCCTTCAGCAGATGACAGGTTCTTTCAGCAGGTTCCTATAACATTTCATTATCGAAGTCCTAAGGCCTAATACTCAAAACCGAATTAACATTGTTTTAATGCATTATACCTTAAAACAAACATATCTAATATTTATCAGTTTTTATATTTTTCTATATTACTTTAAATACCCTTTAACATTTCACAATGTGTTCAATCTTTAACATTTAACATACTTAACCTTTAATTCATTTTTATTTTATAAATTCCAGTTCCAAATAATTTCTTGTTCTTTTTTTCTTATTTAACTGGGATCAATTTTCTCTCAATGTTCATTCTTCTTTGTGCTCCATCTGTGAGTGAAACTTATTCCTGAGTGTGTGGGTGTGTGAGTGGGTTCTTCCTATTCATGCTTTATGCCACTAAAATGTCACAGAAAACTAGGCCTTAACCTAACATTCTTGACAATTCTGCCGGAGGAAATGACCTGTCCCGTTTCTTCAGATTCTGCCGGAAGAAACGACCTGTCCAGTTTCTTCAGATACTACCGGAGGAAATTACCTGTCTAGTTCCTTTAGATAATGCCGGAGGGAACGACCTGTCCAGTTTATTCAGATACTACCGTAGGAAACGACCTGTCCAGTTTATTCAGATACTACCGTAGGAAACGACCTGTCCAGTTCCTTCAGATACTACCGGAGGAAACAACCTGTCCAGTTCCTTCAGATACTACCGGAGGAAACGACCTGTGCAGTTTCTTCAGATACTACTGGAGGAAACGACCTGTCCAGTTTATTCACATACTACCAGAGGAAACGACCTGTCCAGTTTCATTAGAGCCCTCAAACTCAACTCTGGACATCAAAGCGAGTTCCAATGTGTTTTTCATTGTTCCCTTCAGGGACTGACTTAGAACAAGGACACCAGATAAAATTACAGAAAGGAGAGAGGAGAGGACTGAGGAAAGAGGAGAGAACTGAGGAGAGGATTGACGAGAGGACTGAGGAGAGGAAAGGGGAGAGGACTGAGGAGAGGACAGGAGAAGGCTGAGGAAAGAGGAGAGAACTGAGGAGAGGATTGACGAGAGGACTGAGGAGAGGAAAGGGGAGAGGACTGAGGAGAGGACTGAGGAAAGAGGAGAGAACTGAGGAGAGGATTGACGAGAGGACTGAGGAGAGGATTGACGAGAGGACTGAGGAGAGGACTGTGGAGAGAACTGAGGAAAGAGGAGAGAACTGAGGAGAGGATTGACGAGAGGACTGAGGAGAGGACTGAGGAGAGGACTGAGGAAAGAGGAGAGAACTGAGGAGAGGACTGAGGAGATGACTGAGGAGAGGACTGAGGAGAAGACTGAGGAGAGGACTGAGGAAAGAGGAGAGAACTGAGGAGAGGACTGAGGAGAGGACTGAGGAAAGAGGAGAGGACTGAGGAGAGGACTGAGGAGAGGAAAGGGGAGAGGACTGAGGAGAGGAAAGGGGAGAGGACTGAGGAGAGGACTGAGGAGAGGACTGAGGAGAGGAAAGGGGAGAGGACTGAGGAGAGGAAAAAGGAGAGGACAGAGGAGAGGACAAAGGAAAGGATATGTGCAATTAATTTTCAGGAAGAACAGAAAACCAACAGGCTCTGGACCTCGTAGGGTAAGAGTTGAGTACTCCTGCTTTAGAGCAACCAACTAGTTATCTCTGTGTGTGCGTGAATATGTGTTTGTGCATGTGTGTGTATGTGTGTGTGTGTATGTGTGTGTTTGGCATTGATTATGGGGTGATCAAGGGAATAGGTAACTTGAAGACAAAGAGCTTTCCTGACTGGATTGAGGTGGATTTTAAGACAAAGAGCTTTCCTGACTGGATTGAGGTGGATTTTAAGACAAAGAGCTTTCCTGACTGGATTGAGGTGGATTTTAAGACAAAGAGCTTTCCTGACTGGATTGAGGTGGATTTTAAGACAAAGAGCTTTCCTGACTGGATTGAGGTGGATTTTAAGACAAAGAGCTTTCCTGACTGGATTGAGGTGGATTTTAAGACAAAGAGCTTTCCTGACTGGATTGAGGTGGATTTTAAGACAAAGAGCTTTCCTGACTGGATTGAGGTGGATTTTAAGACAAAAATATCAAGACTATGTGTGTCTGTGTGTGTGTGTGTGTGTGTGTGTGTGTGTGTGTGTGTGTGTGTGTGTGTGTGTGTGTGTGTGTGTGTGTGTGTGTGTGTGTGTGTGTGTGTGTGTCTGTGTTTGTGTCTGTGTCTGTGTCTGTGTGTGTGTGTTTGCGTGCTTCCCAGCCTGCGGGAAGTGTGGATGTTAGATGTGATAACTAGTTAGGGCCCCTTGTTGTCCATCTACACTGAGTCACCGTTCCAGAGAAAACACAGAGGCAAGGGTCTGTTTTTAAACACACACCCCCACATCCCTCCACTCTGCTGGGCTGAGCTGTCTGGCTGGGCAGGTTCGGGGGAGGAGCCTTATTGAGCCTTATCACATTATGTCTGGTAGCTGACTGCCGCCCTGGCTGGCTGGTTGCGGTGGGACATTACCCAGGGTTATCCGTCACAATGTCAAAGGCCCTGTCACGCCTTGACCTTTGTTCTTTTTTATGTCTCATTTTTGGTTTGGTCGGGGCGTGAGTTGGGTGGGTAGTTCTGTAACGGCCGTTGGTGGAAGTAGGTGAGAACCAAAGCCCAGCGTGTTTGGTCTCCGGTGCGCCGTTTCGGCTCAGGGTATCCTGCGACGGCTCTGCATACCGTGTCTCCGGGGCGCTGGGAGGGTGCTGTTCGTCCTATGCCTGCGATCCGCCCGTGCCGAGCGAAAGTGGGAATTGAGCCTAATGGAGAGGTGCGAGTGGTAAGCACCAGATCTCCAGTGCTCCCCCACAGCCCGGTTCGACCTGTGCCTGCACTCTGGAGGGGCTGGGCTAAAGTGGGCATTCAGCCTGGAGGAGTGGTGCCAAGGCTGCGCACCAGAGCTCCAGTTCCCCCCCACAGCCCGGTTTATCCGGTGCCTCCTCTATGCACCAGGCCTCCTGTAGGTCTCCCCAACCTGGTGGGCCCTGTGGCAGCCCCACGCACCAGGCTGTCTCTGCGTTTTCTCCTTCCAGAGTCTCCCTCCTGTCTGGAGCCGCCAGAGCCACCCGTCAGTCTGGAGCCGCCAGAACCGCCCGTCAGTCCAGAGCCACCCGTCAGTCCGGCGCCACCAGAGTCTCCGAGACTCTGGTGGCGGGTCAGTCCAGGGTCGGCAGCAAGGGTCGCCGCTCCAGAGGCGCCACCTAAGTGAGCCAAGACTAAGGTGGAGTGGGGTCTGCGTCCCGCGCCAGAGCCGTTACCGCGGAGAGATGCCCACCCAGACCCTCCCCTATGGGTTTAGGTTTTGCGGCCGGAGTCCACACCTTTGGGGGGGGGGTACTGTCACGCCCTGACCTTAGTTCCTTTTTTATGTCTTATTTTTGGTTTGGTCGGGGCGTGAGTTTGGGTGGGCATTCTATGTTGGTTTTCTGTGTCTTCTATGTGTTTGTCCTGGTATGGTCCCCAATCAAAGGCAGCTGTCTATCGTTGTCTCTGATTGAGAACCATACTTAGGTAGCTCTTGCCCACATGGGTTTTGTGGGTAGTTGCTTTGTGTTTTGCCCCTGACGGAGCTGTTTCGGTTGTTCTTTTTTTAACTTTGTATTTAGTGTTCAGTTCTAGTTAATAAATGACGAACACGTACCGCGCTGCACTTTGGTCCTCACCTCCTTCCACCAACGGCCGCCACAGGCCCCATTTATGACCAGCTTAGCATCCTATCAACCACATGAATGGAATTTTTGATTCAAACCAAATGCTATTTGTTAGTTTTTTTATTTTTATAATATTTTTTAAATCAATGTTTCTTTTTTCATGTTCTGTTCAATCCAGCTTTGTAAAAGGCTACATGAGCCAAACGGGCAGCAGAGTTCCGAGGTTTTTTAAAATTCAATTTTAGAACATGTCGCTGTGTGACAAGTATGATTCCATCAACATGGGGTATTAGAAGTATGACTCCATCAACATGGGGTATTAGAAGTATGACTCCATCAACATGGGGTATTAGAAGTATGACTCCATCAGCTGTGTGACAAGTATGATTCCATCAACATGGGGTATTAGAAGTATGACTCCATCAACATGGGGTATTAGAAGTATGACTCCATCAACATGGGGTATTAGAAGTATGACTCCATCAAAGCGTATAGAGTCAACTTTTATATTTCCTCAAAATATCTCGATTACCATTTACTCTGTTTAGAAAAATAACATTTAAAACTGTCTTCCAAACTGTCACCTGCCTGCTTTTGGATCTGAGGTGGTGCATCCAATCAGTCAACGACACAGGGATACTAGGGCTAATCTTGAAATCATGTGTATTTTCAGAAAAGTTCAAAAAACTTTTTAAAACTTTTTGTTTGATAAGGAACAAGGGGGAGGGTAGATCATTACATCTCTTAGAAAACATCCCGGTCCAGCCATCATAATGTGAAGTATTTGTACCTTTCAATCTTTGCAATACACAAGCTCTCTGAACACACTTTAGTGAAATAAGTGTAGTAGGAGTAATATCTTTCTTTACACAGGAGTAAGATAACTTTTAGAGTTATCCCGCTAAAGTTTTGTCTGAGTTTTGCAGCGATGTCTAATGGACTTGGCAAAAGGAAACGGCAAAGTTATTTTTTATTTTTACACACCTTAGTCGAATGGATCTCAGCAAAATGAGTTTACATGACTAATATTTTATTTGCATGCATAGCGTTTTCATCAAAACATGCTTCTGTCTGCATTGTTGCCGACCAAAACAAGATAGCAAAACTGTCTAGAAAAATAACAAAGAAAATAACAGATCTCCCTGCTATCTTAAATGTGATTGACAAGCAATTTGGATGAGAGAGATATGGACCATTGAAGTTTTTTGAAAGCGCTGCCTAAAATATATATTTTGTTGCTGTGCTCGGCTCTTTTCCATTTCTGCCTTGTTTTTATCTGTTCTTCTCCAGGTTTTCCCTGGATGCTGGCAGAGATGTGATAAAGATTGATCGATGACTGGAGTACTGAGGCTGGCCTGTCTCAGATGCCTATTGCGGGGTGAGCTGGATAGAGGCCTGGGTGAGATCACCGGGGGGAAATGGATTGGCTGGGGCGAGCAATGTTGAATGTAAAGCCCTGTAGGATTATTTGTCTATTTCCTGTAGCTTTCAGGCTGTCTTTAAACTGTCTTCTTCGAGAAGACTTCAGTTTAAATGGAGAGCACCACTCGTTATAAACTTTCCATCTGAGAAGTTTGAATGATCACAATCGTAACGGATACATGGAAATGTACTATACACATCCAATACATTGTTGTTATTATCTAACGTATAACGTCTGTGCTCTAAATATCCCACTTACATTTCATAGGTTCTACAGAAACATGAAATACTTCCTGTGGAATGGTTCTACTGAAACATGAAATACTTCCTGTGGAATGGTTCTACTGAAACATGAAATACTTCCTATGGAATGGTTCTACTGAAACATGAAATACTTCCTATGGAATGGTTCTACTGAAACATGAAATACTTCCTGTGGAATGGTTCTACTGAAACATGAAATACTTCCTGTGGAATGGTTCTACTGAAACATGAAATACTTCCTATGGAATGGTTCTACTGAAACATGAAATACTTCCTATGGAATGGTTCTACTGAAACATGAAATACTTCCTGTGGAATGGTTCTACTGAGCCAGCTACACTCCCCAATGATAACAGAGCGTCTAGACTTCACTGAGTAACACCCTGTGCTCTCTCTCACACAGAGGAGAAGCTGACTTTGTGTGGTGGAGCAGGACGCAAAAAAATGTTGTCTCTGTTTCCTGTCACCCACTTCCTCGTTTCCTCCCTGACTCAGCTCCTTCCAAGGACAAAGTAAACAACTCTTAAAACACAGCCTACAATCACTTTCAATCAAGATCGCCGGCCCGCTGTGGGAAGCCTACACCTCAATCATTCTCTCCTCTTCTCTAATCTGCTGTTGTCTCCTCTTCTCCTCTCTTCTCTCTCCTCCTCTCTCCTCTTCTCTAATCTGCTGTTGTCTCCTCTTCTCTCTACTTTTTATCTCATTTATCTCCTCTTCTCTCTCCTCCTCTATCCCCCTCTCTCCTCTTATCTCTCCTCTCTTCTCCTCTCTCTACTCTATTCTCTTATATCCTCTTCTCTCTCCTCTTCTCTTTCTCTCTCCTCTTATCTTTCTTCTCTCTCATTCTCTGCCTATGAACCACAACCTCCAGACAGAGTTTTGCCCTCTAAGAAAAAAAGGAGAGAGAGAGAGAGAGAAAGAGAGAGAGAGAGAGAGAGAGAGGGAGAGAGAGAGAGAGAGAGAGGTGGAGACAAAACCCTTTCTTTACGATGAAGAGTGGCATGTTCAATTCTTGGTCGGCAGTTCGTTAATCTGGGCTGTATGACTGTATGCGAGTGGCCAGTATATTGAATCTGGGTTTAGTGTGTGAGAAACCATTCCCTTTGTTGCGTATCGCAAACAATCACAGACGAATTAACCTTGGGCAGCGCTGACGCACACTCTCATTCCTGCAGGTTCACTGTGATGTAAACAAATATTGAGCACCGTCAAAATTACAGCACCAGCCTTGTTTTCTCTCGTTTTTTTCAATTCTCTCTCTTTCCTTTTCCACCAAGAGAAGTGTTTGTGAGAGGCGAATGCAATTTTCTCACTGCGGAACACTGATTCTGTTTACTAGGGGAACACAATCGATCTCAGTGTCGTTCTCCGACTGTGAAGGAGCGATGAATATAAACGCTAAGCTTAGCGGAGGAGAAGAGAGCAGCAGCAGAGCGCTGAGATTCTAAGAGCAGGTAGTAAGATAACGCTAATAATTACGTGTGTGAGGAACCGTCAATCAAACACGTGGAGAGACAGAGACATTGGAAACAGTCATATGTGTATCGGTGAATAGAATTCCACAAAATGCAAAACAGTAATTAAATTAATACTTGTCTGCATATGTGTGTGACTGTGAGTGTGTGTGTGTGTTTGAGCACACAGCTAAGTCTATGTAGCTTGGCCATCAAAGCGATTTATAAAACTGACAATTGGCAGCTTTGAAATACTTCAGGTATTGATTTTCATTATCTGTTTTAGTGTTGTCGCATGGAATTAACATTAATACCATCAAGGCTCATCGGCATTGTTTTGTGTGTGTGTGTGTGTGTGTGTGTGTGTGTGTGTGTGTGTGTGTGTGTGTGTGTGTGTGTGTGTTTATTTGAGAGAGAGGGAGAAACGTAATGTTTTTATTTTATAATTTCAACAGGAATCATAATATTTTCAAGTCCTACGGTACTATGGGACATCCAGGGAGTTATACTGGGACACTGGGCTGGAAAGAGGATAGGACAGAGGAGAGGACAGAGGAGAGAGGAAAGGACTGAGGAGAGGACTGAGGAGAGGACCGAGGAGAGGACAGAGGAGAGGACTGAGGATAGGACTGAGGAGAGAGGAAAGGACTGAGGAGAGGACTGAGGAGAGAGGAAAGGACTGAGGAGAGAGGAAAGGACTGAGGAAAGGACTGAGGAGAGGTCTGAGGAGAGGACTGAGGAGAGAGGAGAGGACTGAAGAGAGACTGAGGAGAGGACTGAGGAGAGGACTGAGGAGAGGTCTGAGGAGAGGAGAGAGGACTGAGGAGAGGACTGAGGAGAGACTGAGACTGAGGAGAGGACTGAGGAGAGGAAAGAGGAGAGAACTGAGGAGAGGACTGAGGAGAGGACTGACGAGAGGACTGACGAGAGGACTGAGGAGAGGAAAGAGGAGAGGACTGAGGAGAGGACTGAGGAGATTACTGAGGAGAGAAGAGAGGACTGAGGAGAGAGGAGAGGACTGAGGAAAGAGGAGAGAACTGAGGAGAGGAAAGGAGAGAGAACTGAGGAGAGGAAAGGGGAGAGGGCTGAGGAGAGGAAAGGGGAGAGGACTGAGGAGAGGAAAGGGGAGAGGAAAAAGGAGAGGACAGAGGAGAGGGCTGAGGAGAGGAAAGGAGAGAGGACTGAGGAGAGGACTGAGGAGAGGAAAGAAGAGAGGACTGAGGCGAGAAATGGATGGAAGAATAGAGATGGAGAGAGATGGAAAGAGATGGAGAGAGGAAGAATCCCTGTGAGATTGGGTAGATAGATACAGTGTAGAACACAATGGTGCGAAGGAGGGACTGGATGCAGAGCAAGACATGGAAAGAGGAGGAGGGGTAGCAGAATAACCTCTCTGCATGAATGTCATATACCGTATTGTAGTGTTTACCATAGACGTGCTTGGCCTGCGTCAATAACCTGCCAACCAGGGTAAAGAGAGCCTGTAAACACATGCATTGGGCTGGAATGTGAAACCTAGCACTTTTCTACACGACTGTTTCCACCCCCATCTCTACCAGCTGAATGTAGGGTATTCGAACTCTATGAACACATGAAGGCCTGTCCAGGGTGTCACATGACACTGGCAGCCCTGTGGATGTGGAGTGTGTAACATACATGAATAGAGCAGCACCAATACGTCAGAATAAGGAAATATGATGGAATGTATGTGCATGTATTGGTTTGTGTGTGTGTGTGTGTGTGTGTGTGTGTGTGTGTGTGTGTGTGTGTGTGTGTGTGTGTGTGTGTGTGTGTGTGTGTGTGTGTGTGTGTTACAGAGAAACCCCATTGGGACTTAGTGTTCCACAGCAACTGCCCTCAGCAGACAACAACTAACTCCACTACCTCCACTGGTCCTCAGTAGACAACCCATGACCTCCACTGGTCCTCAGTAGACAACCCACGACCTCCACTGGTCCTCAGTAGACAACCCACGACCTCCAAAGGCCCTCAGTAGACAACCCACGACCTCCACTGGTCCTCAGTAGACAACCCACAACCTCCACTGGTCCTTAGTAGACAACCCACGACCTCCACTGGTCCTCAGTAGACAACCCACGACCTCCACTGGTCCTCAGTAGACAACCAATGACCTCCACTGGTCCTCAGTAGACAACCCACGACCTCCACTGGTCCTTAGTAGACAACCCACGACCTCCACTGGTCCTCAGTAGACAACCCACGACCTCCACTGGTCCTCAGTAGACAACCCACGACCTCCACTGGTCCTCAGTAGACAACCCACTACCTCCACTGGTCCTCAGTAGACAACCCACGACCTCCACTGGCCCTCAGTAGACAACCCACGACCTCCACTGGCCCTCAGTAGGCAACCCACGACCTCCACTGGTCCTCAGTAGACAACCCACGACCTCCACTGGTCCTTAGTAGACAAGCCACGACCTCCACTGGTCGTCAGTAGACAACCCACAACCTCCACTGGTCCTCATTAGACAACCCACGACCTCCACTGGTCCTCAGTAGACAACCCACTACCTCCACTGGTCCTCAGTAGACAACCCACGACCTCCACTGGCCCTCAGTAGACAACCCTCGACCTCCACTGGCCCTCAGTAGACATCCCACGACCTCCACTGGTCCTCAGTAGACAACCCACTACCTCCACTACCTAAACTGGTCCTCGGTAGACAACACACTACCTCCACTAGCCCTCTCTAATTTACCTCCACTGCCTCTGCTACCTCCACTGCATATTAAAAATGTGGGTCCCTGTAGTGTTATCACACACCATTCCCTCTGAGAGGATAGCTCACTTTCTTAGTTACATCTAATTCTGCCTGGTTGTTTTGGGTGGCTCCTCGTGAAATACTGGCGGCCAATGACAGAAGCCAACTGTGAGTAGGCTCGGGGGTGTGGTTTGATGTGGGTGTGTCCTTGCCACCACCAAGACACAACCCACCTATCAGAACATTGCCCTACAGCTGTTTCACCCAACGCAATCACAAGAAACAAACCTCCTGCAGGTTCAATATCTACAGCCGCATGTATGGTAAAATACCAGAGGAAGTGTTGAAGAGGTAGGTAGCCTGCAGAGTCATATGAGAAGAATGCAATAGCTGAACATATTGTAAACAAAGTGTTGTGATCACCTTCACAATGTAGTGACAGGTTCATGTAGAACAACCAACCCTTTACATAATACCATAGAAGAAGAATTCTGCTAATTTAACCATGTGTTCTATTCACTTTTCATTGAGCACGGTGTAATGTGATTGTTGTGGATAGTCTGCAACAGACTAAACCTACCTAATTCTGTTCTCCCCATCGACGACCGTTGGTGAGCAAGCAAGAGGTGAGGCTGGAGGTGAGGTCTTTGGCCAGAGCGCCATTGATGGGCATAGCATTGTAGATCAGCCCCTGGGCCCCTCATCAAAGATGCCGGTCGATCACAAAGAGCACTGATTACATTATCAATGGTGGTTGAGATTAGCATGGTGGAACCCAACCTGATCGCTGTGTTCACATTTCTATTTCAGTGCAGATATCACGATTCCTCCAGCCTCAACTTTATCTGGAGTGAAATAAAATGGTCAACCTAGCGAACGGGCTGGTTCCACCATACTAGGTTACAAAGGTGAATTTGGACAACACTTAAACTGTTTGGACCTTTGACTAAGTCAATTGTCTCCAAGATGATTCAAAGTGTCCTCCCTGTTCTATTTCTAGGAATGCTTACAGCGAGGGCATGTCTGCGTGATGCTCAAGGTCCCCTTGCTGGTCTTCAGCTGCAAACTGAACATCTCTCAAACAACTGCAGCAGGCAATCCTCATAAACAATGTCCTTCCTCATCTCACGAGGTGGTGTTGACTGGTAGGGCCTGTGAGGTGGTAGTGACTGAGAGGCCCTGTGAGGTGGTGGTGACTGAGAGGGCCTGTGCGGTGGTAGTGACTGAGAGGCCCTGTGAGGTGGTGGTGACTGAGAGGCCCTGTGAGGTGGTGGTGACTGAGAGGGCCTGTGAGGTGGTAGTGACTGAGAGGCCCTGTGTGGTGGTGGTGACTGAGAGGGCCTGTGAGGTGGTGGTAACTGGGAGGGCCTGTGAGGTGGTGGTAACTGGGAGGGCCTGTGAGGTGGTGTTGACTGGGTGGGCCTGTGAGGTGGTGGTAACTGGGAGGGCCTGTGAGGTGGTAGTGACTGGGAGGGTCTGTGAGGTGATGTTGACTCGGAGGGCCTGTGAGGTTAGGGGTCACTGGGAGGGCCTGTGAGGTGGTGTTACCTGGGAGGGCCTTTGAGGTGGTGTTGACTGGAAGGGCCTGTGAGGTGGTGGTGACTGGGAGAGCCTGTGAGGTGTGTTGACTCGGTGGGCCTGTGAGGTGGTAGTGACTGAGAAGGCCTGTGAGGAGGTGGTGACTGGGAGGGCCTGTGAGGTGGCAGTGACTGGGAGAGCCTGTGAGGAGGTGGTGACTGGGAGGGCCTGTGAGGTGGTGGTGACTGAGAAGCCCTGTGTGGAGGTGATGACTGGGAGGGCCTGTGAGGTGGTGACTGGGAGGGCCTGTGAGGTGGTGTTACCTGGGAGGGCCTGTGAGGTGGTGACTGGGAGGGCCTGTGAGATGGTGTTACCTGGGAGGGCCTGTGAGGTGGTGACTGGGAGGGCCTGTGAGGTGGTGTTACCTGGGAGGGCCTGTGAGGTGGTGACTGGGAGGGCCTGTGAGGTGGTGTTACCTGGGAGGGCCTGTGAGGTGGTAGTGACTGGGAGGGCCTGTGAGGTGGTGGTGACTGGGAGGGCCTTTGAGGTGGTGACTGGGAGGGCCTGCGAAGTGGTAGTGACTGGGAGGGCCTGTGAGGTGGTGGTGACTGGGAGAGCCTGTGAGGTGTGTTGACTCGGAGGGCCTGTGAGGTGGTGACTGGGAAGGTCTGCGAGGTGGTGGTGACTGGGAGGGCCTGTGAGGTGGTAGTGACTGGGAGAGCCTGTGAGGAGGTGGTGACTGGGAGGGCCTGTGAGGTGGTGGTGACTGAGAAGGCCTGTGAGGAGGTGATGACTGGGAGGGCCTGTGAGGTGGTGACTGGGAGGGCCTGTGAGGTGGTGTTACCTAGGAGGGCCTGTGAGGTGGTGACTGGGAGGGCCTGTGAGGTGGTGTTGACTGGGAGGGCCTTTGAGGTGGTGACTGGGAGGGCCTGTGAGGTGATGACTGGGAGGGCCTGTGAGGTGGTGACTGGGAGGGCCTGTGAGGTGGTGACTGGGAGGGCCTGCGAGGTGGTGACTGGGAGGGCCTGTGAGGTGGTGACTGGGATGGCCTGTGAGGTGGTAGTGACTCGGAGGGCCTGTAACCGGATGATTTTATAGATAGCCAAGTGGTAAACTGCATTTGGTATAAAGGACAAAGCTTTTATTCATGTACTTCAAACGCAACATGACTATACACATTGAATCTGCTTGGCTGGGTAATTAACCTACTAGTTCATCAAACCGGGTATATTTTACATTGTACATTATTTTTTATACATTGTTAATGAAGCCGTCTGTGTCATCAGGGCAGTAAATCATGTCACGCTAATTCTAGGTAGTCACTAGATTCCACAATCACAAAGTAATACACCCTGCCTGATTCTACAATGAATCTTCTTAAAATGTGATTTAAAACCTAACCTTAACCCTAACCACACTGCTAAACTTAAGCCTAAGCCTAACCTTAAAATGAGACCAAAAATAAAAGGTTTTGTTTTCATGAATTTTTACGATAAGGCCAATTTGACTTTGTGGCTGTGGTAAATAGTGGAAACCTTAATTCTAATTATGACTGAAACGCCACTTTGGATTAGATTCAGGCCGGTGATGGTTGGTCGCTCCTACTATGCTGTAATATTCAGACTCAGATATGAGGTAGCTACCACCATAGTTGCATCCATTATTTACTTCTGCCCTAGATTATACAGAATACACTTGTTTAAGATACAAACTAACATGCAAATCTGAGTTGTAGCCTGGTGTTAGCAAACTAGCTAACTAATCTGCTATCATAACCTCATGATTTCAGACACTCTTTAATCTGCTATCATAACTTCATGATTTCAAGTTAATGACTCCATATTTGTATTTCTATAATGTTTTGAGGAGTGTCTCATTGTGTGGTTGAAGGGATGGTTTGTGGTTCAGTGTTGATGTTGTGTCTATCTGTGTGTGTAGTATTTAATGAGTGGTGTATCGGTGTATCTGTGCGTGGCCTATCAAGGGTTGGATGTGTCAAGGAATGCAAAACAACTAAATTTACCACCCAAGACATCTCTAATTTCCCCTCCTCCCTCTGTCCTCTCCTCCCTCTGTCCTCTCCTCCCTCTGTCCCCTCCTCCCTCTGTCCCCTCCTCCCTCTGTCCCCTCCTCCCTCTGTCCTCTCCTCCCTCTGTCCTCTCCTCCCTCTGTCCCCTCCTCCCTCTGTCCCCTCCTCCCTCTGTCCCCTCCTCCCTCTGTCCTCTCCTCCCCCTGTCCTCTCCTCCCTCTGTCCTCTCCTCCCTCTGTCCTCTCCTCCCTCTGTCCCCTCCTCCCTCTGTCCTCTCCTCCCTCTGTCCTCTCCTCTCTTCCCTTCTGCCTGCCTGTGAAACCCAGCAGGGTGTTTGTGGTGGTCAGAGTGGAGGGAGGGAGGTATTGCCAGGTGTTACGAGTTAGAGAGTCAGAGCTGGAACACGGCTGTAATCAGAACCCGACACCCTTGGCCCAGCAGGACCCTGCATTGCTGGAGAGGTGTAAACAGACAGTCAAATTAGTACTCCTTTTCCCCCCTCGTCCATCATCCGTTTTTACACTCTCCCTTTTTCTAATGATTTATTTCCCTGGTCCGCCGCCCTCTGGTCGGCAAGTCGTGAACTGAGGCCGAGTCACCTCTCTCTCTCTCTCTCTCTCTCTCTCTCTCTCTCTCTCTCTCTCTCTCTCTCTCTCTCTCTCTCTCTCTCTCTCTGTCTCTCTCTCTCTCTCTCTCTCTCTCTCTCTCTCTCTCTCTCTCTCAATTCAACTCAATTCAACTCAATTCAATCTTTATTGGCTTGGGAGACATGTGTTAACATTGCCAAAGTAAGTGAGGTAGATAATATACAAAAGTGAAATAAACAATAAAAATTAACAGTAAACATTACACATCTCTCTCTCTCTCTCTCCCTGTGAGGGGATATGGCTGGGTCGTAATTACCGCTTTGATTAAGAGAGGATATTTCAGCCACATCAAGCAGCAGCGTTTAGAAATGATTTGTGGATGAATCAATACTGTGGATAAAGCGCCTGTTAGTAGTGGCTTTAATAAGACAAACACTGCGCAGCCTGTTAGCGGTCAGTAATCGATGACCAGGGTCACAGATTATTCAAGGGTGTATTTGACTCTTTATTGGGAAAGACCAGTGTTTTCTGAGGTGGGTGAGCACCAAAGGTTTCGTCAAATTACTTCCAGTTTGATTCTATGGTTAGATTATTTAGTGTGAGTGACTGTGGAGGGCGAGAGGGTGGTTGTGTGTGTTTATATACAGTATGTTAGTGTAAGTGTGGTATATCACAGCAGCGAGAAGGGATAAATAAATCAGAAAACAGCCGTGGGACAGCCATGTCTGTCATTTCCTACAAAGCTGGATGCATTTACTTTTGGTCGATTCTAAAAATCAATATGATGTGGATTTCTGAAGCACAGTGCTGGAAATCCAGCATAGAAACAGATGTGTGGTGATATTGCATCTCACATGCTATGTGAGAAAGAGGAGAGAGACACAGGTGGAGAGGGAGAGGCAGAGCTGGAGAGAGGTGGAGAGGGAGAGAGAGAGACAGAGCGAGAGACGGAAAGAAAGAGACAGGTGGTGAGAGAGAGAGAGAGAGAGAGAGAGAGAGAGAGAGAGAGTGAGAGAGTGAGAGAGTGAGAGTGTGAGAGAGTGAGAGTGTGAGACAGACAGACAGACAGACAGACAGACAGACAGACAGACAGACAGACAGACAGACAGACAGACAGACAGACAGACAGACAGAGTGAGTGAGTGAGTGAGTGAAAGACTTGTCTTTAATTATTGATACATCCTCAATTAATTCCATTAAAACATTACCACCCCTCCCTCCACCCTGTTCCTCCTTGTTAGCCAAACATAAAATTCAACAACACAGTTTTGATGTCTTCACTATTATTCTGCAATGTAGAAAATAGTAAAAGAAATAGAGAAAAACTCTTGAATGAGTAGGTGTTCTAAAACTTTTGACTGGTAGTTTATTTGGCCTTTTCCTCATTCAAATTCCTGTGTCCGATTATAAACATCCCGACAGGAAACCCCACCACCAACCTCTCACACAGACATTCCAAAAGAGACATTTATGGAATTAACCTGGTGCACACAGAAAACATATGAATCACAGTTTCTCTCATAACACAGAAGGACACCCCTGTCCGACTCCCTGTTCAACCTGTGCCAACCAGCTGTTAGTGGCCAGGGCTCCATGTAGAACCCTCCACTGGAGGTCCCCTGACCTTTTTGGTACTGGGGGTTTGTAGAGCCCCCTCCATCTAAAACCCACAATACTCTCCTCTCCACATTCCCCCTGCCACTGATGTGCCTTCACTCCTGTTAGGCTCCCAATGTGCCTTACCTTAATGCAGATGTTGTAGAGGGCTTTATCTCTCACCCGCTCAAAACTCCCCCAGGCTCGGAGTGTTAAAATCTAACAAGTCCTCCAGACCCCCTTGCCAGTCCCCAGTCTCTGCCGTCACCTACAGTGGTGGAAACACTGTTGGCCGTCCTGCTCTCCTATCTGCCAGGCCCTGTTCTCCTCCCTCCACAGGGAAAATTCCCCCAGGATGTTGTTTATTGTTGACACTTGGAACAGGAGCCACCTGCACTTGGCCAGTCTTGACAACACTGCCTTTGACAGCCCCTCCCAGTACTTCCAGACCCACCTGTCCAAGCCCAGGTACACCCCCAGAATTTGAAGCCCTTAACAACCCCACTGCTAACCCCCTGGAAGCAGAGGGGGGGTCTATCTCTTCATGCCCCACATAACAGAGCTTTGCTCTTGCCCCAGTTCACCTTAGCTGTCGAGCTCCCTCGTACACCTTCAGACCAGTCTCTAGTGCCTGCATGTCCATCCTATCCCTGACCATCACAGAGACGTCATCTGCATACGCTGACACTGCTATACCTGTCAACACACCCATACCTGTCCAGCACACTCCCCGCTGTCTCCTGCCAAGTAGGCCAAAAAGAGGCTCAATGGCTAGTGTAGATAACTGCCCCGCTAGAGGTCATCCTTGTCTAATGCCCTGTCTCACCCAGACTGGCCTACTGAGCCCCCTTCCCACCTAGACCATACACGATGCCCCAGCATACAACATCTTCGCACAAAAAACCTTTCCCCGAACCCAAACACAGACATCACCTTAAACAGACACTCATGGTCCACTCTATCAAAACCTTTTCTTAGTCAAAAGAGACCAGTCCAAAGTTCACATTAGAAACTCTTGACAAGTCAAACATGTCCCTGATTAAGAACAGGTTGCCCATGATTGAGGATTCCGGTACACAATATGTCTGGTCCTTGTGTACTATAGAGTCCAGATGGGACTTCAGTCTGTTAGTGAGGACCTTGGCAAATATTGAGTACTCACAGAGCAATACCACATGCCTTCAGTTCTTAAGTTCACACAAATCCCCTTTCTTGGCAAGGAAAATCAGAACTGCCCGACGACAGCTCATCAGCAACTCTCCTACTCCATACGCACTCACGCAAAACGCAAAGGAAGTCCAGTCCAATTATTCCCCAGAAATTGTTATGAAACTCCACTGGGAGTCCATCGACCCCTGGTGCATGGCCAGGGGACATCTGGGTAATGGCCTCTGCCAATGCATGGGACAACAGAGGAATGTCAATTTCATCCCTCTGTGCCAGAGAGAGCTCAGGGAGTTCCGCAAACCTGAGCACACATAGGATCACACAGTTATGCCCTGTACAACTCAGTATAAAACTCCACAGTCCGCTCCCGCATCTCCTCCACCACAGAGGTCACCCGCCCATCAGACAGCCGCATCTCCCCCACCACAGAGGTCTCCCGCCCATCAGACAGCCGCATCTCCCCCACCACAGAGGTCACCTGCCCATCAGACAGCCGCATCTCCCCCACTACAGAGGTCACCCGCCCATCAGACAGCCGTAGACAATGCATACCCTTGGCTTCACTGCTCTGTATTTCCCAACCAAAGAAGAAGGAGCTGGGAGCATAAAGCTCCCTTTGCTTTAACCTGGAAAAAACTGTCCAGGTCCCTACATAATTCAGCTAAATTAGTCTGGAGGCCTACATAGCCTTGCCCCACCATCTCTACCTCCATCTCACTAATACTACGCTCTAGTTCCCCTATTACTCTCCTAGTCTCTGAGGATGACAGAGCTTTATACTGTTGACAGGAAATCAGAATCTGGACCTTTCCCACATCCTACCATTGACTTAGAGACTCATACTGCTCTTTTCACTGCCGTCACCTTTCCCAAAAAGTCTGGAAGCCTGAGCAAAAGCTGGCATCTTGTAGGAGCTTTACATTAAACTTCCAATAGGATGCTATCGAGTTCCTGTTGAAATAGACAGCATATGCATGGTTATGTGGTGATCCGAAAAACCAACCAGGAGAATGGTAGGGCCCAACTGTCTATTGCTCTGATTCCTGGGGTCGGGCTGCACTCCCCATAGTCCAAAGACCTTCACCCATGTATACTGTCTTGTGTTGGGATGTCTACTTCTCCAAACATCCACTAGGTCAAACGGATTAATGACGCCCCTTAACACTCCCACTGAGCCTTAATGAGGTTCCTCCCCATTTCTGTCTTTAAGTAAAAATCCATTGTACAGTTCCAGTCCCTGCCAACCATCAGCGTCACCACAGGCGCTTCCAGTGAGAGTTCATGTCTAAGACCACCAAACAGAAGCCCCCTCTCTCACCCTGTGTTAGGCACATACACATTTATTAGGTCAAATCCCCATGATGTTCATTTCTGATTTTACAACAAGCAGCTTACCCCTAAACAACTCCTTCGAGGAGCTAATTTCTACGGGACGGAACAGATGCGAAAAGAGACCTGGTGCAAAAAAGGACTGCCACCACTTACATTAGTTTAATGGCTCAGCACACTTGGCTCAGCACACTCGCCCCTTTCCACCACAGCCCCCAATCGACTTCATTCACCACATCACTATGCATCTGCAGAAAAAAACACCTGTACTTTTTTTTTTTTTGTTTTACATATTCACCCAACAGACTCCTCTGTCCCGCATCTCTGGCGCCATTTATATTAGGCAATCCTATCCGGGGAGTCTCCACAAGAGGTGGGAAAAAAGCCTGCAAAGAAAGAGACCAATAGCAAAGCTCAAAAAAGCCCAAGTGTCAGAAAAAAAACAATAAATCTAATCAACATCTGAAGGTAGACCCTTACTGTTGTGAGCCACTTCCTCAAAATAAAACGTTTCCTGGGTGAGAGGACACCTGGTCCCTCATTTTTCAGAGCGTGTTGTACTGATCCTAATAATTTTCCCGGATCGCAAAAAAAATCTTCAGAAATAACCTTCTTTTTCCCTTCAGTCTCATTCAGGAAGCTTGACGGTTCCCTCATTGTGTACTTTGACCCCTCTGCCTGACTGGCTGTCAGCTCTGGACCCATTGAGGAGGAGTCTGAAAAGAATGCCTCCTCAGCCTCCTCTTCCCCAGACTCACCTTCCTCCTCCTCATCTCCATCTCCCATTCTGACCACCTGCCCTTTCTCCCTAGTTGGGGCCTCTCCCCTCCCACCTCCCTTCCTCTCCCCCTTTATCCTTTTCCGCTTGAAACCCTCCTCCTTCACCCCTAGTCTCTTACACTTCCCCACTATACTCTCCTCATCCACTATCACTACCTGACTAGACCCAGACCCATCTACACCACCATCTGTAACATGACTAGACACAGCCTCATCTACACCAACATTCAGAACATGACTAGACCCAGCCTCATCCACGGAACCATCCACAACATGACTATACCCAGCCTCATCTACACCACCAACCAGAACATGACTAGACCCAGCCTCATCTCATCTACACCACCAACCAGAACATGACTAGACCCAGCCTCATCTACAACACCATCTATAGCCGAAATTGACCCAGCCTCATTAACACCACCATCTATAGCCTGACTAGACCCAGCCTCATCTACACCACCATCTATAGCCTGACTAGACCCAGCCTCATCTACACCACCATCTATAGCCTGACTAGACCCAGCCTCATCTACACCACCATCTATAGCCTGACTAGACCCAGCCTTATCTATACCACCATGTATTGCATGACTAGAACCAGCCTCATCTACACCACCATCATCTATAGCATGACTAGACCCAGCCTCATCTACACCACTATCTATAGCATGACTAGACCTAGCCTCATCTACCCCACCATCTTAACTGTTGCTCATTGTTGTTCAGGAACATGAACACTCCGGAATGAAACAACATTCTTAGCGGAGTCTGAAAACCTGAAAACCTGAAAACCTGTCGACAGTATACGAAGAGAGAGAGAGAGAGAGAGAGAGAGAGAGGATGCTTGCTAAAAAAGTTAATGATTCATAAAACACACATGGCTGAGGGAGATGATGTCATAGTGAACAATGTTATTCTAATGAAACTTTAACGTTGTATCTGATGGCCTAGCGTTTATTAATTATGAATGGTTTCTCAACCTTCTAATGGTAGCTGTCCTAGTTGTTCTATCTCCTCGGTTTTTCCACCAACTTTCCCTCTCTCCCCCCCGTCTCCTCTTCATCTTCCTCCCCCTTCATCTTCCTCCTCCTTCTCTTCCTCTTCCTCTTCCTTCTCCTTCGCCCTCTTCCTCCTCATCATAATCCCCAACAACAACCCCCCCCCCACACACACACACCCTTCCAATATTTTCACATGTTTATCATCTGTCAAAGCGAAACAGTGTAAGCACTGCCTTGGCCCCATCCTGATAGGTCAGCATAACCAGTGACGAAAACCCAAGACTCGGAGCTAACGCTGCTCATTACCATAGGATGGTGACAGCCTCTACGGTGAGAGATTACTCCAACCAATGACCTGCCACTGGCGGTAAACAAAGCCCATGTGTCTATGGTGACGTCAGTAACCACTGCTAGTGAAATCACTGAATGTTAGGCGCCTCCTAAGAAGAGGAAGGTGCAGGGGGCAGGATCAGGAGAGCAAGGAAGTCCCAGTAGCACAATCGTTTATTGAAAGTCGCAACGCAACAACAACGGATGGGGAAACACACCCATCGAAGTCACACAGGGAAATAACGTACCACACGGAGGAGAAACGTCTACTCCTAATTACAATCCAAACGGCAGAACGGCTGTAGAAAAACAAACCCGTGGCGCAAACACTCACCCCTGTGTGTGTGTGTGTACGTGCATGCATGTTTGTGTGTGTAAGTATGCCAACAATTGTTCCCGCTATTGCTGAACCTGAGTTCACTTTGTAAAGCCCTCAGTTCACACGGAGTTTGAATTCCATTATGTTTTCACACGTTAGAGGGTTAATTCTCTCTCCCTCCTCTCATCCCTCTCTCTCTCTCCCTCCTCTCATCTCTTTCTCCTCTCATCCCTCTCACTCTCTCATCTCTCTCCCTCCTTTCGTCTCTCTCCCTCCTCTCATCTCTCTCTCTCCCTCCTCTCATCTCTCCCTCCTCTCATCTCTCTCTCTCTCTCCCTCCTCTCATCTTTCTCTCCCTCCTCTCATCTCTCTCCCTCCTTTCATCTCTCTCTCCCTCCTCTCATCTCTCTCTCTCTCATCTCTCTCTCTCTCCCTCCTCTCATCTCTCTCTCCCTCCTTTCATCTCTCTCTCTCTCTCCCTCCTCTCATCCCTCTCACTCTCTCCCTCTTCTCATCCCTCTCACTCTCTCCCTCCTCTCATCTCTCTCTCCCTCCTCTCATCTCTCTCACTCTCTCCCTCCTCTCATCCCTCTCTCTCTGGTTGGGAGGACACGGGAGAAAAGGCCCGGGGCAGGACACCTGTGCCTTTGTGTCTCTGACTCGGTAAATCACTGATCAGTAGAGTTAACATATGTGTGTTTATCTGTGTGTGTGTGTTTGTGTGCGTTTGTGTGTGTATTCGTGTGTGCGTGAGTGTGTGTGTGTTCATGTTAGAGAGAGAGGACAGACTCCATGAGAACCTCAAACACCTTCTGTTCAGTAACCCACTGATCTCATAATCCAAACATACTGCAATGTTATCATGAACAGTTTACATTGTATTGGACCAAAGTAGGACTTGTGATCATAGTTCTGTGTATATTTATAAGTAATGTGTGTATGTGTATCAGTAATGTGTGTAGGTGTATAACTAATGTGTATATGTTTATAAGTAATGTGTGTATATTTCTTAGTAATGTGTGTATATTTATAAGTAATGTGTGTATATTTATTAGTAATGTGTGTATATTTATTAGTAATGTGTGTATATTTATTAGTAATGCGTGTATATTTCTAAGTAATGTGTGTATATGTATAAGTAATGTGTGTACGTTTATAAGTAATGTGTGTATATGTGTATGTACTGTATGTAATCCTATACTGTACATTATTTTACGATACACATGTCGGCGAGAGGGAAGAAGGGAACGTAAATAAATGTGATCAGGACAATACACTCATCTCTTTCATGGTCGCCGCCGACCCCACTTGATTTGTGGCACGCAAAGTGGCGGTCATAAACTCTGTAAGCAAGGTGACACCCAGCTATATCAGACTCCATGCCACTCCACTCACAGCACCTGGTAGACTCAGCCTCTGTATAAAGCCTACAGGCTCTCAGATGCGTTGGGACCTCTCCTGTCTTTGCAGATCATAAATACACAGGGGGAAAATTTAAAACAGACGTCTTGTCTGGTGAACTGTTAACGACACCTTCTCATGTGGAACAGTGGAGTAATGGGGCCATTATATGCCCTAGTAGGGTTTGTTTGGCTAAGAGCGCCAGCGGTCATCTAAATTTGAGCAAGGAATACTGGAGGGAGGCCAGGAATACTGGAGGGAGGCCAGGAATACTGGAGGGAGGCCCGGGAATACTGGAGGGAGGCCAGGAATACTGGAGGGAGGCCAGGAATACTGGAGGGAGGCCAGGAATACTGGAGGGGGGGCAGGAATACTGGAGGGAGGCCAGGAATACTGGAGGGAGGCCAGGAATACTGGAGGGAGGCCCGGGAATACTGGAGGGAAGCCAGGAATACTGGAGGGGGGGCAGGAATACTGGAGGGAAGCCCGGGAATACTGGAGGGAGGCCAGGAATACTGGAGGGAGGCCAGGAATACTGGAGGGAAGCAAGGAATACTGGAGGGGGGGCAGGAATACTGGAGGGAGGCCTGGAATACTGGAGGGAAGCCAGGAATACTGGAGGGAAGCCAGGAATACTGGAGGGGGGGCAGGAATACTGGAGGGAGGCCGGGAATACTGGAGGGAAGACAGGAATACTGGAGGGAAGCCAGGAATACTGGAGGGGGGGCAGGAATACTGGAGGGAAGCCAGGAATACTGGAGGGAGGCCAGGAATATTGGAGGGAAGCCAGGAATACTGGAGGGTGAGGGAGGGAGGGAGGGTGGAGAGATGAGAGGGGGGATAACATTTTTTTTCCATTGAATAAGAAACTGAGGTGAGACAGAAGTTTGAGAAGTCTACAAGAACAAACCGGTAAAGGTGTGTGTACCAGTGGTGGCTGGTGGGAGGATCTATAGGAGGATGGGTTCATTGTAGTGGCTGGAATGGAGTCAAACCCGGAAAGACTTATGTTCCAATCCATCCTCCTTTAGGTCCTCCAACCAGCCTCTAGGTGCTTCCTGTCTGTGTGTTTGTCTCCGTTCCATCCTCCTTTAGGTCCTCCAACCATCCTCTAGGTGCTTCCTGTCTGTGTGTTTGTCTCCGTTCCATCCTCCTTTAGGTCCTCCAACCAGCCTCTAGGTGCTTCCTGTCTGTGTGTTTGTCTCCGTTCCATCCTCCTTTAGGTCCTCCAACCAGCCTCTAGGTGCTTCCTGTCTGTGTGTTTGTCTCCGTTCCATCCTCCTTTAGGTCCTCCAAGCAGCCTCTAGGTGCTTCCTGTCTGTGTGTTTGTCTCCGTTCCATCCTCCTTTAGGTCCTCCAACCAGCCTCTAGGTGCTTCCTGTCTGTGTGTTTGTCACACATCTTTCCAGGTGGACAAGAGGAGACTTATTGAGCCCAGAGAGACAGGAGACCTTTATTAACGCACGACTTCCCACCACTGAATAACATCTCCAATAAAACATTGCTTGTCATTACCCAAGCGCCCCGGGACATTTACTTCAGTAAAACATTTTTCATCTAAGACTCCTCTAGTTTTCACCTCTCCTCTCCCTTCAGCTCCTAGTCACTCCCTTCCTGATCTGCTTTCCCTTCACCTCCTACTCCCTCCCCACTCTCCTCTCCCTTCAACTCCTAGTCCCTCCCTCCCCACTCTACTCTCCTCTCCCTTCACCTCCTTGTCCCTGCCTCCCCACTCTCCTCTCCTCTCCCTTCACCTCATAGTCCCTCCCTCCAACTCTCCTCTCCATTCACCTCCTAGTCCCTCCCCACTCTCCTCTCCCTTCACCTCCTAGTCCCTCCCCACTCTCCTCTCCCTTCACCTCCTAGTCCCTCCCTCCGACTCTCCTCTCCCTTCACCTCCTAGTCCCTACCCACTCTCCTCTCCCTTCACCTCCTAGTCCCTCCCCACTCTCCTCTCCCTTCACCTCCTAGTCCCTCCCTCCCACTCTCCGCTCCCTTCACCTCCCAGTCCCTCCCTCCAACTCTCCTCTCCCTTCACCTCCTAGTCCCTCCCTCCCCACTCTCCTCTCCCTTCACCTCCTAGTCCCTCCCTCCCCACTCTCCTCTCCTCTCCCTTCACCTCATAGTCCCTGCCTCCCCACTCTCCTCTCCTCTCCCTTCACCTCATAGTCCCTCCCTCCAACTCTCCTCTCCCTTCACCTCCTAGTCCCTCCCCACTCTCCTCTCCCTTCACCTCCTAGTCCCTCCCCACTCTCCTCTCCCTTCACCTCCTAGTCCCTCCCTCCCACTCTCCGCTCCCTTCACCTCCTAGTCCCTCCCTCCAACTCTCCGCTCCCTTCACCTCCTAGTCCCTCCCCACTCTCATCTCCCTTCACCTCCTGGTCCCTCCCCACACTCCTCTCCCTTCACCTCCTAGTCCCTCCCCACTCTCATCTCCCTTCACCTCCTGGTCCCTCCCCACTCTCATCTCCCTTCACCTCCTAGTCCCTCCCTCCCACTCTCCTCTCCCTTCACCTCCTAGTCCCTCCCCACTCTCATCTCCCTTCACCTCCTGGTCCCTCCCCACTCTCTTCTCCCTTCAGTTCCTAGTCCCTCCCCAGTCTCCTCTCCCTTCACCTCCTAGTCCCTCCCCACTCTCCTCTCCCGTCAGCTCCTAGTCCCTCCCCACTCTCCTCTCCATTCAGCTCCTAGTCCCTCCCTCCCTCCCCACTCTCCTCTCCTCTCCCTTCACCTCCTAGTCCCTCCCCACTCTCCTATCTCTTCAGCTCCTAGTCCCTCCCTCCCCACTCTCCTCTCCCTTCACCTCCTAGTCCCTCCCTCCCACTCTCCTCTCCTTTCACCTCCTAGTCCCTCCCCACTCTCCTCTCCCTTCACCTCCTAGTCCCTCCCTCCCACTCTCCTCTCCCTTCACCTCCTAGTCCCTCCCCACTCTCCTCTCCCTTCACCTCCTAGTCCCTCCCCACTCTCCTCTCCCTTCACCTCCTAGTCCCTCCCTCCCTCCCACTCTCCTCTCCCTTCACCTCCTAGTCGCTCCCTCCCCACTCTCCTCTCCCTTCACCTCCTAGTCGCTCCCTCCCCACTCTCCTCTCCCTTCACCTCCTAGTCCCTCCCTCCCACTCTCCTCTCCCTTCACCTCCTAGTCCCTCCCTCCCCACTCTCCTCTCCCTTCACCTCCTAGTCCCTCCCTCCCACTCTCATCTCCCTTCACCTCCTAGTCCCTCCCTCCCACTCTCCTCTCCCTTCACCTCCTAGTCCCTCCCCACTCTCCTCTCCCTTCACCTCCTAGTCCCTCCCCACTCTCCTCTCCATTCAGCTCCTAGTCCCTCCCTCCCTCCCCACTCTCCTCTCCTCTCCCTTCACCTCCTAGTCCCTCCCCACTCTCCTCTCTCTTCAGCTCCTAGTCCCTCCCTCCCCACTCTCCTCTCCCTTCACCTCCTAGTCCCTCCCTCCCACTCTCCTCTCCTTTCACCTCCTAGTCCCTCCCCACTCTCCTCTCCCTTCACCTCCTAGTCCCTCCCTCCCACTCTCCTCTCCCTTCACCTCCTAGTCCCTCCCCACTCTCCTCTCCCTTCACCTCCTAGTCCCTCCCCACTCTCCTCTCCCTTCACCTCCTAGTCCCTCCCTCCCTCCCACTCTCCTCTCCCTTCACCTCCTAGTCCCTCCCTCCCCACTCTCCTCTCCCTTCACCTCCTAGTCCCTCCCTCCCACTCTCCTCTCCCTTCACCTCCTAGTCCCTCCCTCCCCACTCTCCTCTCCCTTCACCTCCTAGTCCCTCCCTCCCACTCTCCTCTCCCTTCACCTCCTAGTCCCTCCCTCTCAACTCTCCTCTCCATTCACCTTATAATTCCTCCCCACTCTCATCTCCCTTCACCTCCTAGTCCCTCCCTCCCACTCTCCTCTCCCTTCACCTCCTAGTCCCTCCCCACTCTCATCTCCCTTCACCTCCTGGTCCCTCCCCACTCTCCTCTCCCTTCAGTTCCTAGTCCCTCCCCAATCTCCTCTCCCTTCACCTCCTAGTCCCTCCCCACTCTCCTCTCCCGTCAGCTCCTAGTCCCTCCCCACTCTCCTCTCCATTCAGCTCCTAGTCCCTCCCTCCCTCCCCACTCTCCTCTCCTCTTCCTTCACCTCCTAGTCCCTCCCCACTCTCCTCTCTCTTCAGCTCCTAGTCCCTCCCTCCCCACTCTCCTCTCCCTTCACCTCCTAGTCCCTCCCTCCCCACTCTCCTCTCCCTTCACCTCCTAGTCCCTACCCACTCTCCTCTCCATTCACCTCCTGGTCCCTCCCCACTCTCCTCTCTCTTCAGCTCCTAGTCCCTCCCTCCCCACTCTCCTCTCCCTTCACCTCCTAGTCCCTCCCTCCCACTCTCCTCTCCCTTCACCTCCTAGTCCCTACCCACTCTCCTCTCCCTTCACCTCCTAGTCCCTCCCCACTCTCCTCTCCCTTCACCTCCTAGTCCCTCCCTCCCACTCTCCGCTCCCTTCACCTCCTAGTCCCTCCCTCCAACTCTCCGCTCCCTTCACCTCCTAGTCCCTCCCCACTCTCATCTCCCTTCACCTCCTGGTCCCTCCCCACACTCCTCTCCCTTCACCTCCTAGTCCCTCCCCACTCTCATCTCCCTTCACCTCCTGGTCCCTCCCCACTCTCATCTCCCTTCACCTCCTAGTCCCTCCCTCCCACTCTCCTCTCCCTTCACCTCCTAGTCCCTCCCCACTCTCATCTCCCTTCACCTCCTGGTCCCTCCCCACTCTCCTCTCCCTTCAGTTCCTAGTCCCTCCCCAGTCTCCTCTCCCTTCACCTCCTAGTCCCTCCCCACTCTCCTCTCCCGTCAGCTCCTAGTCCCTCCCCACTCTCCTCTCCATTCAGCTCCTAGTCCCTCCCTCCCTCCCCACTCTCCTCTCCTCTCCCTTCACCTCCTAGTCCCTCCCCACACTCCTCTCTCTTCAGCTCCTAGTCCCTCCCTCCCCACTCTCCTCTCCCTTCACCTCCTAGTCCCTCCCTCCCACTCTCCTCTCCTTTCACCTCCTAGTCCCTCCCCACTCTCCTCTCCCTTCACCTCCTAGTCCCTCCCTCCCTCCCACTCTCCTCTCCCTTCACCTCCTAGTCCCTCCCTCCCCACTCTCCTCTCTCTTCACCTCCTAGTCCCTCCCTCCCACTCTCCTCTCCCTTCACCTCCTAGTCCCTCCCTCCCCACTCTCCTCTCCCTTCACCTCCTAGTCCCTCCCTACCCACTCTCCTCTCCCTTCACCTCCTAGTCCCTCCCTCTCCACTCTCCTCTCCCTTCACCTCCTAGTCCCTCCCTCTCCACTCTCCTCTCCATTCACCTTCTAATTCCTCCCCACTCTCATCTCCCTTCACCTCCTAGTCCCTCCCTCCCACTCTCCTCTCCCTTCACCTCCTAGTCCCTCCCCACTCTCCTCTCCCTTCACCTCCTAGTCCCTCCCTCCCACTCTCCTCTCCCTTCACCTCCTAGTCCCTCCCCACTCTCCTCTCCCTTCACCTCCTAGTCCCTCCCCACTCTCCTCTCCCTTCACCTCCTAGTCCCTCCCTCCCTCCCACTCTCCTCTCCCTTCACCTCCTAGTCCCTCCCTCCCCACTCTCCTCTCCCTTCACCTCCTAGTCCCTCCCTCCCACTCTCCTCTCCCTTCACCTCCTAGTCCCTCCCTCCCCACTCTCCTCTCCCTTCACCTCCTAGTCCCTCCCTCCCACTCTCCTCTCCCTTCACCTCCTAGTCCCTCCCTCTCAACTCTCCTCTCCATTCACCTTCTAATTCCTCCCCACTCTCATCTCCCTTCACCTCCTAGTCCCTCCCTCCCACTCTCCTCTCCCTTCACCTCCTAGTCCCTCCCCACTCTCATCTCCCTTCACCTCCTGGTCCAAATCAAATCAAATCAAATCAAATCAAAATTTATTTATATAGCCCTTCGTACATCAGCTGATATCTCAAAGTGCTGTACAGAAACCCAGACTAAAACCCCAAACAGCAAGCAATGCAGGTGTAGAAGCACGGTGGCTAGGAAAAACTCCCTAGAAAGGCCAAAACCTAGGAAGAAACCTAGAGAGGAACCAGGCTATGTGGGGTGGCCAGTCCTCTTCTGGCTGTGCCGGGTGGAGATTATAACAAAACATGGTCAAGATGTTCAAATGTTCATAATTGACCAGCATGGTCGAATTATAATAAGGCAGAATAGTTGAAACTGGAGCAGCAGCACAGTCAGGTGGACTGGGGACAGCAAGGAGTCATCATGTCAGGTATTCCTGGGGCATGGTCCTATGGCTCAGGTCAGTTGAAACTGGAGCAGCAGCACAGCCAGGTGGACTGGGGACAGCAAGGAGTCATCATGTCAGGTAGTCCTGGGGCATGGTCCTAGGGCTCAGGTCCTCCGAGAGAGAGAAAGAGAGAAGGAGAGAATTAGAGAACGCACACTTAGATTCACACAGGACACCGAATAGGACAGGATAAGTACTCCAGATATAACAAACTGACCCTAGCCCCCCGACACATAAACTACTGCAGCATAAATACTGGAGGCTGAGACAGGAGGGGTCAGGAGATACTGTGGCCCCATCCGAGGACACCCCCGGACAGGGCCAAACAGGAAGGATATAACCCCACCCACTTTGCCAAAGCACAGCCCCCACAACACTAGAGGGATATCTTCAACCACCAACTTACCATCCTGAGACAAGGCTGAGTATAGCCCACAAAGACCTCCGCCACGGCACAACCCAAGGGGGGGGGGGCGCCAACCCAGACAGGATGACCACATCAGTGACTCAACCCACTCAGGTGACGCACCCCCTCCAGGGACGGCATGAGAGAGCCCCAGTAAAGCCAGTGACTCAGCCCCTGTAATAGGGTTAGAGGCAGAGAATCCCAGTGGAAAGAGGGGAACCGGCCAGGCAGAGACAGCAAGGGCGGTTCGTTGCTCCAGAGCCTTTCCGTTCACCCTCCCACTCCTGGGCCAGACTACACTCAATCATATGACCCACTGAAGAGATGAGTCTTCAGTAGAGACTTAAAGGTTGAGACCGAGTTTGCGTCTCTGACATGGGTAGGCAGACCGTTCCATAAAAATGGAGCTCTATAGGAGAAAGCCCTGCCTCCAGCTGTTTGCTTAAAAATTCTAGGGACAATTAGGAGGCCTGCGTCTTGTGACCGTAGCGTACGTGTAGGTATGTACGGCAGGACCAAATCAGAGAGATAGGTAGGAGCAAGCCCATGTAATGCTTTGTAGGTTAGCAGTAAAACCTTGAAATCAGCCCTTGCTTTGACAGGAAGCCAGTGTAGAGAGGCTAGCACTGGAGTAATATGATCAAATTTTTTGGTTCTAGTCAGGATTCTAGCAGCCGTATTTAGCACTAACTGAAGTTTATTTAGTGATTTATCCGGGTAGCCGGAAAGTAGAGCATTGCAGTAGTCTAACCTGGAAGTGACAAAAGCATGGATTAATTTTTCTGCATCATTTTTGGACAGAAAGTTTCAGATTTTTGCAATGTTACGTAGATGGAAAAAAGCTGTCCTTGAAATGGTCTTGATATGTTCTTCAAAAGAGAGATCAGGGTCCAGAGTAACGCCGAGGTCCTTCACAGTTTTATTTGAGACGACTGTACAACCATTAAGATTAATTGTCAGATTCAACAGAAGATCTCTTTGTTTCTTGGGACCTAGAACAAGCATCTCTGTTTTGTCCGAGTTTAAAAGTAGAAAGTTTGCAGCCATCCACTTCCTTATGTCTGAAACACATTCTTCTAGCAAGGGCAATTTTGGGGCTTCACCATGTTTAATTGAAATGTACAGCTGTGTGTCATCCGCATAGCAGTGAAAGTTAACATTATGTTTTCGAATGACATCCCCAAGAGGTAAAATATATAGTGAAAACAATAGTGGTCCTAAAACGGAACCTTGAGGAACACCGAAATTTACAGTTGATTTGTCAGAGGACAAACCATTCACAGAGACAAACTGATATCTTTCCGACAGATAAGATCTAAACCAGGCCAGAACTTGTCTGTGTAGACCAATTTGGGTTTCCAATCTCTCCAAAAGAATGTGGTGATCGATGGTATCAAAAGCAGCACAAAGGTCTAGGAGCACGAGGACAGATGCAGAGCCTCGGTCCGATGCCATTAAAATGTAATTTACCACCTTCACAAGTGCCGTCTCAGTGCTATGATGGGGTCTAAAACCAGACTGAAGCATTTCGTATACATTGTTTGTCTTCAGGAAGGCAGTGAGTTGTTGCGCAACAGCCTTTTCTAAAATTTTTGAGAGGAATGGAAGATTCGATATAGGCCGATAGTTTTTTATATTTTCTGGGTCAAGGTTTGGCTTTTTCAAGAGAGGCTTTATTACTGCCACTTTTAGTGAGTTTGGTACACATCCGGTGGATAGAGAGCCGTTTATTATGTTCAACATAGGAGGGCCAAGCACAGGAAGCAGCTCTTTCAGTAGTTTAGTTGGAATAGGGTCCAGTATGCAGCTTGAAGGTTTAGAGGCCATGATTATTTTCATCATTGTGTCAAGAGATATAGTACTAAAACACTTGAGCGTCTCTCTTGATCCTAGGTCCTGGCAGAGTTGTGCAGACTCAGGACAACTGAGCTTTGAAGGAATACACAGATTTAAGGAGGAGTCCGTAATTTGCTTTCTAATAATCAAAATCTTTTCCTCAAAGAAGTTCATGAATTTATCACTGCTAAAGTGAAAGTCATCCTCTCTTGGGGAATGCTGCTTTTTAGTTAGCTTTGCGACAGTATCAAAAAGGAATTTCGGATTGTTCTTATTTTCCTCAATTAAGTTAGAAAAATAGGATGATCGAGCAGCAGTAAGGGCTCTTCGGTACTGCACAGTACTGTCTTTCCAAGCTAGTCGGAAGACTTCCAGTTTGGTGTGGCGCCATTTCCGTTCCAATTTTCTGGAAGCTTGCTTCAGAGCTCGGGTATTTTCTGTGTACCAGGGAGCTAGTTTCTTATGAGAAATGTTTTTAGTTTTTAGGGGTGCAACTGCATCAAGGGTATTGCGCAAGGTTAAGTTGAGTTCCTCAGTTAGGTGGTTAACTGATTTTTGTCCTCTGGCGTCCTTGGGTAGACAGAGGGAATCTGGAAGGACATCAAGGAATCTTTGTGTTGTCTGTGAATTTATAGCACGACTTTTGATGATCCTTGGTTGGGGTCTGAGCAGATTATTTGTTGCAATTGCAAACGTAATAAAATGGTGGTCCGATAGTCCAGGATTATGAGGAAAAACATTAAGATCCACAACATTTATTCCATGGGACAAAACTAGGTCCAGCGTATGACTGTGACAGTGAGTGGGTCCAGAGACATGTTGGACAAAACCCACTGAGTCGATGATGGCTCCGAAAGCCTTTTGGAGTGGGTCTGTGGACTTTTCCATGTGAATATTAAAGTCACCAAAGATTAGAATATTATCCGCTATGACTACAAGGTCCGATAGGAATTCAGGGAACTCAGTGAGGAACACTGTATATGGCCCAGGAGGCCTGTAAACAGTAGCTATAAAAAGTGATTGAGTAGGCTGCATAGATTTCATGACTAGAAGCTCAAAAGACGAAAACGTCATTTTTTTTTTTGTAAATTGAAATTTGCTATCGTAAATGTTAGCAACACCTCCGCCTTTGCGGGATGCACGGGGGATATGGTCACTAGTGTAGCCAGGAGGTGAGGCCTCATTTAACACAGTAAATTCATCAGGCTTAAGCCATGTTTCAGTCAGGCCAATCACATCAAGATTATGATCAGTGATTAGTTCATTGACTATAATTGCCTTTGAAGTAAGGGATCTAACATTAAGTAGCCCTATTTTGAGATGTGAGGTATCATGATCTCTTTCAATAATGACAGGAATGGAGGTGGTCTTTATCCTAGTGAGATTGCTAAGGCGAACACCGCCATGTTTAGTTTTGCCCAACCCAGGTCGAGGCACAGACACGGTCTCAATGGTGATAGCTGAGCTGACTACACTGACTGTGCTAGTGGCAGACTCCACTATGCTGGCAGGCTGGCTAACAGCCTGCTGCCTGGCCTGCACCCTATTTCATTGTGGAGCTAGAGGAGTTAGAGCCCTGTCTATGTTGGTAGATAAAATGAGAGCACCCCTCCAGCTAGGATGGAGTCCGTCACTCCTCAGCAGGTCAGGCTTGGTCCTGTTTGTGGGTGAGTCCCAGAAAGAGGGCCAATTATCTACAAATTCTATCTTTTGGGAGGGGCAGAAAACAGTTTTCAACCAGCGATTGAGTTGTGAGACTCTGCTGTAGAGCTCATCACTCCCCCTAACTGGGAGGGGGCCAGAGACAATTACTCGATGCCGACACATCTTTCTAGCTGATTTACACGCAGAAGCTATGTTGCGCTTGGTGATCTCTGACTGTTTCATCCTAACATCGTTGGTGCCGACGTGGATAACAATATCTCTATACTCTCTACACTCGCCAGTTTTAGCTTTAGCCAGCACCATCTTCAGATTAGCCTTAACGTCGGTAGCCCTGCCCCCCGGTAAACAGTGTATGATCGCTGGATGATTCGTTTTAAGTCTAATACTGCGGGTAATGGAGTCGCCAATGACTAGAGTTTTCAATTTGTCAGAGCTAATGGTGGGAAGCTTCGGCGTCTCAGACCCCGTAACGGGAGGAGGAGAGACCAGAGAAGACTCGGCCTCTGACTCCGACCCGCTGCTTAATGGGGAAAACCGGTTGAAAGTTTCTGTCGGCTGAATGAGCGACACCGGTTGAGCGTTCCTACAGCATTTCCTTCCAGAAACCGTGAGAAAGTTGTCCGGCTGCGGGGACTGTGCCAGGGGATTTATACTACTATCTGTACTTACTGGTGGCACAGACGCGGTCTCATCCTTTCCTACACTGAAATTACCCTTGCCTAGCGATTGCGTCTGAAGCTGGGCTTGTAGCACAGCTATCCTCGCCGTAAGGCGAGTACAGCGACTGTAATTAGAAGGCATCATGTTAATGTTACTACTTAGCTTCGGCTGTTGGAGGTCCTGACGAACCGTGTCCAGATAAAGCGTCCGGAGTGAAAAAGTTGAGTAGGAAAAAACAAAAATATAAACGGTAATTAAAAAGTAAAAACCGTAAATTTGTCAGGTAGCAAAACAGGTTGGCAACAAAACGCACAGCAACTCAAAAACAAGTCTGCAAGTCGTCAGGGACTCCTCTGGTCCCTCCCCACTCTCCTCTCCCTTCAGTTCCTAGTCCCTCCCCAATCTCCTCTCCCTTCACCTCCTAGTCCCTCCCCACTCTCCTCTCCCGTCAGCTCCTAGTCCCTCCCCACTCTCCTCTCCATTCAGCTCCTAGTCCCTCCCTCCCTCCCCACTCTCCTCTCCTCTTCCTTCACCTCCTAGTCCCTCCCCACTCTCCTCTCTCTTCAGCTCCTAGTCCCTCCCTCCCCACTCTCCTCTCCCTTCACCTCCTAGTCCCTCCCTCCCCACTCTCCTCTCCCTTCACCTCCTAGTCCCTACCCACTCTCCTCTCCATTCACCTCCTGGTCCCTCCCCACTCTCCTCTCTCTTCAGCTCCTAGTCCCTGCCTCCCCACTCTCCTCTCCCTTCACCTCCTAGTCCCTCCCTCCCACTCTCCTCTCCCTTCACCTCCTAGTCCCTACCCACTCTCCTCTCCCTTCACCTCCTAGTCCCTCCCCACTCTCCTCTCCCTTCACCTCCTAGTCCCTCCCTCCCCACTCTCCTCTCCCTTCACCTCCTAGTCCCTACCCACTCTCCTCTCCCTTCACCTCCTAGTCCCTCCCTACCCACTCTCCTCTCCCTTCACCTCCTAGTCCCTCCCCACTCTCCTCTCCCTTCACCTCCTAGTCCCTCCCTATTCTCATTTACTCGCATATATATTTTATTTCTGTCCTCATCTTTTTCTCTCCTCCTCTTCCTCCTATTTTATATCCCCTGACACCTCTCACATATCCTCTTCACATCTCCACTTCACATCTCCTCTTCACATCTCCACTTCACATATCATCTTCACATCTCCACTTCACATCTCCTCTTCACATCTCCTCTTCACATCTCCACTTCACATATAATCTTCATATCTCCACTTCACATCTTCACTTCACATCTCCACTTCACATCCCCCTTCACATCTCCCCTTCACATCTCATCTTCACTTCACATCTCCTCTTCACATCCCCCTTCACATCTCCCCTTCACATATCCCCTTCACATCTCATCTTCACTTTACATCTCCTCTTCACATCTCCACTTCACATCTTCACTTCACATCTCCACTTCACATCCCCCTTCACATCTCCCCTTCACATCTCATCTTCACTTCACATCTCCACTTCACATCTCCACTTCACATCCCCCTTCACATCTCCCCTTCACATCTCATCTTCACTTCACATCTCCTCTTCACATCTCCACTTCACATCTTCACTTCACATCTCCACTTCACATCCCCCTTCACATCTCCCCTTCACATCTCATCTCCTCTTCACATCTCCACTTCAAATCTCCCCTTCACATCTCCTCTTCACATCTCCCCTTCACATCTCCTCTTCACATCTCCCCTTCACATCTCCTCTTCACATCTCCACTTCACATCTCCTCTTCACATCTCCACTTCACATCTCCACTTCACACCCCCCTTTCACATCTCCCCTTCACATCTCATCTTCACTTCACATCTCAACTTCACATCTCCCCTTCACATCTCCTCTTCACATCTCCTCTTCACATCTCCTCTTCACATCTCCCCTTCACATCTCCTCTTCACATCTCCGCTTCACATCTCCTCTTCTCATTCCTCCTTTGTTTACATTCATCTCTCCCCCACTGTGATTCCAGTTTCAGGTTAGGACAGTGTGAAGGTTGTGTGGTGGGTGTAAGATGGTGTATGGTGGTTTTGTGATAGTGGTGTAGGTGTTTTGTGATAGTTGCGTAGGTGTCTTGTGATAGTGGTGTAGGTGTCTTGTGATAGTTGCGTAGGTGTCTTGTGATAGTTGTGTAGGTGTCTTGTGATAGTGGTGTAGGTGTCTTGTGATAGTTGTGTAGGTGTCTTGTGATAGTTGTGTAGGTGTCTTGTGATAGTTGCGTAGTGGTTCTGTGATAGTGGTGTAGGTGTCTTGTGATAGTGGTGTAGGTGTCTTGTGATAGTGGTGTAGGTGTCTTGTGATAGTTGTGTAGGTGTCTTGTGATAGTTGCGTAGTGGTTCTGGGATAGTTGTGTAGGTGTCTTGTGATAGTTGCGTAGTGGTTCTGGGATAGTTATGTGGTTGTTTGCTGAAGGTGCTCACACACTCTGGCCATTCACTCTCACCAGGACTGGGGCCTTTCATCTACAGTCACACAGCTGACAGGACTGGGGCCCTTCATCTACAGTCACACAGCTGACAGGACTGGGGCCCTTCATCTACAGTCACACAGCTGACAGGACTGGGGCCCTTCATCTACAGTCACACAGCTGACAGGACTGGGGCCCTTCGTCTACAGTCACACAGCTGACAGGACTGGGGCCCTTCATCTACAGTCACACAGCTGACAGGACTGGGGCCCTTCATTTACAGTCACACAGCTGACAGGACTGGGGCCCTTCATCTACAGTCACACAGCTGACAGGACTGGGACCCTTAATTTACAGTCACACAGCTGACAGGACTGGGGCCCTTCATCTACTGAGAGGTGTATAAAAGTGTGAACACAGCCATGCAATCTACATAGACAAACATTGACATCCAAAATGGCCCAGACAGAAGAGCTCAGTGACATCCAATGTGGCACCGTCATTACTTTCTATCAACAGTTTGGGGAAGTCCTTTTCCAGTTTCAGTCATGACAATGCCCCCCCCCCCGTGCACAAAGCAAGGTCCATACATAAAAGGTTTGTAGAGATAGGTGTGGAAGAACTTGACTGGCCTGCTCAGAGCCCTGACCTCAACCCCATCGAACACATTAGGGATGAATTTGCACTGTTAGCCAAGCCTAATTCTCCGACTTTAGTGCCCGACCTCACTAATACTTTTGTGGCTTAATGAAAGCAAGTCCCCTGCAGCAAAGTTACAGCAACTGCTTGAAAGCATTCCCAGAAGAGTGGAGGCTGTTATAGCAGCAAAGTGGGGACCAACTCCATATTAATGCCCATGATTTTGCAATGAGATGTTGGACTAGCTGATCATGAGATATACACCCATCTGGCACCTCATCTCCACCTGGATTGGTCTAGCAGCCACGCAATAAAAAGCAGCATGTTCATATTCACATAGTGTTATACGGCAGGTAGCCGTGGTTACCTGTGGTTAGAGCGTTGAACTAGTAACCGAAAGGTTGCAAGGTCGAATCTCTGAGTTGACAAGGTACAAATCTGTCGTTCTGCCCCTGAACAAGGCAATTAAACCACTGTTGTTTGGCCGTGCTTGTAAATAATAATTTATTCTTAACTGACTTGCCTAGTTAAATAAAGGTAAAAAAATATATATATATATCTATCTTTTGTTTTCTTTCATCCAAACACTGGAGTACCTAGCAAGGGCACGGGTGTGTCTCCCCATTCATAGCAAAAGGATTGGTCTTCGGTAATCTACCAACTTCTATACTTCATGTATCTTCCCCAGTCTCTGTCGTCTAAGGCCTTTATCTGAAACATTACAGCCTCCCAGGAGAGAGGAAAATCTCTTACTTTGAACGTTGTGTGGTTCGAATGGAGCTCAAACATACCGCAATGTAGCACTTGAACCAGAGCACTCACCTCCAAGAAGGAGAATTAGAAAGTGAAAATAAAAGAGAGAAGGCTCAAAGGAGAGAGGATAGAGAGAGAGAGAGAGAGAGAGAGAGAGAGAGAGAGAGAGAGAGAGAGAGAGAGAGAGAGAGAGAGAGAGAGAGAGAGAGAGAGAGAGAGAGAGAGAGAGAGAGAGAGAGAGAGAGAGAGAGAGAGAGAGAGAGAGAGAGAGAGAGACATAGAGAGACATAGAGAGAGAGAGACAGAGAGAGACAGAGAGAGACAGAGAGAGAGAGAGAGAGAGAGAGAGAGAGACAGAGAGAGAGAGACAGAGAGAGAGACAGAGAGAGAGAGAGAGAGACATAGAGAGAGAGAGAGACAGAGAGAGAGAGAGACATAGAGACAGAGAGAGAGAGAGACAGAGAGAGAGAGAGAGAGAGAGGAGAGAGAGAGAGAGAGAGAGACAGAGAGAGAGAGAGACAGAGAGAGAGGAGAGAGAGAGAGAGAGAGAGAGAGAGAGAGAGACAGAGAGAGAGAGAAAGAGAAAGAGAGAGAGACAGACAGAGAGGAGAGAGAGAGAGAGAGACAGAGAGAGAGAGAGACAAAGAGAGTGAGACAGTGAGAGAGAGAGAGACAGAGAGAGGGGGACAGAGAAAGAGAGAGAAGAGAAGAGAAAGAGAGAGAGACAGAGAGAGAGACAGAGAAAGAGACAGAGAGAGACAGAGAAAGAGAGAGAAGAGAAAGAGAGTTAGAGAGAGAGACAGAGTGGGAGAGAGAGAGAGAGAGAGAGACAAAGAGAGAGACAGTGAGAGAGAGAGAGACAGAGAGAGAGAACCACGACCAACAACATTGGACTCTCTATGGAACAAAAAGCCTTCACTATATCATCCTGGAATATCCAAGGCCTGAGGTCATCTGCCTTTGGCCTAAAGAGCAGAAACCCGGACTTCACCAAAGAAATCGGTAATACAGACATTGTCATCCTGCAAGAAACCTGGTATAGAGGAGACGGACCCACTGGTTGCCCTCTAGGTTACAGAGAGCTGGTAGTCCCATTCACCAAACTACCAGGTGTGAAACAGGGAAGGGACTCATTTGGTATAGAGCAGACCTAACTCACTCCATTAAATTAATCAAAACAGGAACATTCTACATTTGGCTAGAAATTCAAAAGGAAATTATCCTAACAGAGAAAAATGTCCTCCTGTGTGCTACCTATATCCCCCCACTAGAATCCCCATATTTTAATGAAGACAGCTTCTCCATCCTGGAGGGGGAAATCAATAATTTCCAGGCCCAGGGACATGTACTAGTCTGTGGCGACCTAAATGCCTGAACCGGACAAGAACCTGACACCCTCAGCACACAGGGGGACAAACACCTGCCTGGAGGTGTCAGCATTCCCTCCCACATATGCCCCCCTAGGCACAACTATGACAACATAACCAACAAAAACGGGTCACAACTCCTGCAGCTCTGTCGCACGCTAGGTATGTACATAGTCAACGGTAGGCTTCGAGGGGACTCCTATGGTAGGTACACCTATAGCTCATCTCTTGGCAGTAGTACTGTAGACTACTTTATCACTGACCTCAACCCAGAGTCTCTCAGAGCGTTCACAGTCAGCCCACTGACACCCCTATCAGACCACAGCAAAATCACAGTCTACTTAAACAGAGCAATACTCAATCATGAGGCATCAAAGCCAAAGGAACTGAGTAACAATAATAAATGCTACTGATGGAAGGAATGCAGTTTGGAAACCTACCAAAAAACAATTAAGCAACAACAAATTATATCCCTTTTAGACAAATTCCTGGGTAAAACGTTCCACTGTAATAGTGAAGGTGTAAACTTGGCAGTAGAAAATCTTAACAGTATATTTGACCTCTCAGCTTCCCTATCAAATCTAAAAATCTCAAATAGAAAACCGAAGAAAATTAACAATAATGACAAATGGTTTGATGAAGAATGCAAAAATCTAAGAAAGAAATTGAGAAACCTGTCCAACCAAAAACATAGAGACCTGGAAAACCTGAGTCTACGCCTTCACTATGGTGAATCACTAAAACAATACAGAAATACACTACGGAAAAACAAGGAACAGGATGTCAGAAATCAGCTCAATGCAATTGACGAATCGATAGACTCTAAACCACTTCTGGGAAAATTGGAAAACACTAAACAAACAACAACACGAATAATTATCTATCCAAAATGGAGATGTATGGGTAAACCACTTCTCCAATCTTTTTGGCTCTATAACAAAGAATAAAGAGCAAAAACATATACATGATCAAATACAGATCTTAGAATCAACTATTAAAGACTACCAGAACCCACTGGATTCTCCAATTACATTGAATGAGTTACAGGACAAAATAAAAACCCTCCAACCCAAAAAGGCCTGTGGTGTTGATGGTATCCTCAATGAAATGATCAAATATACAGACAACAAATTCCAATTGGCTATACTAAAACTCTTTAACATCATCCTTAGCTCTGGCATCTTCCCCAATATTTGGAACCAAGGACTGATCACCCCAATCCACAAAAGTGGAGACAAATTTGACACCAATAACTACCGTGGAATATGTGCCAACAGTAACCTTGGGAAAATGCTCTGCATTATCATTAATCGTACATTTCCTCAATGAAAACAATGTACTGAGCAAATGTCAAATTGGCTTTTTACCAAATTACCATACAACAGACCACCCCTGCACACCCTAATTGACAACCAAACAAACCAAAACAAAGGCAAAGTCTTCTCATGCTTTGATGATTTCAAAAAAGCCTTCGACTCAATTTGGCACGAGGGTCTGCTATACAAACTGATGGAAAGTGGTGTTGGGGGTAAAACATACGACATTATAAAATCCATGTACACAAACAACAAGTGTGCAGTTAAAATGGGCAAAAAACACACACATTTCTTCACACAGGGTCGTGGGGTTAGACAGGGATGCAGCTTAAGCCCCACACTCTTCAACATATATATCAACGAATTGGCGCAGGCACTAGAAAAGTCTGCAGCACCCGGCCTCACCCTGCTAGAATCCAAAGTCAAATGTCTGCTGTTTGCTGATGATCTGGTGCTTCTGTCACCAACCAAGGAGGGCCTACAGCAGCACCTAGATCTTATGCACAGATTCTGTCAGACTTGGACCCTGACAGTAAATCTCAGTAAGACCAAACTAATGGTGTTCCAAAAAAGGTCCAGTCAACAGGACCACAAATACAAATTCCATCTAGACACTGTTGTCCTAGAGCACACACAAAAACTATACATACCTTGGCCTAAACATCAGCGCCACAAGTAACTTCCACAAAGCTGTGAACAATCTGAGAGACAAGGCAAGAAGGGCATTCTATGCCAAAAAAAGGAGCATAAATTTCAACATACCAATTAGGATTTGGCTAAAAATACTTGAATCAGTCATAGAGCCCATTACCCTTTACGGTTGTGAGGTCTGGGGTCCGCTCACCAACCAAGACTTCACAAAATGGGACAAGCACCAAATTGAGACTCTGCATTCAGAATTCACGCAGAATTCTGCAAAAATATCCTCCGTGTACAACGTAGAACCCCAAATAATGCATGTTTCCCATGCCAATAAAGCCCCTTGAATTGAATTAAATTGAATTGAGAGAGAGAGAGAGAGACAGAGAGACAGAGAGAGAGAAAGAGAGAGATAGAGAGAGAGACAGAGAAAGAGAAAGATAGAGAAGAGAGAGAGAGAGGAGAGAAAGAGAGAGAGAGAAAGAGAGAGAGAGAGAGAGAGACAGAGAAAGAGAAAGATAGAGAAGAGAGAGAGAGAGAGAGAGAGAGAGACAGAGAAAGAGAAAGATAGAGAAGAGAGAGAGACAGAGAAAGAGAAAGATAGAGAAGAGAGAGAGACAGAGAAAGAGAAAGATAGAGAAGAGAGAGAGACAGAGAAAGAGAAAGATAGAGAAGAGAGAGAGACAGAGAAAGAGAAAGATAGAGAAGAGAGAGAGACAGAGAAGAGAAAGATAGAGAAGAGAGAGAGACAGAGAAAGAGAAAGATAGAGAAGAGAGAGAGACAGAGAAAGAGAAAGATAGAGAAGAGAGAGAGACAGAGATAGAGAAAGATAGAGAAGAGAGAGAGACAGAGATAGAGAGAGATAGAGAAGAGAGAGAGACAGAGAAAGAGAAAGATAGAGAAGAGAGAGAGACAGAGAAAGAGAAAGATAGAGAAGAGAGAGAGACAGAGAAAGAGAACGATAGAGAAGAGAGAGAGACAGAGAAAGAGAGAGATAGAGAAGAGAGAGAGACAGAGAAAGAGAACGATAGAGAAGAGAGAGAGACAGAGAAAGAGAGAGATAGAGAAGAGAGAGAGAATACAATAGAGAGATAAAGAGAGAGAGAGAAACGTAGAAAGAGAGAGAGAGAGAGCGAGAGAGAGGAGCGAGAGAGAAAGGGAGAAGAGAGAGGAGAGAGAGATAAAGAGAGAGGAGAGAGAGAGAGAAACGTAGAAAGAGAGAGAGAGAGAGAGAGAAACGTAGAAAGAGAGAGAGAGAGAGAGAGAGAGGAGCGAGAGAGAAACGGAGAAGAGAGAGGAGAGAGAGATAAAGAGAGAGGAGAGAGAGAGAGAAACGTAGAAAGAGAGAGAGAGAGAGAGAGAGGAGCGAGAGAGAAAGGGAGAATTGAGAGGAGAGAGAGATAAAGAGAGAGGAGAGAGAGAGAGAAACGTAGAAAGAGAGAGAGAGAGAGAGAGAGAGGAGCGAGAGAGAAAGGGAGAAGAGAGAGGAGAGAGAGAGAGAGCTCATAGAATATATAGACATATGGGATTGTAATTGAAGCAGACACATTGACAGTGTAATATATTTCTGTATTTTCAGTGGCTATGGTGTCAGTGGTCTCATATGGCCTGTATAAAACACTAGCCTAACTGGCTTTGACGGTCTGGCCCCGTCCTGATTATGGTCCTATATGGCGAGGTATGATGGTCTGGCCCGTCCTGATTATGGTCCTATATGGAGAGGTATGATGGTCTGGCCCGTCCTGATTATGGTCCTATATGGAGAGGTATGATGGTCTGGCCCAGTCCTGATGATGGTCCTATATGGAGAGGTATAATGGTCTGGCCCAGTCCTGATGATGGTCCTATATGGAGAGGTATAATGGTCTGGCCCAGTCCTGATGATGGTCCTATATGGAGAGGTATAATGGTCTGGCCCAGTCCTGATGATGGTCCTATATGGAGAGGTATAATGGTCTGGCCCAGTCCTGATGATGGTCCTATATGGAGAGGTTTGGCCCAGACTACCTCTATGGAGAGAGGACTACCAGGTCAGGGCAGTTAACATGCTGTGTCTGTCTGAGTGAGTTTCTGACAAACATTGTGAAGGCTTTTACTGCTACATAGTTTACCAAACCACCTCCGTAACGTATACAGAACATATGCAAAGGCACATTTCACACACACACACACACACACACACACACACACACACACACACACACACACACACACACACACACACACACACACACACACACACACACACACAGCTCCTTGTTAATCTCTCTACCACCATTTTCATTCACTCTGGGTGACATGTTCAACCATAACACTGCTATAAGTACTGCGCTTGTGAATTTGGGAGAGGAAAATGTATTTTTTTATTGTTGCTGAAACTCATTTAATTTACCACGTCCCTTGTACATTTATCTGATAACAGGAACCTTAATTAAAAAGCCATTTTGCTGTGTCAAGCATGTTAATCTTCTCTTTCTCCTGTTTATTTTCCCCCTGTCTCCCTGGTTGTGCCTGTCATCAAGTTTTATTGCTTATAGTTTTATAGTTTTACTCCTGTAACTCTTTCCAAAATGCTGGGACATGAAAACATTCAAAAGAGATAAAAATGTGAGTAGATGGAGCCCTTCTCTGGTCGTGAGGAAGGAGTGATTCTCTGATTCTCGTTCCCATCAGCCTCTGGGAGATAGAGGACACGGCTAGTATCTCGCACGGCCACGTCAGCACCAACATGGCTGTAGCCTAATCACCAAGCGCTGTAGGCTATCCAATCCACACAGCCAGCGAGACAGACTTAAAAAAACCTTAGCCTTAAAAAGTGCCCCTTTGGACATCTCTGGGAGGGAGGGAGAGAGAGAGAGAGAGGGAGAGAGAGAGAGAGAGGGAGAGAGAGGGAGGGAGAGAGAGAGAGAGAGGGAGAGAGAGACAGAGAGAGAGAGAGAGAGAGAGAGAGAGAGGGAGAGAGAGAGAGGGAGAGAGAGAGAGAGAGGGAGAGAGGGAGAGAGAGAGAGAGAGAGAGAGAGAGACGGTTCAAGAGGGAGGGAGGTTCCCAATACCATTAGAGACAGAGCAGTGAACACAAAACACTGATCAACTCATAATAACAAACAGCAGATAAGTTACCATGGCAACACACTGTTCAACTCTTAATAACAGACAGTAGAGAAGTTACCATGACAACACACAATCCCACTATAACCTCAAGCTTGAGGCCACAGACAATGATCTCTGATCATCGATCTCTGATCAATTATCTCTGATCATTTGTCAGATCGGTAGTTATGACAGTCAATGTCCGTTACTTATAATTCCTACAATAGTCGTCAAGGATACTATACTGAACAAAAAATAATCAGTTAAAATCAGGCTGTTAATTGTGGTCTGTGGAATGTTGTCCCACTCCTCTTCAATGTCTCTGTGAAGTTGCTGGATATTGGCGGGAACTGGAACATGTTGCCGTAAACATCGACCCAGAGCATCCCAAGCCTGCTCAATGGGTGACATGTCTGGTGAGTATGCAGTCCACGGAAGAACTGGGACATTTTTCAGCTTCCAGGAATTGTGTACAGGTCCTTGCAACATGGGGCATGCTGAAACATGAGGTGACGGCAGATGAATGGCACGACAATGGGCCTCAGGACCTATTCATTGTATCTCTGCGCATTTAAATTGTCATCAATAAAATATAATTGTGTTTGTTGTCCGTAGTTTATGCCTGCCCATACCATAACCACACCGCCACCATTGGGCAGTCTGTTCACAACGTTGACATCAGCAAACCGCTCACCCACACAATGCCGCACACTTGGTCTGTGGTTGTGAGGCTGTATTGCCACATTTTATAAGACAATGTTGGAGGCGGGTTATCGTTGAGAAATGAACATTCGATTATCTGGCAACAGCTCTGGTGAACATTCCTGTAGTCAGCATGCTAATTGCACACTCCCTCAAAACTTGAGACATCTGTCTGTGGTATTGCGTGGAGTGACAACACGGCAGATTTTAGATTGGCTTTCCCCCAGCACAAGGTGCTAATGTTGAATGCTAATGTTGAATCAGTTTCTTGATATCCCACACCTGTCAGGTGGATGGATTAGGAGAACATTTGTGTATAGAAGTTCAGGGATCTTTAATTTCAGCACATGAAACATGGGACCAACAATGTACAAGTTATATTTTATACTTTTGTTCAGTTTAATTACTATAAAAAGAGATGTCAAATGGAGAACACACTCACAACGTTCTTCTCTCCTCTGAAGGTAGTTATATTCTATGAATATGGATACATTTCACATTCACTGTTTCTCACTCTAGTTATTTTTTCCATTTTGTTTCACCTTTATTTAACTAGGCAGATCAGTTTAAGAGCAAAATTCTTAATTACAATGAAGGCCTATCGGGGAGCAGTGAGTTAACTGCCTGGTTCAGATCAACAGATTGTTTTCCTTTTCAGCTCGGGGATTCGATCTAGTGATCCAAGATGGCGTAGCAGTGCAGACGTGTTTTGTTCGTCCACTCGTGTACTTTTTGTATTTTTTAGTATTTTTTGTATATATTTCAATTTTATTTTCTATTTTAATTAATTTATACCTTCCGGTAACCTGCCTCACCCAATGTGATACGGAACCGCTATTATTTTTAATTTTTAGACCTTATCGCAAGAACCACCTAGACATCAGAAGCTAATCAGCTAATTAGCTACAAGCTATTTAGTCATTGTTATATCTCTCTAGTCACCCCCAAAACCAATTCTTTCTTTGGCCGCCTCTCCTTCCAGTTCTCTGCTGCCAATGACTGGAACGAACTACAAAAATCTCTGAAACTGGAAACACTTATCTCCCTCACTAGCTTTAAGCACCAACTGTCAGAGCAGCTCACAGATTACTGCACCTGTACATAGCCCACCTATAATTTAGCCCAAACAACGACCTCTTTCCCTACTGTATTTTATTTATTTATTTATTTTGCTCCTTTGCACCCCCATTATTTTTATTTCTACTTTGCACTTTCTCCCATTGCAAATCTACCATTCCAGTGTTTTACTTGCTATATTGTATCTACTTTGCCACCATGGCCTTTTTGCCTTTACCTCCCTTATCTCACCTCATTTGCTCACATCGTATATAGACTTGTTTATACTGTATTATTGACTGTATGTTTGTTTTACTCCATGTGTAACTCTGTGTCGTTGTATGTGTCGAACTGCTTTGCTTTATCTTGGCCAGGTCGCAATTGTAAATGAGAACTTGTTCTCAACTTGCCTACCTGGTTAAATAAAAGGTGAAATAAAAAATAAAAAAATAAATAAATTGTTAGCCACTGCTAGCGGCCTTTACGTTCTGCAAAGATACCAGCCCTTTTTTTTTTGCCTGGATAATACTCGCCAGCCTACCAGTATCGGACTGTCTCTCCACTACAACTCCGGATTCCTGCCGTAATCCCTGGACCATTACTCCTGATCTTCACAGCTAGCTAGCACCCACCGAGTTACCTATTACCGAAGCTATCCCTGAGGCCCACCTCCCGGCCTACTCAGTTGTTCACCCGGACACCACCCAAACACGGCTAGAACCCACTACTCCACCGGATCCTGGCCGTAAGCTCTGGACCTTGCCACCGGATCACCGCTGCTACCGAGTGGCTACAGTGGCGAACGTCCCTGCCCCGAAGCTAGCACCAGTTAGCCATAAACCAGGTGCATCTCCCGGCTAGCAAACTAAATTACTACAACTACAAAACCTCTTTCGCCATCTGGCTTCGATCCTTTGTCGACATGGCGCCCCGCCGCACCACCACGACAGGTCTGCCGACAAATACTCCATCTGCTGTGCCTTCAACTGGCCTCAGTCGGACGTTGGAACAGACTCTTCTACTAGCCCTGGGCTACAAATTTTACACACTGTGTCGCCCTTGTGCTAGCGTAGTAGCGACTACTCTGCGGCTTCCCTGTTCCATCTATTGCTGCCCCCCGGACCCTATGATCACTTGGCTACATAGCTCATGCCTGCTGGACTGTCCATTAATCACTGTACTCCATTCTGTTTATTTCTTGTTTATCTGCTGGGAACTCAGGCTCTGTGTGTAGTTAACCGACCCTCTATGCCCAGTCATCGCCATTTTACCTGCTGTTGTTGTTTTAGCTGATTAGCTGTTGTTGTCTCACCCGTTGTTGCCTAGCTAGCTCTCCAAATCAACAACTGTGATTACATTATGACTCGCTGTATGTCTCTCTCCAATGTCAATATGCCTTGTATACTGTTGTTTAGGTTAGGTATCATTGTTTTAGTTTACAATGGAGCCTTTGTTGGTTTCTCAAATGATTGCCTCGCCTGGTTCACCAACTACTTCTCTGATAGAGTTCAGTGTGTCAAATCGGAGGTTCTGTTGTCCGGGCCTCTGGTAGTCTCTATGGGTGTGCCACAGGGTTCAATTATTGGACCGACTCTCTTCTCTGTGTACATCAATGATGCCGCTCTTGCTGCTGGTGAGTCTCTGATCCACCTCTACACAGACGACACCATTCTGTATACTTCTGGCCCTTCTTTGGACACTGTGTTAACAACCCTCCAGGCGAGCTTCAATGCCATACAACTGTCCTTCCGTGGCCTCCAATTGCTCTTGAATACAAGTAAAACTAAATGCATGCTCTTCAACCGATCGCTGCCTGCACCTGCCCGCCTGTCCAACATCACTACTCTTGACAGCTCTAACTTAGAATATGTGGACAACTCCAAATACCTAGGTGTCTGGTTAGACTGTAAACTCTCAATCCAGACTCACATCCAACATCTCCAATCCAAAGATAAATCTAGAATTGGCTTCCTATTTCGCAACAAAGCATCCTTCACTCATGCTGCCAAACATACCCTTGTAAAACTGACCATCCTACCAATCCTTGAGTTCAGCGATGTCATTTACCAAATAGCCTCCAACACCCTACTCAATAAAATGGATGCAGTCTATCCCAGTGCCATCCGTTTTGTCACCAAAGCCCCAAATACAACCCACCACTGCGACCTGTACGCTCTCGTTGGCTGGCCCTCGCTTCTTACTCGTCGCCAAACCAACTGGCTCCAGGTCATCTACAAGACCCTGCTAGGTAAAGTCCCCCCTTATCTCAGCTCGCTGGTCACCATAGCAGCACCCACCTGTAGCACGCGCTACAGCAGGTATATCTCTCTGGTCACCCCCAAAGCCAATTCCTACTTTGTCTGCCTTTCCTTCCAGTTCTCTGCTGCCAATGACTGGAACGAACTACAAAAATCTCTGAAACTAGAAACACTTATCTCTCTCACTAGCTTTAAGCACCAGCTGTCAGAGCAGCTCACAGATTACTGCACCTGTACATAGCCCATCTATAATTTAGCCCAAACAACTACCTCTCCCCCTACTGTATTTATTTATTTATTTTGCTCCTTTGCACCCCATTATTTCTATCTCTACTTTGTGCATTCTTCAACTGCAAATCTACCAATCCAGTGTTTTACGTGCTATATTGTATTTACTTCGCCACCATGGCCTTTTTTGCCTTTACCTCCCTTATCTCACCTCACTTGCTCACATTGTTTAAAGACTTATTTTTCTACTGTATTTTTGAACGTATGTTTGTTTTACTCCAAGTGTAACTCTGTGTTGTTGTATGTGTTGAACTGCTTTGCTTTATCTTGGCCAGGTCGCAAATGTAAATGGGCTAGGCTACCTGCTGGTTACTGGCCCAACACTCTAACCACTAGGCTACCTGCTGGTCACTAGTCCAACGCTCTAACCACTAGGCTACCTGCTGGTCACTAGTCCAACGCTCTAACCACTAGGCTACCTGCTGGTTACTGGACCAACACTCTAACCACTAGGCTACCTACTGGTCACTAGTCCAAAGCTCTAACCACTAGGCTACATGCTGGTTACTGAACCATCTCTCTAACCACTAGGCTACCTGCTGGTTACTGGCCCAATGCTCTAACCACTAGGCTACCTGCTGGTTACTGGCCCAACACTCTAACCACTAGGCTACCTGCTGATTACTGGCCCAACGCTCTAACCACTAGGCTACCTGCTTGTTACTAGCCCATCTCTCTAACCACTAGGCTACCTGCTGGTTACTGGCCCATCTCTCTAACCACTAGGCTACCTGCTGGTTACTGGCCCAACACTCTAACCACTAGGCTACCTGCTGGTTACTAGCCCAACGCTCTAACCACTAGGCTACCTGCTGGTTACTGGCCCAACGCTCTAACCACTAGGCTACCTGCTAGTTACTGGCCCAACGAACTAACCACTAGGCTACCTGCTGGTTACTGGCCCAACGCTCTAACCACTAGGCTACCTGCTGGTTACTGGCCCAACGCTCTAACCACTAGGCTACCTGCTGGTCACTGGCCCAACGCTCAAACCACTAGGCTACCTGCTGGTTACTGGACCAACACTCTAACCACTAGGCTACCTAATTGGTCACTAGTCCAAAGCTCTAACCACTAGGCTACATGCTGGTTACTGAACCATCTCTCTAACCACTAGGCTACCTGCTGGTTACTGGCCCAATGCTCTAACCACTAGGCTACCTGCTGGTTACTGGCCCAACACTCTAACCACTAGGCTACCTGCTGATTACTGGCCCAACGCTCTAACCACTAGGCTACCTGCTTGTTACTAGCCCATCTCTCTAACCACTAGGCTACATGCTGGTTACTGGCCCATCTCTCTAACCACTAGGCTACCTGCCGGTTACTGGCCCAACACTCTAACCACTAGGCTACCTGCTGGTTACTAGCCCAACGCTCTAACCACTAGGCTACCTGCTGGTCACTAGTCCAACGCTCTAACCACTAGGCTACCTGCTGGTCACTAGTCCAACGCTCTAACTACTAGGCTACCTGCTGGTTACTGGACCAACACTCTAACCACTAGGCTACCTACTGGTCACTAGTCCAAAGCTCTAACCACTAGGCTACATGCTGGTTACTGAACCATCTCTCTAACCACTAGGCTACCTGCTGGTTACTGGCCCAATGCTCTAACCACTAGGCTACCTGCTGGTTACTGGCCCAACACTCTAACCACTAGGCTACCTGCTGATTACTGGCCCAACGCTCTAACCACTAGGCTACCTGCTTGTTACTAGCCCATCTCTCTAACCACTAGGCTACCTGCTGGTTACTGGCCCATCTCTCTAACCACTAGGCTACCTGCTGGTTACTGGCCCAACACTCTAACCACTAGGCTACCTGCTGGTTACTAGCCCAACGCTCTAACCACTAGGCTACCTGCTGGTTACTAGCCCATCTCTCTAACCACTAGGCTACCTGCTGGTTACTGGCCCAACGCTCTAACCACTAGGCTACCTGCTGGTTACTGGCCCAACGCTCTAACCACTAGGCTACCTGCTAGTTACTGGCCCAACGAACTAACCACTAGGCTACCTGCTGGTTACTGGCCCAACGCTCTAACCACTAGGCTACCTGCTGGTTACTGGCCCAACGCTCTAACCACTAGGCTACCTGCTGGTTACTGGCCCAACGCTCTAACCACTAGGCTACCTGCTGGTTACTGGCCCAACGCTCTAACCACTAGGCTACCTGCTGGTCACTGGCCCAACACTCTAACCACTAGGCTACCTGCTGGTTACCTGCCCAACGCTCTAACCACTAGGCTACCTGCTGGTTACTGGCCCATCTCTCTAACCACTAGGCTACCTGCTGGTTACTGGCCCAATGCTCTAACCACTAGGCTACCTGCTGGTCACTGGCCCAACGCTCTAACCACTAGGCTACCTGCTGGTTACTGGCCCAACGCTCTAACCACTAGGCTACCTGCTGGTTACTGGCCCATCTCTCTAACCACTAGGCTACCTGCTGGTTACTGGCCCATCTCTCTAACCACTAGGCTACCCTGCTGGTTACTGGCCCATCTCTTTAACCACTAGGCTACCTGCTGGTCACTAGTCCAACGCTCTAACCACTAGGCTACCTGCTGGTCACTATTCCAACGCTCTAACCACTAGGCTACCTGCTGGTCACTAGTCCAACGCTCTAACCACTAGGCTACCTGCTGGTTACTGGCCCAACACTCTAACCACTAGACTACCTGCTGGTCACTAGTCCAAAGCTCTAACCACTAGGCTACATGCTGGTTACTGAACCATCTCTCTAACCACTAGGCTACCTGCTGGTTACTGGCCCAATGCTCTAACCACTAGGCTACCTGCTGGTTACTGGCCCAACACTCTAACCACTAGGCTACCTGCTGATTACTGGCCCAATGCTCTAACCACTAGGCTACCTGCTTGTTACTAGCCCATCTCTCTAACCACTAGGCTACCTGCTGGTTACTGGCCCATCTCTCTAACCACTAGGCTACCTGCTGGTTACTAGCCCAACGCTCTAACCACTAGGCTACCTGCTGGTTACTAGCCCATCTCTCTAACCACTAGGCTACCTGCTGGTTACTGGCCCAACGCTCTAACCACTAGGCTACCTGCTGGTTACTGGCCCAACGCTCTAACCACTAGGCTACCTGCTGGTTACTGGCCCAACGCTCTAACCACTAGGCTACCTGCTAGTTACTGGCCCAACGAACTAACCACTAGGCTACCTGCTGGTTACTGGCCCAACGCTCTAACCACTAGGCTACCTGCTGGTTACTGGCCCAACGCTCTAACCACTAGGCTACCTGCTGGTTACTGGCCCAACGCTCTAACCACTAGGCTACCTGCTGGTTACTGGCCCAACGCTCTAACCACTAGGCTACCTGCTGGTCACTGGCCCAACACTCTAACCACTAGGCTACCTGCTGGTTACTGGCCCAACGCTCTAACCACTAGGCTACCTGCTGGTTACTGGCCCATCTCTCTAACCACTAGGCTACCTGCTGGTTACTGGCCCAATGCTCTAACCACTAGGCTACCTGCTGGTCACTGGCCCAACGCTCTAACCACTAGGCTACCTGCTGGTTACTGGCCCAACGCTCTAACCACTAGGCTACCTGCTGGTTACTGGCCCATCTCTCTAACCACTAGGCTACCTGCTGGTTACTGGCCCATCTCTCTAACCACTAGGCTACCCTGCTGGTTACTGGCCCATCTCTTTAACCACTAGGCTACCTGCTGGTCACTAGTCCAACGCTCTAACCACTAGGCTACCTGCTGGTCACTATTCCAACGCTCTAACCACTAGGCTACCTGCTGGTCACTAGTCCAACGCTCTAACCACTAGGCTACCTGCTGGTTACTGGCCCAACACTCTAACCACTAGACTACCTGCTGGTCACTAGTCCAAAGCTCTAACCACTAGGCTACATGCTGGTTACTGAACCATCTCTCTAACCACTAGGCTACCTGCTGGTTACTGGCCCAATGCTCTAACCACTAGGCTACCTGCTGGTTACTGGCCCAACACTCTAACCACTAGGCTACCTGCTGATTACTGGCCCAACGCTCTAACCACTAGGCTACCTGCTTGTTACTAGCCCATCTCTCTAACCACTAGGCTACCTGCTGGTTACTGGCCCATCTCTCTAACCACTAGGCTACCTGCTGGTTACTAGCCCAACGCTCTAACCACTAGGCTACCTGCTGGTTACTAGCCCATCTCTCTAACCACTAGGCTACCTGCTGGTTACTGGCCCAACGCTCTAACCACTAGGCTACCTGCTGGTTACTGGCCCAACGCTCTAACCACTAGGCTACCTGCTAGTTACTGGCCCAACGAACTAACCACTAGGCTACCTGCTGGTTACTGGCCCAACGCTCTAACCACTAGGCTACCTGCTGGTTACTGGCCCAACGCTCTAACCACTAGGCTACCTGCTGGTCACTGGCCCAACGCTCTAACCACTAGGCTACCTGCTGGTTACTGGCCCATCTCTCTAACCACTAGGCTACCTGCTGGTTACTGGCCCATCTCTCTAACCACTAGGCTACCCTGCTGGTTACTGGCCCATCTCTTTAACCACTAGGCTACCTGCTGGTCACTAGTCCAACGCTCTAACCACTAGGCTACCTGCTGGTCACTATTCCAACGCTCTAACCACTAGGCTACCTGCTGGTCACTAGTCCAACGCTCTAACCACTAGGCTACCTGCTGGTTACTGGCCCAACACTCTAACCACTAGACTACCTGCTGGTCACTAGTCCAAAGCTCTAACCACTAGGCTACATGCTGGTTACTGAACCATCTCTCTAACCACTAGGCTACCTGCTGGTTACTGGCCCAATGCTCTAACCACTAGGCTACCTGCTGGTTACTGGCCCAACACTCTAACCACTAGGCTACCTGCTGATTACTGGCCCAACGCTCTAACCACTAGGCTACCTGCTTGTTACTAGCCCATCTCTCTAACCACTAGGCTACCTGCTGGTTACTGGCCCATCTCTCTAACCACTAGGCTACCTGCTGGTTACTAGCCCAACGCTCTAACCACTAGGCTACCTGCTGGTTACTAGCCCATCTCTCTAACCACTAGGCTACCTGCTGGTTACTGGCCCAACGCTCTAACCACTAGGCTACCTGCTGGTTACTGGCCCAACGCTCTAACCACTAGGCTACCTGCTAGTTACTGGCCCAACGAACTAACCACTAGGCTACCTGCTGGTTACTGGCCCAACGCTCTAACCACTAGGCTACCTGCTGGTTACTGGCCCAACGCTCTAACCACTAGGCTACCTGCTGGTCACTGGCCCAACGCTCTAACCACTAGGCTACCTGCTGGTTACTGGACCAACACTCTAACCACTAGGCTACCTACTGGTCACTAGTCCAAAGCTCTAACCACTAGGCTACATGCTGGTTACTGAACCATCTCTCTAACCACTAGGCTACCTGCTGGTTACTGGCCCAATGCTCTAACCACTAGGCTACCTGCTGTTTACTGGCCCAACACTCTAACCACTAGGCTACCTGCTGATTACTGGCCCAACGCTCTAACCACTAGGCTACCTGCTTGTTACTAGCCCATCTCTCTAACCACTAGGCTACCTGCTGGTTACTGGCCCATCTCTCTAACCACTAGGCTACCTGCTGGTTACTGGCCCAACACTCTAACCACTAGGCTACCTGCTGGTTACTAGCCCAACGCTCTAACCACTAGGCTACCTGCTGGTTACTAGCCCATCTCTCTAACCACTAGGCTACCTGCTGGTTACTGGCCCAACGCTCTAACCACTAGGCTACCTGCTGGTTACTGGCCCAACGCTCTAACCACTAGGCTACCTGCTAGTTACTGGCCCAACGAACTAACCACTAGGCTACCTGCTGGTTACTGGCCCAACGCTCTAACCACTAGGCTACCTGCTGGTTACTGGCCCAACGCTCTAACCACTAGGCTACCTGCTGGTCACTGGCCCAACGCTCTAACCACTAGGCTACCTGCTGGTTACTGGCCCAAAGCTTTAACCACTAGGCTACCTGCTGGTTACTGGCCCATCTCTCTAACCACTAGGCTACCTGCTGGTTACTGGCCCATCTCTCTAACCACTAGGCTACCCTGCTGGTTACTGGCCCATCTCTTTAACCACTAGGCTACCTGCTGGTTACTAGTCCAACGCTCTAACCACTAGGCTACCTGCTGGTCACTAGGCCAACGCTCTAACCACTGGGCTACCTGCTGGTCACTAGTCCAACGCTCTAACCACTAGGCTACCTGCTGGTTACTGGCCCAACACTCTAACCACTAGGCTACCTGCTGGTCACTAGTCCAACGCTCTAACCACTAGGCTACCTGCTGGTCACTAGTCCAACGCTCTAACCACTAGGCTACCTGCTGGTTACTGGACCAACACTCTAACCACTAGGCTACCTACTGGTCACTAGTCCAAAGCTCTAACCACTAGGCTACATGCTGGTTACTGAACCATCTCTCTAACCACTAGGCTACCTGCTGGTTACTGGCCCAATGCTCTAACCACTAGGCTACCTGCTGGTTACTGGCCCAACACTCTAACCACTAGGCTACCTGCTGATTACTGGCCCAACGATCTAACCACTAGGCTACCTGCTTGTTACTAGCCCATCTCTCTAACCACTAGGCTACCTGCTGGTTACTGGCCCAACACTCTAACCACTAGGCTACCTGCTGGTTACTAGCCCAACGCTCTAACCACTAGGCTACCTGCTGGTTACTAGCCCATCTCTCTAACCACTAGGCTACCTGCTGGTTACTGGCCCAACGCTCTAACCACTAGGCTACCTGCTGGTTACTGGCCCAACGCTCTAACCACTAGGCTACCTGCTAGTTACTGGCCCAACGAACTAACCACTAGGCTACCTGCTGGTTACTGGCCCAACGCTCTAACCACTAGGCTACCTGCTGGCTACTGGCCCAACGCTCTAACCACTAGGCTACCTGCTGGTCACTGGCCCAACGCTCTAACCACTAGGCTACCTGCTGGTTACTGGCCCAACGCTCTAACCACTAGGCTACCTGCTGGTTACTGGCCCATCTCTCTAACCACTAGGCTACATGCTGGTTACTGGCCCATCTCTCTAACCACTAGGCTACCCTGCTGGTTACTGGCCCATCTCTTTAACCACTAGGCTACTTGCTGGTTACTGGCCCATCTCTCTAACCACTAGGCTACTAGGCATTGACTGGAATGTAATCATGGCACCCGTATGAGATAATGGTAACATGATGGAGTCAGCATTAAGACCAAGTTATCGATGTGGTATCTAGTTTTAACGGCTGTAAGCATTTAGAAACAGTTGTCTTGACAACCACTCATCTCAAATCAGAACACTGACTGGACTCTACATGATGTTTAACCGCTGTGTTTACAGGGAGAAATGACTGATGTAAATCAGGCTATAGATAGTGTAGGATTGTGAATTGTTTTGAATGTATGTTATATTAATCCATCTCATATTGCTGAAAAGAACAGCTAAATGTATTTTTTTTTTAAACACCTCACGGCACAACGTCTCTCCCCTATTTGACCTTGACAGTTTGTGTGTATTTATCAATGTGTACAGCTATGTGTGCCATTTTTTTTTTTACATTCATGTATTTCTGTCCTGGAGCTGTTCTTGTTCATTAATGTTATCTATTATGTCATGTTTCATGTATTGTGTGGAGCCCATGAAGAGTAGCTGCTGCTTTCACAACAGCCAATGAGAATCCTAATAAAATATCAAATTAACATATAGGAAGTGATTGACATGTGACAAAACCAATGGGATGAATCGTATGGAATGACTTCACAGTAAACCTCTGACTCACATAGTTGAATATGTTGCCCTGATGCTAGTTAGAACAAAACAGCTGTCTTCAACAAGGGCCTAAAGTAAATTGAAGGTCCATATGGGCCTGTATCGTGTAGAATTCTATTGTTTATAATTTACAGAGTGCGTGTAGACGTTGACAACTTTTTTTTCCCCACCATTAAACAAACGAGACCTATCATCATCAAACAAACTAAAACGCCGGCAGGATGAAACCCTCTGAGTAACGTTCCTAAGCTTGGCTGGCTGTCTCCTCTGGGAGAACTGCTGTTTGTTTCACTTTGATTACAGTTAATCAATGCTAGGCCCGGCTATGCTAAAACAGACGTGTTAATTGTGTTTTGGCCCAGGATCTTTCAACCATGGCATATGCTATGTTTTTTTTTTTTATTTTTTTTTTAGCAAAGTTAGTAAAAATGTGTTGTTTGTCTCCTCGGGAAAGACGTACAGTAAATCACACGGATCCTGTGTGGAGAGGAGAGGAGAGGAGAGGAGAGGAGAGGAGAGGAGAGGAGAGGAGAGGAGAGGAGAGGAGAGGCCCGTTTTCCCGTTGGATTGTATTAATGTTTTTAGTCGTCTGGTTAATTGTGTCAAACACATTACCACAGCGGCAGCATGACTTTCCAGCATGACATCTCTCATCCTCAACCTCAGCCTTTTCCCTCAGCCTTGCTCACAGCCTCAGCCTCTCCATACACCTCGCTCACAGTCTCAGCCTCTTCCCCCAGTCTCAGCTTCTCCCTCAACCTCAGCCTCTCCCTCTGACTCGCTCACAGCTCACAGCCTCGCTTGCATTCTCAGCTTTTCCCTCAGCGCCTCTCACAGTGTCAGCCTCTCCCTCAGCCTCACTCACCAGCTCGCTCATAACATCAGCCTCTGCCTCTCCCTCAGCCTCAGTCTCTCCCTCTGCCTCTCCTCAGCCTCTCCCTCAGCCTCTCCCTCTGACTCGCTCACAGCCTCGCTCACAGCCTCGCTCACAGTCTTAGCCTCTCCCTCATCATCTTCCTCAGTGTCAGCCTCTCCCTCAGCCTCGCTCACAGCGTCAGCCTCTACCTCCACCTCTCTCACAGACTCACACACAGCCTCAGCCTCAGCCTCAACCTCTCCCTCAACCTCCGCCTTTCCCTCAACCTCCGGCTTTCCCTCAACCTCCGCCTTTCCCTCAACCTCAGCCTTTCCCTCAACCTCAGCCTCACTCAAATGACAACATACCCCCATGGTCCATGACAAATCCCCAAGCCACACAGAGAGAGAGAGACACAGATAATCACCAGGCATAGCATTTTCATTTGCAAAATGAAAAAGGGGTTTTATTACTTAAGAGTGGCATTTATTTATCTTCCCTATATTCTCTCTTTTTTTTTTCTCTCTCTCTCTCTCTCTCTCTTAAATTCAGCATTGGGCTAACGGCTGCAGTATAATATATATATGTTTTAGTTGCTCAGATGTTCAGGGAAGATGAAAGATAAGCCAGAGCTCATGCAGTCTTAGGCCAGACACTCTGGTCTCAGACAGGGGACTTGAGTTGAGAGACCCTCCCAGCATAGATTTCTTAGAAGGGGGATCGCTTCGATCTCACCCCCCTGCTGACAGCCAGCAGATATGGATCCATAGTACAGTACACTCTTTCCTAAGTGCACCCTGTGGAAAGGGACAAAAGGCAGGTAGACAAAACACACACACACACACACACATATAAGGAATGATAACACAAACACACACACATATATAAGGAATGATAACACACACACACACACATATATAAGGAATGATAACACACACACACACACACATATATTTAAGGAATGATAACACACACACACACACACACACATATATAAGGAATGATAACACTCGAACACACAACAGGACAGTAAATATTCCATCTACTGCTTCATCCTCACCATTAGTGATGCAGCAATAGATAGCACGGATAATTACTACGTAACTAATGGTGCCCTAATTAAGAGAGTGGAACCATCATTGGTTATGGAAATCTAAAGTGGACAGCAGGTGGAACGCAAGCCAAATAACCTTGAGGTCTCTCTCTCCTATTGTCTGTTAATTGTCTCTTTTATCTCTCTCTCTCTCTCTCTCTCTCTCTCTCTCTCTCTCTCTCTCTCTCTCTCTCTCTCTCTCTCTCTCTCTCTCTCTCGGTGGGCCTAGCAGAGAGTCCGATGTTTCTGCACCCAATACTGTAGATATCATCGTCACTCTGTTGTGTTTCTCTGCTCTCGTCTGCTCTTCTCCCCCTTTTTCTATGAACAGCCATTTTCCCCGAGTGAATTCAGACAGAGAGAGCTGAGTTTTATTAACTGGTCAGATTAGCTAATGTAATAATGGCTGGGTTTATCTGCTCTAAAATGTCTAATGGTCTAAAGGAAGTAAGTTCCATGAAATAAGGGCTCTATATATGTCACGTTCTGACCTCTATTTCTGTTGTTTTGTATTTATTTAGTATGGTCAGGGCGTGAGTTGGGTGGGCAGTCTATGTTTATTTTTCTATGTTTTGGGGCATTTCTATGTTTTCGGCCTAGTATGGTTCTCAATCAGAGGCAGGTGTCATTAGTTGTCTCTGATTGAGAATCATACTTAGGTAGCCTGGGTTTCACTGTGTGTTTGTGGGTGATTGTTCCTGTCACTGTGTTTGTTGTCACAGGATAGGCTGTATAGGTTTTCACGTTCCGTTTGTTGTTTTGTAGAGTTAAGTTATTTCATGTATCGTTCAGTTTCCATTAATTAAAGAACATGAGTAACCACCACGCTGCTTTTTGGTCCGCTTCTCCTTCTACAGACGAACGTCGTTACAGAATCACCCACCACAACAGGACTGTTTTGCGTTTTCACATTTCTTGTTTTTGTTAGTTTGTTCATGTGTAGTGATTTATTAAAACATGAATAACCACCACGCTGCGCTTTGGTCCGCTTCTCTTCCTCCTACAGACGAACGCCCTTACAGAATCACCCACCGCAACAGGACCAAGCGGCGTGGTAACGGGCAACAGCGGCACAAGGAGGAATGGACTTGGGATGATGTGTTGGACGGCAAGGGTTGCTACACATGGGAGGAGATCCTGGCGGGAAAGGATCGCCTTCCATGGGAACAGGTGGAGGCAGCGAGGAGAGCAGAGGCAGCCGGAGAGAGGAGCCGGCGATATGAGGGAACACGGTTGGCAAGGAAGCCCGGGAGTCAGCCCCAAAAATTTCTTGGGGGGGGGCTAACAGGGAGTATGGCTACGCCAGGTAGGAGACCTGAGCCAACTTCCTGTGGTTACCGGGGGGCTAGAGAGACCGGGCAGGCACCGTGTTATGCTGTGGAGCGCACGGTGTCCCCAGTGCGGGTGCACAGCCCGGTGCGGTACATTCCAGCTCCGCGTATCGGCCGGGCTAGAGTGGGCATCGAGCCAAGTGCCATGAAGCCGGCTCTACGCATCTGGTCTCCAGTGCGTCTCCTTGGGCCGGCTTACATGGCACCAGCCTTGCGCACGGTGTCCCCGGTTCGCCTGCATAGCCCAGTGCGGGCTATTCCACCTCGCCGCACTGGCAGGGCGACCGGGACCATTCAACCGGGTAAGGTTGGGCAGGCTCGGTGCTCAAGAGCTCCAGTGCGCCTGCACGGCCCGGTCTATCCATCACCACCTCCACGCACCAGCCCTCCGGTGGCAGCTCCCCGTACCAGGCTGTCTCTCCGGCCCATCCTTGCAGGGGCTCTCTCCTCTCCAGCGCTGCCGGAGTCTCCCGCCTCTCCGGCGCTACCAGAGCCTTCCTCCTCTCCAGCGCTGCCGGAGTCTCCCGCCTGTCCGGCGCCTCTGCCGGAGTCTCCCGCCTGTCCGGCGCCTCTGCCGGAGCCTCCCGCCTGTCCGGCGCCGCTGCCGGAGCCTCCCGCCTGTCCGGCGCCGCTGCCGGAGCCTCCCGCCTGTCCGGCGCCGCTGCCGGAGCCTCCCGCCTGTCCGGCGCCGCTGCCGGAGTCTCCCGCCTCTCCGGCGCTACCAGGGCCTTCCTCTTCTCCAGCGTTGCCGGAGCTTCCCGTCTGCCCAGCGCCAGCTGAGCTTCCCGTCTGCCCAGCGCCAGCTGAGCTTCCCGTCTGCCCAGCGCCAGCTGAGCCTCCCGTCTGCCCGGCGCCGCCAACGCCGCCCGTCTGCCCAGCGCCGCCAACGCCGCCCGTCTGCCCAGCGCCGCCAGTGCCGCCCGTCTGCCAGGAGCCGCCAGTGCCGCCCGTCTGCCAGGAGCCGCCAGTGCCGCCCGTCTGCCAGGGGCCGCCAGTGCCGCCCGTCAGCCAGGGGCCGCCAGTGCCGCCCGTCAGCCAGGGGCCGCCAGTGCCGCCCGTCAGCCAGGGGCCGCCAGTGCCGCCAGTCAGCCAGGGGCCGCCAGTGCCGCCAGTCAGCCAGGGGCCGCCAGTGCCGCCAGTCAGCCAGGGGCCGCCAGTGCCGCCAGTCAGCCAGGGGCCGCCAGTGCCGCCAGTCAGCCAGGGGCCGCCAGTGCCGCCAGTCAGCCAGGGGCCGCCAGTGCCGCCAGTAAGCCAGGGGCCGCCAGTGCAGCTGCCCCTCTGTCCAGAGCAGCTGCCGCCCCTCTGTCCCGAGCTGCTGCCGCCCCTCTGTCCCGAGCAGCTGCCCCTCTGTCCCGAGCAGCTGCCCCTCTGTCCCGAGCAGCTGCCCCTCTGTCCCGAGCAGCTGCCCCTCTGTCCCGAGCAGCTGCCCCTCTGTCCCGAGCAGCTGCCATCGCCCCTCTGTCCCGAGCTGCTATCGCCCCTCTGTCCCGAGCTGCTATCGCCCCTCTGTCCCGAGCAGCTGCTTCACCTCTGTCCCGAGCTGCCCCTCTGTCCCGAGCAGCCCCTCTGTCCAGTGGGGTCATTGAGAGGGGTGGTCATGGTGAGTAAGCCAGGGAGGCGGACAATAAGGCGGACTAAGACAATGGTGAAGTGGGGTCCGCGTCCTGCGCCAGAGCCGCCACCGCGGACAGACGCCCACCCAGACCCTCCCCTATAGGTCAAGGTTTTGCGGCCGGAGTCCGCACCTTTGGGGGGGGGTACTGTCACGTTCTGACCTCTATTTCTGTTGTTTTGTATTTATTTAGTATGGTCAGGGCGTGAGTTGGGTGGGCAGTCTATGTTTATTTTTCTATGTTTTGGGGCATTTCTATGTTTTCGGCCTAGTATGGTTCTCAATCAGAGGCAGGTGTCATTAGTTGTCTCTGATTGAGAATCATACTTAGGTAGCCTGGGTTTCACTGTGTGTTTGTGGGTGATTGTTCCTGTCACTGTGTTTGTTGTCACAGGATAGGCTGTATAGGTTTTCACGTTCCGTTTGTTGTTTTGTAGAGTTAAGTTATTTCATGTATCGTTCAGTTTCCATTAATTAAAGAACATGAGTAACCACTACGCTGCTTTTTGGTCCGCTTCTCCTTCTACAGACGAACGTCGTTACAATATAATACTGTACGTTTTCTTGAAATTGTTCTGGATTTGGGAATGTGAAAAGACCCCTGGTGGCATGTCTGATGGAATAAGTGTGTGTGTCAGAGCTGTGAGTAAATTAACACACAACACATGAATGTTTCCTATAAAAAGAAGAAGTGATGCTGTCAGTCTCTTCGTAACTCTTAGCCAAGAGAGACTGGCATGCATAGTATTTATATCAGTGCTCTGATTACAATTAAGAGCTGAACAAAACTATTCACCTGAACAAAACAAAAAACATGCCCAAAAGGACAATAAATGCAGAACCCCCCCCCCCTCCGAAGGCTTTCCTGGCTATTACACATTCGCTCGTATTCATGTCCTCACCTCAATAACTCTCTTTAGCGAGCCCAATCAACCTGACGTTGCAGGGTCAATATATGTTATACCTCCTTCCCTCCTTCAGGGAACAGTAGTCGGTCACTTGGTGTAACATACTATGGGGACATACAATCACACCCCAAGCTGGCTCAGAGGGTACCAGACTAGGAGGCCCATAGCAGCCCAGGCACACACATGTTCTACAGGCTACAAATAAGGGTGACAGAAGCCACCTTTTTCACTAATACTTACCTGAGAAGCCTTTACTGTCAGAGCCCCATATAGGGAACCAGAACCTGCTCCAAATTGGCAGCAGCTTGGCTATGCACACTGCCACTGCAGCTCAAGTCCATAGACCCCATGGTTCCAAAAACAGTAGTTACCTTGTGCGCCTGAAATGTCAGAACTCGTACAGGGAAAAGCAAGTCCAAAACAACAGAACACTGGTCTTTCAACTTCTGTTCAGTGGAACAACGACCTCTGTTCAGTGGAACAACAACCTCTGTTCAGTGGAACAACGACCTCTGTTCAGTGGAACAACAGCCTCTGTTCAGTGGAACAACGACCTCTGTTCAGTGGAACAACGACCTCTGTTCAGTGGAACAATGACCTCTGTTCAGTGGAACAATGACCTCTGTTCAGTGGAACAACGACCTCTGTTCAGTGGAACAACGACCTCTGTTCAGTGGAACAACGACCTCTGTTCAGTGGAACAACGACCTCTGTTCAGTGGAACAATGACCTCTGTTCAGTGGAACAACGACCTCTGTTCAGTGGAACAACGACCTCTGTTCAGTGGAACAACGACCTCTGTTCAGTGGAACAACAACCTCTGTTCAGTGGAACAACAACCGTTGTTCAGTGGAAGAAAACGGAGGAGGTGAGACAGGGAACATCTCAGAAGCTAGAGACCTGTAGGATAAAGGCATAACCTTAATGTCCACCAAAAAGTTCTGAAAATTAGTAACTTCATTAACTTGACAACAACCCTCAAACTCATTTAACCTGACACCAACCCTCAAACTCATTTAACCTGACACCAACCCTCAAACTCATTTAACCTGACACCAACCCTCAAACTCATTTAACCTGACACCAACCCTCAAACTCATTTAACCTGACACCAACCCTCAAACTCATTTAACCTGACACCAACCCTCAAACTCGTTTAACCTGACACCAACCCTCAAACTCATTTAACCTGACACCAACCCTCAAACTCATTTAACCTGACACCAACCCTCAAACTCATTTAACCTGACACCAACCCTCAAACTCATTTAACCTGACACCAACCCTCAAACTCATTTAACCTGACACCAACCCTCAAACTCATTTAACCTGACACCAACCCTCAAACTTCTTTAACTTGACACCAACCCTCAAACTTGCACCACTTATACATATACACCATTCTCATAGAGGGTTCTTGAACCAACTCTATATCGTAATCACATTCGAGGGTAAACCCTAGCCATCAATTTGATATCTGTGGCCGTTCGTGCCAAACCTAGCTTTGTGCCTGAGACAACACATCCCAAAGACACGGAGCTGTCCAATGGGTCCTTGGCTAACAGGCAGATGATCTCTGGGCCACTAGAAAACAACCCTCTCCAAGGTGAACTACCGGAGTAGAAGCTGAACCCAAGGCCACTAATGTGGCAAATAATCAATTCCCAACCTTAGTATGCAGATACTTTATTGAGGAGAACAGGCAACAAACGAATTCCGCATCCGTATTGAGATCCAGAAGGTATGTCACAGGAAATGCCCACTGTTCCCCTATTCACGATGAGCAGACAACGGGCCAAGATCAGCAGTGGGAGACCGCGTCTAACCCCTGCCTGTTGATGTACTCCACCAATGTTATGTTTCCGGACCTCACCAACTGGCTGTTTTCCAGAATGGCCCTCCAATATTGGAAGAAATATCTCAGCACCATGAAAACATCCAGTATTCCAGCTAATTGATATGCAGCACCCTTAGCACTGTCGACCAATCCCCCTTTTCCGAGTAGCCAACACACAGCGCTCCTCCTCCCAGTGAGGATGTGTCTGACGTGATCACCTTGCAGTCGCGGGCTACCCCTCAGGCACGACGGAGATACCTGGCAATGGCGAGATGCATTCAGACGGGTAACTGTCATCCAATGGAACAGATGGATCAACAGAAGCCCTTGAGGCACAACAGCTATCATAGATGCCATCAGACCCAATAACCACAGGCACAACAGCCATCATAGACATCATCAGACCCAATAATCACAGGCACAACAGCCATCATAGACGGCATCAGACCCAATAACCACAGGCACAACAGCCATCATAGACGGCATCAGACCCAATAACCACAGGCACAACAGCCATCATAGACGGCATCAGACCCAATAACCACAGGCACAACAGCCATCATAGACGGCATCAGACCCAATAATCACAGGCACAACAGCCATCATAGACGGCATCAGACCCAATAACCACAGGCACAAGCAAAGAAGGCACTGAGTGCCCCGGCTGAAACCGTGCCAGACAGAACCCGGAATGCAACCCTCCTCCGTTGGGACAAAATGCATGATTCAGAACCAAGTCCAGACCTATACCCGTTAAGACGGTCCAAAAACTGTTCCAAAGAACCCCGGAGACTGAGTGTCAGAAAACAGCTTGCAGCATGAAGCTTCGCCTGATCACTCGATTTCACTATGACCTGGCAGTGTGTTGCCAGGACAACAACCTCTCCCTCAACTTCAGCAAGGCAAAATAACTGATCGTGGACTACAGGAAACGGAGGGCCAAGCACGCCCCCAATCACGTAGATGGGGCTATAGTGGAGTGTGTTGAGAGCTTCAAGTTCCTTGGTGTCCAAGTCACTATGGATCTATCATGGTCCACAAACACACCAACACAGTTGGGAAGAGGTCACGACAACGTCTCTTCTCACTCAGCGGGCTGAAAAGATTTGGCATTGGCCCTCTGATCTTGAAAATGTTCTGCAGCTGCACAATTGAGTGCCTCTTGACTGTTTTTATCACAACTGCTAGCAAGGCGCTCCTGCCATCCAGGACATCTGTACCAGGCAGTGTCAGAGGAAGGCCCTAAAATGATCAAAGACTCCAGCCACGAATGTCATAGACTGTTCTCTCTTCTACGACATGTTAAAAGGTACCAATGCATACATTCTGCAACCAACAGGACCCTGAACAGCTTCTATCTCCAAGCCATACTATAAATAGTTGGTTAAATAGTTAACCAAATAGCTACCCGGACTATCTGCATTGACCCCTAAAACACTAACTTTTAGTGACTTATTACACACTCTGCTGCTACTGTTTATGATCTATCCTGTTGCCTAGTCACTTTATTCCTAGTTATATGCATATAACTACCACAATTCATATCATATCAAATAAAATTGTATTGGCAGATGTTAATGCGAGTTTAGCAAAATGCGTGTGCTTCTAGTTTCAACAGTGCAGTATTATCTAACAAGTAATCTAACAGTTCTTCAACAATTACCGAATACACACAAATATTTATTTATTTACTTCACCTTTATTTAACCAGGAAGGCAAGTTGAGAACAAGTTACCATTTACAACTGCGACCTGGCCAAGATAAAGCAATGCAGTTTGACACATACAACAACACAGAGTTACACATGGAGTAAAACAAACATACAGTCAATACTTTTTACGAGGGTTTGGCAGAATGAGTGAAGGATGCTTTGCTGTGAAACAGGAAGCCAATTCTAGATTTAATTTTGGATTGGAGATGCTTAATGTGAGTCTGGAAGGAGAGTTTACAGTTTACAGTCAAAACAGACTCCTAGGTATTTGTAGTCGTCCACATATTCTAAGTCAGAACCGTCCAGAGTAGTGATGCTGACGGGCAGGAAGGTGCAGGCAGCGATCGGTTGAAGAGCATGCATTTAGTTTTACTTGCATTTAAGAGCAGTTGGTGGCCACGGAAGGAGAGTTATATGGCATTGAAGCTCGTCTGGAGATTAGTTAACACAGTGTCCAAAGATGGGCCAGAAGTATACAGAATGGTGTCATCTGCGTAGAGATGGATCAGATAATCACCAGCATCAAGAGCGACATAGTTGATATATACAGAGAGTCGGCCCGAGAATTGAACCCTGTGGCACCCCCATAGAGACTGCCAGTCTGCACAACAGGCCCTCCGATTTGACACACTGAACTCTATCAGAGAAGTAGGTGGTGAACCAGGCAAGGAAATCATTTGAGAAACCAAGGCTTTTTAGTCTGCCGATAAGAATGTGGTGACAGAGTCGATGAATACGACTGCACAGTATTGTCTCTTATCGATGACAGTTATGATATTGTTTAGGACCTTGAGCGTGGCTGAGGTGCACCCATGACCAGCTCTGAAACCAGATTGCATAGTGGAGAAGGTACAGTGGGATTCAAAATGGTCGGTAATCTGTTTGTTATCTTGGCTTTCGAAGACCTTAGATAGGCAGGGTAGGATAGATATAGGTCTGTAGCAGTTTGGGTCTAGAGTGTCTCCCCCTTTGAAGAGGGGGATGACCTCGGCTGCTTTCCAATCTTTGGGAATCTCAGCCGATACGAAAGAGAGGTTGAACAGGCTAGTAATAGGGGTTGCAACAATTTCAGCATATCATTTTTGAAAGAGAGGGTCCAGATTGTCTAGTCCGGCTGATTTGTAGGGGTCCAGATATTGCAGCTCTTTCAGAACTATCAGCTATCTGGATTTGGGTGAAGGAGAAATGGGGGCTTGGGCGGGTTGCTGTGGGGGGTGCAGGGCTGTTGACCGGGGTTGGGGTAGCAAGGTGGAAAGCATGGCCAGCCGTAGAACAATGCTTATTGAAATATCTCATTTAATGTGGGTTTATCGGGTTGAATGTACACATAAATACAGCGGAGAACAAGTACTTGATACACTGCCGATTTTGCAGGTTGTCCTAATTACAAAGCATGTCTAGAGGTCTGTAATTTTTATCATAGGTACATTTCCACTGTGAGAGACGGAATCTAAAACAAAAATCTTGAAAATCACATTGTATGATTTTTGAGTAATTCATTTTCATTTTATTGCATTATCTTTTACCAGAGCTATTGTGTTATATTCTCCTACATTCCTTTTACATTTCCACAAAATTAAAATGTTACCATGAATATGCAAATCCCTGCTTCAGGGCCTAAGCTACAGAAAGTTAGATTTGTGTATGTAATTTTAGCGACATATTTTTATAAAGGGATAAGAGGTTTATGTGTTATTACTTTTCCATTATTTCCCTATTTTCTTTCTCTCTGCATTGTTGGGAAGGACCTGTAAGTAAGCATTTCACTGTTAGTCTACACCTGTTGTTTGCGAAACATGTGATCAATACAATTACATTTGTTTTGATCCAATCATGCAATCAATTTCAGCTTCTCCTAATAAGAGATGGCAAGGCTTGTCGCCATGGTAAGACGTCACCAAGGTAATTGTGCCTTTCAGACACGACCGGGTTGTTTCAGGATATGGCGAAAGGATCTTAATGAGAGAAGGTATTATTTAAAAAAAATCTGTCATCACGAATACCTGGAGAATATTGGTCTGGTTAAGCTTCTTGTCTCACCTTTTGAATGTAAGACTGATTCGGGCTTAGACTGCTGTGCCTGTGGGGTTTCTGAGGTACACGTCATGGTATTTATTTTTAATGGATCCCCATTAGCTGCTGGTTATAGTCAATGCACACATGTATTGCAGGACATGTACACACACAGAACCCCACTTATACAGACTGAGTAATGGTGCGATCTCCATCTCTCGGACACTTCACAAACACAAACATATACTGTCTCAATATAACAAGAATGTCCCATCACTGATGTTGTTGTGGTCCTCACAAATGGCAGGCTAACCTCTCACACACACACACACACACACACACACACACACACACACACACACACACACAAACTAACACACACTCCAACTTACACACGCACTTACTGTAGGCATGCCCTAACGCACACATGCAAACGTACACGCACGCACACACGCACGCACACACACACACACACACACATGCATGCACGCACACAAAGAGGCGAGGCCACTTTATCGCTACGTAGCTGTAATAACATCAGTGTGGCTGTGTTTCCTTGGCCACTCTGCTACTTTCACCGCTACACATGAGCACGGCTATCATCATTCCAGAGGAATAGTCAGGGATGTGTAATTATACTGAGTGGGGAAAAAAAACACCAGGGAACACTTCCTGTTCCTTTGTCCTTCATTTTCACTCTCTTTCTTCCCCGTCTCTGCTAAAGGTTAGTAGACACGCCGTACACTAGGGAAAAAGCTCCTGAAGCTCTGTGGACTCACTGATTGGTTTATCGAGGTTCTGGCAAACTACTGTTCCCTCCTTTGTGTCGTGCTTTTCAGGGGTCCGTTGGAAGAATAAAGCAACATTAAAACTGTCTTGGTTTAAATCAATGTCTTCTTTTCCCCGGCAGATTTCTTCTAACCTAGGAAAACGGAGTGCTATACGGACGAGATATTTCCACGGACACTAAACACATCTAACAAAGTGGATTATATATATTGCCTGATAGTATTGAAGTACTGTATGTAATGGATTCTAGAAAGGAGAAGAAATGTGTCTGTTGTGGCTGGGTTAAAAATTAAGTGTGTTTTTTTAATTCATCGGCTTCACGAATTAGTGCATCGTCCCCACAGTGACTGTACGTACATATCCCAACCAGAAGCCATGGATTACAAGCAACATCCGCATCGAGCTAAAGGCTAGTTCTGCCGCTTTCAAGGAGCGGGAGACCAATCCTGACGCCTGCAAGAAAACCCGCTATGCCCTCAGACGAACCATCAAAAAAGCAACGCGTCAATACACGATTAAGATTGAATCCTACTACACCGGCACTGAAGCTCGTTGGATGTGGCAGGGCCACACTCGAGCTGCCCAGCGATGCGAGCCTCACGATGAGCTAAATGCCTTTTAAACTCACTTCAAGGAAAGCAACACTGAAGCATGCAAGAGAGCACCAGCTGTTCTGGCTGACTGTGTGATAAAGCTCTCAGGTGCTGATGTGAACAAAACCTTTAAACAGGTCAACATTCACAAAGCCGCTGGGCCTTACCAGGACGTGTACTCAAAAGCATGCGTGGACCAACTGTCAACAGATCCACAGATGACACAATCTCAATCGCACTCCACACTGCCCTGTCCCACCTGGACAAAAGGAACATCTTTGTGAGAATACTGTTCATCGGCTACAGCTCAGCGTTCAACACGATAGTGCCCAAGAAGCTCATCACTAAGCTATGGACTCTGGGACTAAACACCTCCCTCTGCAACTGGATCCTGGACTTCCTAACGGGCCGCCCCCAGGTAAGCGTAGGCAACAACATGTCTCCCACGCTGATCCTTAACTCTGGGGCCCCTCAGGGGTGTGTACTTAGTCCCCTCCTGTATTCCCTATTCTCCCACGACTGCATGGCCAAACATGCTGACGACACAACAGTGGTAGGCCTGATCACCAACAACGATAAGACGGCCTATAGGGAGGAGGTCAGAGAACTGGCATTGTGGTGCCAGGACAACAACCTCTCGTTCAATGTGAGCAAGACAAAGGAGCTGATCGTGGACTACAGGAAAA